>NW_028270145.1:43565154-43886447 GCF_037043375.1 Chiloscyllium plagiosum
AGAAAATGGTGAGATAAGTCCAACACCAGCATCTCTAAATCATGTATTCACATACATTCACTGAAATCTTGCTTTCGTTTTCATTACTTTCTCAATTATTCTGAGCTCACCTACTGCTTTTCTATTCTTTATTCTAGTGTTATCTGACTCATCAAATATTTTATGCAACCTGGTGTTCCTCTCTAGTAGTCTGTCTTGTTTTCCACACCTTGCAAGTTAGTTTGTTGTTGTGGTGTCACCATAGTCTTACCAGACCATAGGAGCTGCTCTCTCATTAGAGAGAACCAACTGGTGGTGATTTAACTGGAGGGCCACCAGACCACAGGTAAGGGAAGACATTGAGAAGGAGAGTCCTACATGGTAACCTCAAACCGGTAGATGGGAATTGAACCCTCACTGTTAGCATCACACTGCTCTGTCAACCAACAATCCAGCCAACTGAGCTAAACCGATTCTCCTGAGTTAGTTTACTATCGTCCCAACAGCACTAGCAGAACACCATGCAAGAAATTCAGTCCCAGCTCTGTTCAAATGTAACCTCTTAATCACATATAGGTGCCATCTTCCCCAGAGCCAATCCAAGCATCCCAGGAATTTAAAACTATCCTTCCAGAAAGATCTTTCCAGTCCCACAATCCCTTTCGCAGACAAAAGGTAAAAATTAATGAGCGATATAGACAGACAGGATTTAAAATAGAAAGCACAAGGACAAGTTTTCACTTTGGTTAAATGATTGAACTGACTTTGTTTAAATAATGCATGGAATCTAATAACGTGGTTAAGTGCAGCTTATTCTTTACATTGCATTATTACATGAAGGCAAAATGTACTGTAATGAAATCAGTGGTGTAATCATCTCTGTTTCACTGTGCATTACTTTGTGTGACATGGAATCACTTAGCAAGTCATATCTGACCTTATCTCACCATTTTCTCAACCTGTCTTTGACAAAATTAGAGTCACAGAGTCATAGAAATGTATAGCATGGATACAGACCCTCAGTCCAACCCGTCCATGCCGACCAGATATCCCAATCCAATGTAGTCCCACCTGCCAGCACCCGGCCCATATCCCTCCAAACCCTTCCTATTCATATACCCATCCAAATGCCTCTTAAATGTTGCAATTGTACCAGCCTCCACCACATCCTCTGGCAGCTCATTCCATAGACGTACCACATTCAGTGTAAAAACATTGCCCCTTAGGTCTCTTTTATATCTTTCCCCTCTCATCCTAAACCTATGCCCTCTAGTTCTGGACTCACCGACCCCAGGGAAAAGACTTTGTCTATTTATCCTATCCATGCCCCTCATAATTTTGTAAACCTCGATAAGGTCACCCCTCAGCCTCCGACGGTCCAGGGAAAACAGCCCCAGCCTGTTCAGCCTCTCCCTGTAGCTCAGATCCTCCAACCCTGGCAACATCCTTGTAAATCTTTTCTGAACCCTTTCAAGTTTCACAACATCTTTCCGATGGAAAGAGACCAGAGTTGCACGCAATATTCCAACAGTGGCCTAACCAATGTCCAATACAGCCACAACATGTCCTCCCAACTGCTGTATTCAATAGTCTGACCAATAAAGGAAAGTACTCCAAACTCCTTCTTATCTACCTGCGACTCCACTTTCAAGGAGCTATGAACCTGCACTCCAAGGTCTCTTTGTTCAGCAACACTCCCTAGGTCCTTACCATTAAGTGTATAAGTCCTGCTAAGATTTGCTTTCCCAAAATGCAGCACCTCACATTTATCTGAATTAAACTCCATCTGCTACTTCTCAGCCCATTCGCCCATCTGGTCCAGATGCTGTTGTAATCTGAGGTAACCCTCTTCACTGTCCAATACACCTCCAATTTTGGTGTCATCTGCAAACTTACTAACTGTACTCTTTTGCTTGCATCCAAAACATTTATGTAAATGACAAAAAGTAGAGGGCCCAGCACCAATCCTTGTGACATTCCACTGGTCACAGGCCTCCAGTCTGAAAAACAACCCTCCACCATCACCCTCTGTCTTCTACCTTTGAGCCAGTTCTGTATCCAAATAGCTTGTTCTCCCTGTATTCCATGAGATCCAACCTTGCTAATCAGTCTCCCTTGTCGAACGCCTTACTGAGGTCCATATAGATCACATCTACTGCTGTGCCCTCATCAATCTTCTTTGTTACTTCTTCAAAAAACTCAATCAGGTTTATGAGACATGATTTCCCATGCACAAAGCCATGTTGACTATCCCGAATCAGTCCTTGCCTTTCCAAATGCATGTACATCCTGTCCCTCAGGATTCTCTCCAATAACTTGCCCACCACCAATGTCAGGCTCACTGGTCTATAGTTACCTGGCTTGTCCTTACCGCCCTTCTTAAACAGTGGCACCACATTTGCCAACCTCCAGTCTTCCGGCACCTCACCTGTGACTATCAATGATACAAATATCTCAGCAAGAGGCCCAGCAATCATTTCTCTAGCTTCCCACAGAGTTCTCGGGTACACCTGATCAGGGTCTGGGGATTTATCCACTTTTAACCGTTTCAAGACATCCAGCACTTCCTCCTCTGTAATCTGGACATTTTGCAAGATGTCACCATCTATTTCCCTACAGTCGATATCTTCCATATCCGTTTCCACAGTAAATACTGATGCAAAATATTCATTTAGTATCTCCCTCATTTTCTGTGGCTCCACACAAAGGCCGCCTTGCTAATCTTTGAGGAGCCCTGTTCTCTCCCTAGTTATCCTTTTGTCCTTTATATATTAGTAAAAACCCTTTGGATTCTCCTTAATTCTATTTGCCAAAGATCTCTCATGTGCCCATTTTGCCCTCCTGATTTCCCTCTTAAGTATACTTTTACTTTCTTTATACTCTTCTAAGGATTCACTCGATCTATCCTGTCTATACCTTACATATGCTTCCTTCTTTTTCTTAACCAAACACTCAATTTCTTTAGTCATCCAGCATTCCCTATACCTACCAGCCTTCCCTTTCACCCTAACAGGAATATATTTTCTCTGGACTCTTGTTATCTCATTTCTGAAGGCTTCCCATTTTCCAGCCGTCCCTTTACCTGCGAACATCTGCCTCCAATCAGCTTTTGAAAGTTCTTGCCTAATACCGTCAAAATTGGCCTTTCTCCAATTTAGAACTTCAACTTTTAGATCTGGTCTATCCTATTCCATCACTATTTTAAATCTAATAGAATTATGATCACTGGCCCCTAAGTGCTCCCCACTGACACCTCAGTCACCTACCCTGCCTTATTTCCCAAGAGTAGGTCTAGTTTTGCAACATCTCTAGTAGGTACATCCACATACTGAATCAGAAAATTGTCTTGTACAAACTTAAGAAATTCCTCTCCATCTAAACCTTTAACACTATGGCAGTCCCAGTCGATGTTTGGAAAGTTAAAATCCCCTACCATAACTACCCTATTATTGCTGAGATCTCCTTGCAAGTTTGTTTCTCAATTTCCCACTGACTATTGGGAGGTCTATAATACAATCCCAATAATGTGATCATCCCTTTCTTATTTCTCAGTTCCACCCAAATAACTTCCCTGGATGTATTTCCGGGAATATCCGCCCCCAGCACAGCTGTAATGCTATCCCTTATCAAAAATGCCACTTCCCCTCCTCTCTTGCCTCCCTTTCTATCCTTCCTGTAGCATTTGTATCCTGGAACATTAAGCTGCCAGTCCTGCCCATCCCTGAGCCATGTTTCTGTAATTGCTATGATATCCCAGTCCCATGTTCCTAACCATGCCCTAAGTTCATCTGCCTTCCCTGTTAGGCCCCTTGCATTGAAATAAATGCAGATTAATTTATTACTCCTACCTTGTCCCTGCCTGCACTGACTGTTTGACTCACTTCTGTTCTCAGCTCTACCCGTCTCAGATCGATCTCTTTCCTCACTATCTCCCTGGGTCCCACCCCCCCACTTTACTAGTTTAAATCCTCCCAAGCAGTTCTAGCAAATTTCCCTGCCAGTATATTAGTCCCCTTCCAATTTAGGTGCAATCCGTCCTTCTTGTACAGGTCACTTCTACCCCAAAAGAGATTCCAATGATCCAAAAATGTGAATTCTTCTCCCGTACACCAGCTCCTCAGCCATGCATTCATCTGCTCTATCCTCCTACTCCTGCCTTCACTAGCTCGTAGCACTGGGAGTAATCCAGATATTACTACCCTTGAGGACCTCCTTTTCAAATTTCTGCCTAACTCTCTGTAATCTCTCTTCAGAATCTCCCTTTTCCCTTCCTATATCGTTGATTCCAGTGTGGACAATGATCTCTTGCTGGCCCCTCTCCCCCGTGAGAACATTCTGCACCCTCTCTGAGACATCCTTGATCCTGGGACCAGGGAAACAACACACCATTTTGCTTTTTCTCTGCTGGCCACAGAAAAGTCTGTCTGTACCTCTGACTAGAGAATCCCCTGAAACAATTGATCTCTTGGAAGCCGATGTACCCCTCATTGCATTAGAGCCAGTCTCAATACCAGAAACTTGGCTGTTTGTGCTACGTTCCCCTGAGAATCCATCACCCCCTACATTTCCAAAACAGCATACCTGTTTGAAATGGGTATATCCACAAAAGGCTCCTGCACTAGCTGCCTACCTCTCTTACCCTTCCTGGAGTTAACCCATCTATGTGACTGTATCTGAGACTTTCCCCCCCTTTCTATAACTGCCATCCATCACACACTGTTGCTGTTGCAAATTCCTCATCGCTTCTATCTGTCTCTCCAACCAATCGACTCGATCTAATAAGATTCACATCCAACAGCATTTATGGCAGATATAATCCGCAGTTACCCTTAAACTCTCTTTAAACTTCCACATCTGACAAGAAGTACATATCACTGCAAAGGCCATTTTTGCTCCTTCACAATCTCCAGACCCAGAAAATAACACCATTTTATTCCTCTACAAACACTGCCCCAGGTTAAGTTAAAATATAAGCTATGGCTTATATTTTAAGTTTAATCAAGAGACTTATCTCCAAAAATATATAATCAAGAAAGAATCCACTATACTCACTACTGTAGCCTTTCTCTTGGACAGACTTAAAACAACAATTAACTTATCTGATTCTGTGCTGTGAACTCGCCCAACACTTCCTCCAAGATTAGTTGTGAATTTCACTGTTTGTTAATTTTCCCAGATGCACTCCGATGTCCAGCGATACACAAATTCAAACAGCAAAAGCGGTAACTGTGCAGGTGTGTGTGTTCTCTCTCTCTCTCGCTCTCGTTCTCTCTCTCTCTCTCCTGCACTGTCCTCACCATGTGCTTCCTTTGTCTGCTCTTCTCCCTTTTAAAACTGCTGTTGTTTTGACTTTTTTTCCAAAGTTCCAAAACAATGCAACAGCATATAAAACAGTAATTGCTGCTCCTGGAATTCAAGGAAATCACCTCCAACACCTAAAATACCTCAAAAAAAGGAGCAGCTCTTACAGCCAGAAATTTTTCCCGTCCTCCATCTTGGGTTACCCAGGATCCAACTTGCAAATAACAAAGTTATAATTATCAAACTAAAATCATGACATATGCTATTGTGTCACATTATTGCATTGTTAGATATTGGGCTATTGTGCGCACCTTTAAATGTACTATTTAGAGGGAATAACTAACTTTGCTGTACCTGAAAAAGGCTTGAGATAAGACCTTGCATTTGTGTCAATCCTCCCATGCCATGTATTATTTCTTAGTTAATGGAGAAATTTCACTTTACAGAATTACTGTGCAGCTTGCAACAGGCCATTATGATTTTCAAAACTTACTCGGGGCATACTGAAAATACCCACTGACTGGTGCACTGCCATAATAACCAGGTAACTGAATTACTACTTTAATCCAATTCACTTCATCAGGGAATAGAAGTGGAGCCCTACCAGAGTGATATTGCATTAATGAATTTCCTACATTTGTTCAACAAAGTAAATCTTTGTACCTTGTGGAACCTGGTTCCCTTATGTGTCCCATTACATGTGGCATGTAGAGATAGCTCAGATGCATTGGTCATAGTTGCATTACACTACCCAAAGGGCCTGTCATCTTCAAAACTATTTGCTTATTTAGAGAACGATTGCCTTTTCTGTTTAGCCAAGTATGTGGTCATATAGTTAGCTACCTCCATAACTTCAGTTATGCTCTGCAGCTTCAGCAAGAAAATCCTGGGCCAGATTTTCAGGTTGGTGATGATTCCCATGGCACATTCACCGCTGCCGATTAGCCACTGCCGGTTCGCCACCAGCGTTTCTCCACTGGGGTCATTTGACCTCTGGAGACTATTCGCCACTGGAAATATATATATGTACTGATTGTTTTCCCTCCCGCCTGTTCTTTCATACTTCTCAGTCCCCTTTTATTTATACAACTACATACTACATATTGATTAAAAAAAAGAGGTAAAATAAATATCATTTTATTGGTTTAGATATAAAAATGAGTTACAAATACTTGCGGTGCTGAATTGTCTTCAGTGGCCAATGGGCGGTGGCTAAGCATCCTCGGCGGTGAAAGGGCAGTGGCTAATCGGCAGCGGCGAACCTGCTGTGGTGAATGGTCCCATCCCGAGATTTTCTTATCAATATTACAGTTAAGATAATGGTGCACACCAATATTTATGTAGCAGCTTCAATGTAAAGGGCAGATGTTTAGTTAAAAGCAAATATACAAATTTTGCTGACTGAATTGTGTTGCCCTAGTGTTAGCTTCACGAAAATGGTACTTTGTTATCTGCTTGCTTTTAACCTGCAATGAGTGATGTGAACTTATTGTTTTTGCATTGTTTTTGAGAAATAGCTTCTCCAGAAATATTTAAGGCAAGTAATTACAAGCATATGTACAATTTGAAGACATTAGGCTGAATGTTCCCTACACATTGCAGACAGCTTGTGAGGTAAGAGGGTTAATAATGGAGAAACATTAGGAGTGGGGGAGGGTAGTGCTGACAACTTCCCACTACATGGCAGAAGGCCAGAAGAGGAACCTCCGTGGCACAGCTGGCCAATTGGTGATCAGTCAAGTCACTTAAAACCTAAATTAAGCACTAATTTGAAGCCCAACAGGCATTTTGCCACGGTTTACCTGCATCCTCTGAGTTGGTTTCCAGTAAAGCACGGTGGCACAGTGGTTAGCACTGCTGCCTCACAGCGCCAGAGACCCGGGTTCAATTCCCGCCTCAGGCGACTGTCTGTGTGGAGTTTGCACGTTCTCCCCGTGTCTGTGCGGGTTTCCTCCGGGTACTCTGGTTTCCTCCCGCAGTCCAAAAAAATGTGCAGGTCAGGTGAATTGGCCATGCTAAATTGCCCGTATTGTTAAGTGTATGGGAATGGGTCTGGGTGGGTTGCTCTTTGGAGGGTCGTTGTGGACTTGTTGGGCCGAAGGGCCTGTTTCCACACTGTAAGTAAGGTAATCTAATCTAAAGAGCAGACCTTCCTTGGTTTCCTATAGAAAGGTAACACATCTACACTGGTCACCCCCATGTCCAAAGAGTACTCTGTACCAGTTCTAACACCTCCCCAACCTGCATGCCCCTGGCCTCACTAAACGTATCAGCAGTGATATTGTTAAGGTTGGAGAAAATGAGGACTGCAGATGCTGGAGTTCAGAGTTGAGAGTGTAGTGCTGGAAAAGCAGAGCAGGTCAGGCAGCATCCGAGGAGCAGGAGAATTGATGTTTCGGGCATAAGCCTTCCTGATGAAGGCATTACACTCTTAACAATTGTTATGGTTGCTGAACTGCTAGCTGTCTGATGAGCTGGCAACTCTGAGCGCTGAATCACCATTTTCAATTAGACAACAGTCCCGGCTACAGTTTCTAAATTGGTTGCTATCACCAAATTGTCTGGTAGCCATGAAAGGCACTAGATAAGTGCAAGTCTTTTTACTTACCCTTTTCTCTCTTATGCAGTCTGTTTTTTTTTTCATAAGAACACAAGCAGTAGGAACTGGATTAGGACATTCAATTAATTTTTCTTTCTGATCTGGCATTAATGTTACCCAGTCTAATTTAATCCTGTCTGAGTCCTTCCTCCACTTATTTCCCAATCCTGCAATCTCACTGGACGAAGTGATAATGTTGGTTTCTTTGTTCACTCAGGTATCTAATGTTGTGGTTCCTTATTGTTGGACCATTAGCAGCTCTCATTTTCGGTAACTTTGTACAAAACAGGTTTGATTTGAAGGATGTATGCATAAGTTTCAGCATTGGCTGAAGCTGGTCAATGCCCTCCTGCAGCAAATCACAGTTGACTACTTCTGTCTTCTTGTGTAATGATTATATAAGTTTCAGTCAAGGAAAGAACTACCAAACACAAAGGTTAGTCTTAGAACATAGAACACCTACAGTGTGAAAGCAGGCCGTTTGGCTCAAGTACACACCAACCCTCTGAGGAGTACCTCACCCAAACCCATCCCCTTACCCTATAACTTTACATTTCCCCTGACTAATGCACTTGGCTAACGGGCAAGTTAGCACAGCCAATTCACCTAACTTTCACATCTTTGGAGGAAACTGGAGCACCCAGAGGGATACACACAGACACGGAGAGAATGTGCAAACTCTACACAGACTGTCATCCGAGGGTGGAATCGAACCTGGGAATCCTGGTGCTGTGAGGCAGCTGTGCTAACCACTGAGCCTCTTAACATGGTACTATTTGTTGAAGAATAATCAGATACCGATCAAAACTTGAAATGACAAAGACAGTGATAAACAAACATTTGTAAACATGCACACACATATCAATGCACATAATGAGACAGTTTTAAAAATGGAACAGAAAGAAATTAAACTTGGAGGTATAGTTGAAGAAATAACTAAATAATGTGGAATGTTATGACACACATTAAGTTTGGTCTTTCCAGAGGTGATGAAAAAACTCATTGCTTCAGCACACCTCTGGTTTAAGGTGGAGACAATGGGACAGTATTAATTTTAAGATCAGGTTAATGGTCCAATTAAATTTACTATTCAGTCAGCCATGCCTTGAGTGAGTATGCATGTATCGCAAAGGAAGGGATTGGGCTGAACTGTGATGCCTCCTGTGCTGGAATAGCTGCTCAACACTCACTATTAGCAATGAAGTGGGCAAATTATCCAAAGGAACTCATGCTCATGGAGCTGCCCACAAGAAGTCAATGCACTCAGAAGGAAAGGGGGGGAAAGTTTTGAGAACAAGGATCAAAGAACAACACCTTCAATCGAGTCCTATGATTAGTATTGCATTGTAGACATCGTGTTGTGATGGAAAAGAAACAGCACTTGCCTGCAAAAATAAAACAAAATCTGCAGTTACTATTTGTCATACCCTTGGGCTAAAGTTACAGTTTATGCTGTGAGAACATCAGCAGGCAACACTTCAAACTGTGTAAAATCAGAGGGTAATCATCTTTGTACTTCACTTCTGTCCACTGAAGGTGATTTAGCAGTCAGTAGTTGAAACTATTTGTAAACATGGGACTACTTTCCAGTCAATTGATTTTAAGATACCAATTGGATACTGATTAAAAGATGTTATCATATATACAGGCAGTCTTTTATAAATACCCATTCAGAGTTAGGATGAAGAAGAGAAACTGTATCGGGAATGCTAGAAATTATTGATGAAGAAACCTAGCCACAATGTTATCCTTGTAACTTTCAGATGTCAACTAACTGCATTTTACCATCTTCTGTGAGGAGAGATATCAATTTGAGGTCTAGAAGAAAAATATTATGAGCTAAAAATATCTTATGATTTGATTCAGTTATGATTAAAAAGCATTTTGAAACTGTTGATCTACTGCTGATAAGGTGCTTCAAAAAATTCAATATTTCTTCTCATGTATAATCTGAATTATAAGATGACACAAAAACATTGGATGTTTCTTTATAATGTTCTGTTCCATCATTACTCACGTAACAGTTGCCAAAAGGAAAATACATAGATCCAGAAAAGTCTCGCAATATTCAAGATATTATATGTCAAAAGGTTTTATAGTCTTTTTGAAAGCATGACTCTCAATCTTTTTCTATTAGTGCATAACAATGGAAAGGCACAATGCTGTTGTGAATTTAAACATCCCTTTATTGTGAAAAATTGTGATCATGCACATGCCACCGATTGTGCATGTGCATGACCACCGATACTCCTGCCGACTTCGTCTGCAGGAAATGCAGTCAGATCCTGATCCTCACCGAACGAGTTAGGGAACTGGAACTGGAGTTGGATGAACTGAGGATTATTCGAGAGGCTGAGAGGGTGATTGATAGAAGCTACAGGGACATAGTTACGCCGGAGAACAGAGGTAGCTGGGTAACAGTTAGAGGTGGGAAGGGGAAGAAGCAGGCAGTGCAGGGTTCCCCTGTGGTCGTTCCCCTAAAAAATAAATATACAGCTTTGGAAACTGTTGGGGGGGACAGCGTTGCAGGTGTAAGCTGCAGTGAAGGGGTCTGTGGCTCTGAGACTCAGAAGGGAAAGGGGGAGAGGAGGAGAGCGCTAGTTATAGGGGACTCTCTAGTTAGAGGGACGGACAGGCGGTTCTGTGGACATGGGCGAGACTCACGGATGGTTTGTTGCCTCCCGGGTGCTAGGGTCCGAGACGTCTCAGACCGTGTCTTCAGAATCCTTAAGGGGGAGGGTGTGCAGCCAGAAGTCGTGGTGCACATTGGCACCAACGACATAGGTAGGAAGAGGGGTGGGGAGGTCATTCAAGAGCTCAAGGAGTTAGGCTGGAAGCTAAAAGCTAGGACAGACAGAGTCGTCATCTCTGGGTTGTTGCCGGTGCCACGTGACAGTGAGGCAAAGAATAGGGAGAGAGTGCAGTTGAACACGTGGCTGCAAGGCTGGTGTAGGAGGGAGGGCTTCAGATATTTGGACAATTGGACTGCATTCTGGGGAAGGTGGGACCTGTACAAACAGGACGGGTTGCACCTGAACCAGAAGGGCACCAATATCCTGGGGGGTAGGTTTGCTAGCACTCTTCGGGGGGGTTTAAACTAATTTGGCAGGGGGATGGGATCCGGACTTGTAGTCCAGCAAGTAGGTTAGCTGTTTGTCAGGATGCCCAAGACTGTAGGGAGGCTGTGGAGAAGGTAGCACTGACAGGGACTACTTGCGGACACAGAGATGGGCTCAAGTGCGTATACTTCAACGCAAGGAGTATCAGAAATAAGGTGGGTGGACTTAAGGCGTGGATCGGTACCTGGGACTACGATGTTGTGGCCATCACGGAAACGTGGATAGATGTGGGACAGGAATGGCTGTTGGAGGTTCCTGGTTACAGGTGTTTCAGTAAGATTAGGGAGGGTGGGAAAAAAGGAGGGGGGGTGGCATTGCTAATTAGAAATGGTATAACGGCTGCAGAAAGGAAGTTTGAGGGGGATCTGCCTCTGGAGGTAGTATGGGCTGAAGTCAGAAATAGGAAAGGTGCAGTCACCTTGTTGGGTGTTTACTATAGGCCCCCCAATAGCAGCAGAGATGTGGAGGAACAGATTGGGAAACAGATTTTGGAAAGGTGCAGAAGCCACAGGGTCGTAGTCATGGGCGACTTCAACTTCCCAAATATTGATTGGAAGCTCTTTAGATCAAGTAGATTGGATGGGGCGGTGTTTGTGCAGTGTGTCCAGGAAGCTTTTCTAACGCAGTATGTAGATTGTCCAACCAGAGGGGAGGCCATATTGGATTTGGTACTCGGTAATGAACCGGGACAAGTGGTGGGCTTGTTAGTGGGTGAACATTTTGGTGATGGTGACCACAATTCTGTGACTTTCACCTTGGTTATGGAGAGAGATAGGTGCGCACAACAAGGTAGATTTTATAATTGGGGGAAGGGAAATTACGATGCTGTAAGGCAGGATTTGAGGAGCATACGTTGGGAGCATAGGCTGTCAGGGAAGGATGTGGTGGAAATGTGGAACTTTTTCAAAGAGCAGATACGACGTGTCCATGATATGTATGTACCTATCAGGCAGGAAAGAAATGGTCGTGTGAGGGAGCCTTGGTTGACGAGAGAGGTTGAATGTCTGGTAAAGAGGAAGAAGGAGGCTTACATAAGGTTGAGGAAACAGGATTCAGACAGAGCAGTGGAGGGATACAGGATAGCCAGAAGGGACCTGAAGAAAGGGATTAGGAGAGCTAAGAGAGGGCATGAAAAATCGTTGGCGGATAGGATCAAGGATAACCCCAAGGCATTTTATGCGTATGTGAGAAACCTGAGAATGACGAGAACGAGGGTAGGTCCGATCAAGGACAGTAGTGGGAGACTGTGTATTGAGTCGGAAGAGATAGGAGAGGTCTTGAACAAGTACTTCTCTTCAGTATTTACGAACGAGAGGGACCGTATTGTAGAAGAGGAGAGTGTGAAATGGACTGGTAAGCTAGAAGAGATACCTGTTAGGAAGGAAGATGTGTTGGACATTTTGAACAACTTGAGGATAGACAAGTCCCCCGGGCCTGACGGGATATATCCTAGGATTATGTGGGAAGCAAGAGAGGAAATTGCAGTACCGTTGGCAATGATCTTCTCGTCTTCACTGGCAACGGGGGTGGTACCAGGGGACTGGAGAGTAGCGAATGTTGTGCCCCTGTTCAAAAAAGGGAATAGGGATAACCCCGGGAATTACAGGCCTGTTAGTCTTACTTCTGTGGTAGGCAAAGTAATGGAAAGGGTACTGAGGGATAGGATTTATGAGTATCTGGAAAGACACTGCTTGATTAGGGACAGCCAGCACGGATTTGTGAAGGGTAGGTCTTGCCTTACAAGTCTTATTGAATTCTTCGAGGAGG
The DNA here is from genome assembly GCF_037043375.1 of Chiloscyllium plagiosum. Classification (NCBI taxonomy): domain Eukaryota; kingdom Metazoa; phylum Chordata; class Chondrichthyes; order Orectolobiformes; family Hemiscylliidae; genus Chiloscyllium; species Chiloscyllium plagiosum. The sequence goes on from NW_028270145.1 coordinate 43,577,920, forward strand.
TGACCAAGCATGTGGATGAGGGAAGAGCAGTGGATGTAGTGTACATGGATTTTAGTAAGGCATTTGATAAGGTTCCCCATGGTAGGCTTATGCGGAAAGTCAGGAGGCATGGGATAGAGGGAAATTTGGCCAATTGGATAGAAAACTGGCTAACCGGTCGAAGGCAGAGAGTGGTGGTAGATGGTAAATATTCAGCCTGGAGCCCAGTTACAAGTGGAGTTCCGCAGGGATCAGTTCTGGGTCCTCTGCTGTTTGTAATTTTTATTAATGACTTAGATGAGGGAGTCGAAGGGTGGGTCAGTAAATTTGCAGATGATACGAAGATAGGTGGAGTTGTGGACAGTGAGGAGGGCTGTTGTCGGCTGCAGAGGGACTTAGATATGATGCAGAGCTGGGCTGAGGAGTGGCAGATGGAGTTCAACCCTGCCAAGTGTGAGGTTGTCCATTTTGGAAGAACAAATAAGAATGCGGAATACAGGGTTAATGGTAGGGTTCTTAGTCAGGTGGAGGAACAGAGGGATCTTGGGGTCTATGTACATAGATCTTTGAAGGTTGCCAATCAGGTGGATAGAGTTTGTAAGAAGGCCTATGGAGTATTATCGTTCATTAGCAGAGGGATTGAATTCAAGAGTCGTGAAGTGATGTTGCAGCTGTACAGGATTTTGGTTAGGCCACAGTTGGAGTACTGTGTGCAGTTCTGGTCGCCTCACTTTAGGAAAGATGTGGAAGCTTTGGAGAGGGTGCAGAGAAGATTTACCAGGATGTTGCCTGGAATGGAGAGGAAGTCGTACGAGGATAGGTTGAGAGTTCTCGGCCTTTTCTCGTTGGAACGGCGAAGGATGAGGGGTGACTTGATAGAGGTTTATAAGATGATCAGAGGAATAGATAGAGTAGACAGTCAGAAACTTTTTCCCCGGGTACAACAGAGTGTTACAAGGGGACATAAATTTAAGGTGAAGGGTGGAAGGTATAGGGGAGATGTCAGGGGTGGGTTCTTTACCCAGAGAGTGGTGGGGGCATGGAATGCGCTGCCCGTGGGAGTGGTAGAGTCGGAATCATTGGCGACCTTTAAGCGGCATTTGGATAGGTACATGGATGGGTACTTAATCTAGGTTAGAAGTTCGGCACAACATCATGGGCCGAAGGGCCTGTTCTGTGCTGTATTGTTCTATGTTCTATGTTCTATGCCCAGCTATATTTTGAAATGCGCTGATAAAGAAACAAAATGGGCAGAGTGTACTTTCCGATGGAGTCCAGAAATATTTTTGTCTGCAGAGAAACTGCCCATCCAATCCAACCGCTTGATTACCCTCCAAGACAATGATAAAGAAGCACATACATCCTGTAAATCTTCCAAGATAACTGAGAACACTATTGGAGATTATCCCTCAAAAAAGAGAGACTTCTGTGGTGAGGAGGGGGCAGCTGAGAATGGAGGGATAAAGAGTTTAACATTTGCATTAATTGTTTGTGGTTAAAAGGGAAATGATAAAAGAACTTGGGGGAAAATGTGAAGTGAGGTGTTAAATACATCTTTGCTCTAAGAATAGCTACTGAGCATGCGCAAAACATTCACTTCTAGTAACCTGTGAATTTAAAATGAAACCTTACTTTGGTTTTACATACCTCTGTGAGACAGTGTTCTCCAAATGAAGATGACCAAGTCCTAGTAGCACATCTGCCTCACAACCCAGGCACTGCCAGAATAGGTGCACTCACAGGTCACTGGCTCACAGAATAGTTGCAGTCACTGAGACTTGGTGAGTCAAGGGCAAAATGAATAACCATATATACTTGTCCTAGATTTATGTAGCGATTATAAATAAAGTATCTATCCATGTCGATGGGAGAAAATACATACATTGGAGGCAGTTCAGAGAAGGGACAGTAGGCTGATCCCTAGGATGAGGAAAATTATAAAAAGCTTGAAATGCTCAGCAGATTGGATGGTATTTGTGCTGGGAGAACATTTCACGTCACTGGCCTTTCATCAGAATTGGGAAATGCTGGAAATATTTTCAGCAGAAGTTTTAAGCAAATAAAAGAGGCGAGGGTAAAAAAAAGAGCTACAAAGGGGGAAGCTTGCAATATGGAGGAAGGCAAGAGAGATTAAGTTATAAAAGAATTGGTGGAGTAATGCTAAGGCAGTGCAAATGGGACAAGTCTCAAAAAGAAATGTGCCTCGAGAAGGTGTGGATGGAAGAATGGTTACAGCTGCAGGCCAAATGCAGAAGCCAGAGCAAAATTAGTGGAAAAGATAAACCTGTAGGAAATAAAGGAAACAAAATGGGGCAGATATTAGAGTCTGAAATTGTTGAACACATCTTTCTTTTTGCCCAAAAGGTATCAAGTGTCTAATCAAAAGATGAGGTACTGTTCCTTGAAACACTGCTTGTTGGAACTCTGCAGGAAGCCAAGGACAGAGAGGCCAGCAGGAGAACAAATGGAGAATTAAAATGACAGGGAATTGGAAACTCAGTGTCATGCTGCAGGGAGATGTTCAGCAAAACGGTCATGCAGTATGCATTTGGTCTCCCCAAGGTAAAGCAGCCTTCAGTGTACAGCAGTTCTACTATATAATGAAATGAAGAAAGGACATGTAAGTCAATGTTTCTCCTGGAAGAAGTTTTTTTGGTGTATAATGAATAAAGATGACTTTGAGCAAAGGGACACTTTTGCCATCAAAGGGGGAGGTATTGCATCTCTTGTGTTTGCTTGCAGGCTTTGAATTATATAAACAAGAAGCACACATGTGCAAAGAGAAAGCTGACATCATTTGTGAATGAAAGGTATCTTTACAAATGTTAATAATGGTCCCATACACATGACAGGAATTTACTGCGCAGGTACACCATATCACTGAAACTGGAGCATGCACAGTGTAGTCTCTGGCTGGAACATGTGATCATGATTCCTCATGCATGTGGAGGCACACTCTTCCTTCAGCAGGAACAGTGAGTGGCAACAATAGGTGGATAGGATCAGATACAACAGCAAGTCTGGCCTCAGGCACTCCTCCCTCACTCTAGGAAGCTTTCCCACCCCACCCCCAACCCTTCCAGCCCCTATACCCAAGAGCTTTTTTTTATTTCAAAAATATATTTTATTCATAAAATAATTTGATGGTCTGTACAGTTGGTCATGCCATACATATGTAAACATGTACATACAGAGATCAAAACTTATCATTTTTATACAGGTCTGTACATTTTTTTATCATATGCCCATATAATTAGCTGAGGCGTCAGCAGAGCCCAAATGACTGCATGGGCCCCCTGTTCTTCATTAGGCAGGCAGACTTTACACAGTGGTCTTTCCCCACCGAGCCTTGGCGGCAGCTGCCCCAAGCTTCAGCACATCCCTCAACACGTAGTCCTGGACCATGGAATGTGCCAGTCTGAAACACTCAGTCGGGGTCAACTCCTTCAGCTGGAAGATCAGCAGGTTTCGGACCACCCAGAGAGCGTCCTTCACCGAGTTGATGATCCTCCAGGCACAGTTGATGTTCGTCTTGGTGTGCGTCCCGGGGAACAGGCCGTAGAGCACGGAGTTCCGCGTCACGGCGCTGCTCGGGACGAACCTCGACAAACACCACTGCATTCCTCTCCAGACTTCCTCTGCATAGGCACATTCCAGAAGGAGGTGTGTGACAGTCTCGTCCCCCCCGCAGCCGCTTCGAGGGCACTATACCCAAGAGCTGCAGCAGTCGCAGGGGGCTGGGTGATGGGCTGACTGCAAGGAAGGAGCAGCAACTGAGCAAGGCCACTCTGCAGTCACCTTTGGGTAAGGAAGGCTCCACTTTGTCAGTTTCTGCCTCCCCCTCCACCTTACCCGCAAACTGATGTCAGCAGTTCATACATGAGAGTTTTGGGAGTCCTCATCCATGAATCACAAAAGACTAGCATCAATTTTAGCAGGAAATAGGGAAGGCAAATGGAAATGGGCCTTTATTTCAAAGGGAAGAGAGTATAAAAGTAGGGAGGTTTTGCTAAAACCATACAAGGGACTGTAAGACAACACCTGGAATATTGTGAACAGTTTTGGGCCCCTATCTAAATAAAGAAATACTGGAACTGGAGGCAATCCAGAGAAGGTTCACCAGGTTGATACCAAGTGTGGAAGGACTGTCTTATGAGGAGAGGTTGATTAGTTTAAGCCTATACTCATTGGAACTTTGAGGAGTGACAGGCAAATTTATTGAAACATACAAGATTCTTAGGGGACTTGACAAGCTTAATGCCGAAAAGATTTTTCCTCTTGTGGGACAGTCTAGGACCAGAGGATATAATCTCGGAATAAGGTGTTACACATTTAAGACAGAGATGAGGGGGAATTTCTTCTCTCAGGGGGTAGTGAACGTGTGAAATCATTTACCACAGTGTACTGTTGAGGCTGGGTTACAAAATCTATTCAGGACTGAGAGAAACAAAATTTTAATCAGTAAGGGAATCAAGAGTTATGGGGAAAAGGCAGGAAAGTGAAGACAAGGAGTATCAGATCAGCCATGATCTTTATTGAATAGCAGAGCAATGGTCTGAATGGTCTATTTCTGCTACTATGTCTTACAGTCCTATGATCATGTCAATGGCATTTCCTGTGGCCTGTTGTGGGCAGGTGACATCATGTGCCATGTCTGCACATGCAGAGGTGGTCATTTTGGCAATATTTGGCAATCACTCCAGTGAAGCCTGCAAGATTATTGTGTATGGTACTGAATGAGAGCAACATGGGGTTAATTGCAGGTGGGTATTATGAACTTACTTTATCTACACCTCTTCAATAGAAAGGGCATTAGGAACAATTGCATAACAAATTGTGCAAATATTGATATATGCTGCACCCACTCCACTGCCGCTCCCCCCCCCCCCTCAAAAATATTGTAGATTTGAATTGAAAATGGTACATGTGCATAATTTCTCAGAATCTAATATGAATAATGCAACATCAATAACACCTGAAAATGAAAGAGTTTAGACCACATGCTAGAATTCATTTATAATCACAAACAAAGCATCTATAACCACTACCTGAAGAAATTTGCCTGTTAAAAAGTTTGTTCTTTACACCAGTTTGAGTATAACAAAAATATTATCATTTCACAAGTAATAAAAAAAACGTTTTCTTCTTCCTTCAAATTAAAGTACCTGATTTCTTTCTTATTCCGTTTGGGAATCTAATACTTCCAGCAGCTTGATTCTCATAGAGTAATAGAAGTCTAAAGCACAGAAAAAACAATGAGGTATCTATTCTAATCTCATTTTCCAGCAATTAGATTCTGCTGTCTTAATATCTCTGACTTTTGTTTTATACTCTTTCATTTGTGGGCATTGTTGACAAAGCCAGTGTTTGATGGTTATCCATAAGCGCTCTCAAATTGAGTGGCTTGTCAAGCCATTTCAGAGGGCAGTTAATGGTCAACCACATTGCTGTCTGTTGTAAATCAGACCAAATAAAGATGGCGCCCAATTTTCTTCTCTAAATAGCATTAACAAACCAGATGTTCTCATGGCCATTATTACTGACAGTTGCATCATTCCATACTTTATGAGTTGAATTTAAGCTTCAAAATCTGTCCTAGTAAGATTTGAATTGATGCCTCTGGAGCATTAGCCTGAGGTATATGCATTACTAGTCATAGAGACATTGAGTCATAGAGATTTACAGCACGGAAACAGACCCTTCGGTCCAATTCGTCCATGCCAACCAGATAGCCCAAGCCAATCTAGTCCCACCTGCCAGCACCCGGCCCATTTCCCTCCAAACCCTTCCTATTCATATACCCATCCAGATGCCTTTTAAATGTTACAATTGACCAGCCTCCACCACTTCCTCTGGGAGCGCATACCATACACATACCACCCTCTGCGTGAAAAGGTTGCCCCGTAGGTCACTTTTATATCTTTAACTTGTCACCCTAAACCTACGGTCTCCATTTCTATACTCATCTACCCCAGGGAAAAGACTTGTCTATTTATCCTAGCTATGCTCTTCATGATTTTATAAACCTCTATTAGATCACCGATGCTCAGCCTCCGACGCTCCAGCCTATTCAGCCTCTCCCTATAGCTCAAATCCTCCAACCCTGGCAACATCCTTGTGAAAATCTTTTCTGGACCCTTACAAATTTCACAATATATTTCTAATAGGAAGGAGACCAGAATTGTATGCAATATTCCAACAGTGGCCCAACCAATGTCCTGTACAGCCTCAACATGATCTCCCAGCTCCTGTACTCAATATTCTGATCAATAAAGGAAAGCATACCAAACGCCTTCTTCACTATCCTATTTACCTGTGACTCTAATTTCCAGGAGCTATGAACCTGCACTCCAAGGTTTCTTTGTTCAGCAACACTCCTTAGGACCTTAACATTAAGTGTATAAGTCCAGCTAAGATTTGCTTTCCCAAAATGCAGCACCTCACGTTTATCTAAATTAAACTCCATCTGTCACTCCTCAGCCCATTGGCCCATCTGATCAAGATCCCATTGTAATCTGAGGTAACCTTCTTTGCTGCCCACTACACCTCCAATTTTGGTGTCATCTGTAAACTTACTAACTATACCTCTCATGTTCACATCCAAATCATTTATAGTCGTGGGCCCAGCACCAATCCTTGTGGCACTCCACGGGTCACAGGCCTCCGGTCTGAAAAGCAACCCTCCACTACCCTCTGTATTCTACCTTTGAGCCAGTCCTGTATCCAAATGGCGAGTTCTCCCTGTATTCCATGAGAGCTAACCTTGCTAACCAGTCTACCATGGGGAACCTTGTCAAATGCCTTACTGAAGTCTATATTGATCACGTCCACCTTTCTGTCCTCGTCAATCCTCTTTGTTACTTCTTTAAAAAACTTAATCAAGTTTGTGAGGCATGATTTCCCACGCACAAAGCCATGTTGACTATCCTTAATCAGTCCTTCCTTTTCCAAATACATGTGCATCCTGTCCCTCAAGATTCCCTCCAACAACCTGCCCACCACCGACATCAGGCTCACTGGTCTATAGTTCCCTGGCTTGTTCTTACCACCTTTCTTAAACAGTAGCACCACGTTAGGCAACCTCCAATCTTCCAGCACCTCATCTGTGACAATTGATGATACAAATATCTCAGTAAGAGGCTCAGCAATCACTTCCCTAGCTTCCCACAGAATTCCAGGGTACACCTGATCAGGTCCTGGGGATTTATCCACTTTTATGCATTTCAAGACATCCAGCACTTTCTCCTCTGTAATATGGACATTCTTCAAGGTGTCACCATCTATTTCTCTACAATCTATATCTTCCAAGTCCTTTTCCACTGTAAATACTCATGCAAAATACTCATTTGGTATTGCCCTCATCTCCTGCGGCTCCACACAAAGCTCGCCTTTCTGTTCTTTGAGGGGCCCTGTTCTGTCTCTAGTTACCTTTGTCCTTAATGTGTTTGTAAAAATCCTTTGGATTCTCCTTCACCCTATTTGCCAAAGCTATCTCATGTTCCCTTTTTGCCCTCCTGATTTGCCTTTATACTCTTCTAAGGATTCACTCGATCTATCCTGTCTGTACCTGATATATGCTTCCTTCTTTTACTTAACCAAACACTCAATTTCTTTAGTCATCCAGCATTCCCTATACCTACCAGCCTTTCCTTTCACCCTAACAGGAATATACTTTCTCTGGACTCCCGTTATCTCATTTCTGAAGGCTTCCCATTTTCCAGCCATCCCTTCACCTGCGAACAAGTGCCCGCAAACAACTTTTGAAAGTTCTTGCCTAATACCATCAAAATTGGCCTTCCTCCAATTTACAACTTCAACTTTTTGATCTGGTCTATCCTCTTCCATCACTATTTTAAAACTAATAGAATTATGATTGCTGGCCCCAAAGTGCTCCCCCACTGACACCTCAGTCACTTGCCCTGCCTTATTTCCGAAGAGTTTGTCCAGTTTTGCACCTTTTCTAGTAGATACATCCACATACTGAATCAGAAAATTGTCTTGTACCCACTTAGCAAATTCCTCTTCATCTAAACCCTGCACTCTCTACATTACATTCACATCTTTCCTACGTAGTGGCTCCCACAACTGTACATAATACTCCAGCTGAGGTCTAATAAATGCTGGTACAATTCAACATCACCTCCTTGCTCTTGTGTTCTATATTCCTCTTAATAAAGCTAAGAACACCATATATATGCTTTACTAACTGCTCTTTCTACCCATCCTACCATCTTCAATGATGTATGCACATAAATTGCCAAGATCCTCTGCTCCAGCAGCTCCTTCCAGTTTCTACCCTCTATTTGTATTGTCTTTCAACATTCTTCTGAACAAAGTATATTACCTCACGTTTCTCTGCATTGATCCTCATCTGCAACTTATCTGCTCACTTCACCAACTTGTCAATGTCCTTTTGGAGTTCCACACTGTCATCCTCACAGTTAACAATTCTTCCAAGTTTGTGTCATCTGCAAGCTTTGCAGGAAAAGCAAGGGCCCAAATAGTGTACCCCAGGGAATTCCGCTACAACCCTTCCACCAGCTTGAAAACTATTCATTGATTGTTCCTTTGTTTCCTATCACTCAGGCAATTTTACTCAGGCAATTTTGTATCCAATTAGGAGCTGACAATTCCTGACATGATGTAAACTGTGGACAATATCTGACAAGAATATATTAGGCAATGCATAAGTTCTTAATTTCTCAAACCTTCAGTTGTTTTGGAAACTTGCTGAATTCATCTTTCAAGATATAAGACTCTGGTGCGGCCGCATCTGGAATATTGTGTGCAGTTTTGGTCGCCATACTATAGGAAGGATGTGGAGGCACTGGAACGGGTGCAGAGGAGGTTTACCAGGATGTTGCCTGGTATGGAAGGAAGATCGTATGAGGAAAGACTGAGGCACTTGGGGCTGTTTTCATTAGAGAAAAGAAGGTTTAGGGGTGACTTGATTGAGGTGTACAAGATGATTAGGGGGTTAGATAGGGTTGACAGCGTGAACCTTTTCCCGCGTATGGAGTCGGGTATTACAAGGGGGCATAGCTTTAAATTAAGGGGGGGTAGATATAGGACTGAAGTTAGGGGTAGGTTCTTCACTCAGCGAGTCGTAGGTTCATGGAATGCCCTGCCAGTAGCAGTGGTGGACTCTCCCTCTTTATGGGCATTTAAGCGGGCATTGGATAGGTATATGGAGGATAGTGGGTTAGTATAGGTTAGGTGGGCTTGGATCGGCGCAACATCGAGGGCCAAAGGGCCTGTACTGCGCTGTATTCTTCTATGTTCTATGTTCTATGATAGAACTTTGCATTATTAACTTCCATCATCACAATGCTAAATCTTCAACATTGCCGTTTCACCCACCAAGATTCTGAATGGCAAGTCTGCCCAAAAGAATTACACTATTGCTATCTTGCACCATTAATGTAATTCTGTTGAATTTTCCATTATTAGCATTTTGACAACACTAGCATGTGAGATTTAGGACTTTTTAGAATCTTTCCAGGGCCTGAATGAGATGTGCTTTGACAAAATTTTGGCAGAATCACGTGAGCAATCAGGCAAAGTCTTTCTTAATGTCGAGACAACACATTGCATTATTCGACAAAGTTCCAAATATTGAGATGAGTGTCTTGCTGGTGAGTGATGAAAGGCCCATTAGTGGAAATTAGCGCATGTTATCACCCTTATTATTTAATTTCACCTTATTAATATGCACTCTCTCATTGCACCACCTGCTGAATATAAATTAAGTGCCAGGAATATTTCCAACATTAGAATAAGAGCAGGAACCTGGCAACTCCAGTTCGCTACTTGCTCCTCTGGATCTTCTCTCTGAAAACTCAGCACCAACATCTCAGGGCAACTCCATAGGCAACAGGCACTGCACCCCATATCCATGGACCTTGGCATCCAGCATGTGGCATCCTCTTCACATCAACATGGCAGATCTCTGATCCACTTCCAGTAACCATCTACATTTTTATGCTGCACTTTGAAGCATCTTTTATTGCAATGCTATTACAAGGACACATGATGTGCAGAGACAGGCACCCAACTTAACAGACCAGATCATACCACTGCATCTCCAGACCCCTCAGTTACACTCTCAACAATTGATTGATTTATTGTTGTCACATATATTGAGGTACAGCGAAAAGTGTTGCTTTGCGTGCTATACAGGCAGATCATACCATACCATAAAGTGCATCAGAGTAGCAGAACAGAGTGCAGAATACAGGAGAACCTCGATTATCCAAACAAGACAGATGGAGAGTATTTTGTTCGGTTAATTGATCGATCCGTAACTGGAAATATGCAGTAATTTGAGTGCCTGTTAGCAAACATTTCTCGGTTATCCGGCAGTAATGCCGTTTAAATTATAACTGATTGCTGAGTTGCCTAATGCAGTTTTTACGAGACCTTGAGATCATGTTCAGATAATCTGAAATTCAGATAATTGACGTTGGAGAATCGAAGTTCTACTGTACACTGTTACAGTTGCAAAGAAGGTGCAGAGAGAGAGAGAGATGAGAATTAACATTTGAGAGGTCCATTCAAAAGTCTCATAACAGTGGAGAAGAAGCTGATCTTGAAGTTGTTACTACGTGTTTTCAAACATTTGTATCTTCTGCCTGATGGAAGGAAGTGGGAAAGAGTATAACCAGGGTGGGAGAGGTTTTTGATTATGTTGGCTGCTTTCCTGAGGCAGCAGGAAGATTAGATGGAGTCAATGGGTGTAAAGCTGGTTGTATGATGGACTGGGCTGTCTTCATGATTCTGTAGTTTTTTTGAGGTCTTGGGAAGAACAGTTGCCATTCCCTGGACATGCCGAATGTCCTTCACCTTCTGAGGAAGTCGAGACGTTGTTGTGCTTTCTTGACCATCACATTGAGATGGTTGGACTAGGACAGTTTGTTGGGAATTATCACTCCCAGGAACTTGATGCTCTTGACCACCTCCACCTCAGCACCATTTATACAGACAGGAGAGTGGCCTCCACTCTGCTTCCTGAAGTCAGTGACCAGCTCCCTCATTTTGCTGATGATGGAGAGATTGTTATTTTTATACCATCCCACTTAGCATTCAATCACTCTCCTGTATTCTGTCTCATCATTTGTTTGAAATCTGACCGACAACGGTGTTGTTATCAGCAAAATTGTAAATGGAGTTGGGGCAGAATTTGGCCACATGGCCGTGAGTGTATAAAGAGTGGAGTAGGGGGCTTAGTACACAGTCTTGTGGGGCACTGGTGTTGAGGATTATGGAGGAGGAGGAGGAGGTATTGTTGAGTATCCTTACTGATTGCAGTCTATGGGTCAGGAAGTTGAGGACCCAGTTACAGAGGGGGAAGCCGAGACCTAGGTTTCGAAGTTGAGAGATGAGTTTCTTTGGAATTTTGGTGTTGAAGGTGGAACTGTAATCAATAATTAGGAGCCTGACATAGGTATCCCTGTTATCCAGATGCTCCAGGGATGTGTGTAGTGGCAGGGAGATGGTGTTTGCTCTGGACCGGTAGGCAAATTGAGAAGATTCAAGGCAATCTGGGAGGCTGGAGTTGATGTGAGCCATGACCAACCTCTAGAAGCACTTCATAATGATGGAAGGTCACAGCCACTGGGTGGTAACCATTGAAGCACACTCTATGATTTTTCTTTGGCACCAGAATGATGCTGGTCTTCTTGAAGCAGGTGGGGAAGTCAGATTGTAGTAAGGAGAGGTTAAAGATTTCTGTGGATACTCTCGCCAGTTTGTACATGCAAGATCTGTGTGCACAGCCGGGGTCTCCTTTGGGTCAGTTGCTCATTCACTTTACATCTACCTATATGCTTGCAGCATCTATGTCTTGCCTCATTTTGCCTTTTAGTATTGTTCCCTGTCAGGTGCACTTTAATAGTTTGTTGTACTTCTGTCTTACTGTTTATGTAGTCACAAAGCCAGGCAGCTTGACGTGGTGGCAGCAGCCAGGGGTGGACTTACTTTGATATGACTTAGACTTGGCAGGGGTATTGTGGGTAGATAAAGACTTAGGCAGATCAGATGGGGAATGGGAAAGTACAAAAAACTATAGGGTTGAGGTGTAAAGCTAACAGGAAGGGAAAGTTTACATTTGTGAGTCTACTAAGCCAGAGAGACAGAATCTAAGATTTACTGATTGAGGAGTAGCCCGTTTCTTTCCATCGCGGTGTAAATAACAAGTGCACAATAAAGATAAAAATGGGTGCAACCAACATCCAGAGTGGGTGAGTCCGTGAGAGTGGGGGCTTCACTTTTGAATGATGCGAGGCTATTCAAAGGGTAACACATTAATGCAGCTACCCTTACACTGATGCTGAAACATACCTGCCAGACATATGTGACTGTATCATGCAAGACAACCTGGAAAGACAGAGCCTGTTGACAAAGTAGCAGTTACCTGTAATGTACCCATTACCTGCAAATGGTACAGGAGCTACTCGCTTCACAGCTTGGACCCTCGAACATCATGTAACACTAAGGATGGGTTTGCTAGCTTCAATGTTGCAATTATAGCTGGGCAGAGACTCACACACAGAGATGCAAGGGAAAACTGGACATATACATATTAATGGGATAACTTATTTATATTGACACGTCACCCGTACAACCAATGTGCCACCCAAAGGTCTTCTTTCTTTCTCTCCCACAACATCTCAGTGAAATTCTGGGTTCTTCAGCTACACTGAAGGGAGTTGAGTCCATTGTTCGTCAAAGTTTGGCAGGGAGACACTGGACATGAAAGTGGGTGGCTCAGCTGTTGAAGGTGATGCAAGTAGGGGAGAGGTTGTGGAGTGTCCTGAGTGAGTGAGTAGGCCATGTAGTGTTAGTATTGTGGGAGGATTGGGGAGGGTGAAAGAGGGTGGGGCGGCATGGTGGCTCACTGGTTAGCACTGCTGCCTCACAACACCAGGTTCCCAGGATAAATTCCAGCCTTGGGCGACTGTCTATGTGGAGTTTGCACATTCTCCCCGTTTCCTCCGGGTGCTCTGGTTTCCTCTGACAGTCCAAAGATGTGCAGGCCAGGTGAACTGGCCATGCTAAATTGCCCATAGTGTGAGATACATTAGTCAGAGGGAAATGGGTCTGCGTGAGTTACTCTTCGGAGGGCCAGTGTGGACTGGTTGGGCCAGAGGGCCTGTTTCCACACTGTAGGGAATCTAATTAGAATGAGGGGAGATGTTGCATGCAAAAGTGATTGTGGTGGTACATGAGCCTTGATGGTAGATGGGCAAGATAGAGCGAGTGTGGCCAAACCAGACAGCAGACAGTGTCCCTTACCCTGGCGGTGATGAGAAAGTCGATCACCTTTATCCTGCATTGTGCCAGAACATGTACATGACATTGACATGGTCTTGTGGCCTCCTTTGCTGATCCTCCAGAAAATTGATGCCTTTCCTCTGTACTGCCTCTATGACACTATCCTCAAAACAGGTTGCCAGTTTCCCCTGGTCTGTCATGTCTGGGGAAAATGGCACAAACCTACAGGACAGCTTTGGACGGATAGTGTTTGATTGAGTGGGTGCACAACAGCCTTTTAAACATGGTTCCAGTACCAAGAATTTTGGGATATCTGTACAATGATAAGTACTCCCAGCTACAGCAAATGGGACAATCGGTTAGCGTTGGATAAGTTGAATCATGATATTTAATTAATAAGGTGAGCTTTGGAACATTGTGTAAGAAAACTCGTTAGGCCTCATGGAGCGAAACCCTTTGTGAAATTCAATGAAAATGATAACCATCCAATTTCTGGTAAGATCTCATGTTTTCACGTTTTTGAGATCAGGATGAGAGAAAATATCTATCTTTGTTCTGTTAAAGATAGCTTTGCAACGTTATCATTCAGTTTTTCCACAACCCATCAAGAGAAAAAGACATCGTCGAACATCAAGTGTAGAATAAAAATACATAAAACATGATCACTCCATTTTTCTGTGAACTGATACCTTAAGTGATAATGAAACTTGCCTGTAGAAATCGAAGTGCATGTGCAAGTGATCAATAAATCTAAGCCAAAGCAGACAGTCTTAATTCCTACGGCCATGACCTCTCTTTTTAACTGTACATGAGATAATAAGTATCTGCACAGAAAGCTGCTATTCTGTGAGCAGCAGCACCCTAATATCCATTAGCAGGGAGCCAGAGGCTGCACACTAGAGCAATCAGACTTTTCTGCCAATGAACAATTGAACCAGGAAAACCACTAGCAATAAATAGTGGGTTAATCTCTCGTGTCAGTGTGTAACTACATGCCAACAGACAGTAAAGATGGAACCTGGTAAATTTCAAATCAGTTCCACAATCAGCACTAAAAGCTTGTTATGAGCAGACCCAATCCTTAGCACTTAGATAGTGGAAACAATTGTGCACCATGAATTTTACGCAAGTTTATCTTCAGAATCATACTGATGGGGAGGTGATCTGTGGTTCCAACAGATCCTGCATTTTTACTTTCATTTCAGCATTTTACATCAAAGGGGGCATTTACTTATTCCAGGGTCCCAGAGGAGAAACTTTATGAAGTGAGTTCAGGTTGAAAAAAGTGGAACTCTATGCAGGGAACTCTAACCTCGGACTCAGGATCCACTGAGTACAACTCTCTATTTTGAGCAGAGGATGATAAAAGTTACCCTTTAATAAATATAATTCATGAATTATTCCAATTATTCAGTCTTGGAAGATTTACAGCAACTGGTAAGTGCAACCCTTGATTCGACAGTGATCATTCACAGCAAAAGTTAGAGACTTTTTTTTCCATCAGTCGGGAGATGTGTGCAGAATATAACACCTTTATTTGAGTCTGTAGTAAACCCACACCAAAGGTATGGTCAATAGCCAGTACCTGAAACTCATAGATTCTCTGACTGCATCGCTGCTGGGAATAGAAGAGCGAATGGTTAGTATCTGACAAAACTATTCCAACTACGCTGAAACAAAAACAAATTGCTGGAGAGACTCAGCTGGTCTGGCAGCATCTGTGAAGCAAAACCAGAGTCAACATTTTGGGTCCAGTGACCTTCCTTCAAAGGTCAGCTGGGGAAAAGGAGATAGATACGCTGAAGAGAGGGGGTGGGACGGGTGTAAGGGGGTAAGCAGAATTTGGAACCTGACAGCTTCTGATAGTTGATCCCTCCTATATATCAGTCTGCTTATAAATCCAAGGCCTAATAGAATGGTGAACACTAATGCAATCACTCTCAGCACAACAGTGTTTGATGATACTTTGGCCTTTCACCTTTGGGCATCTGGTCTTAGAAGACACTAGGCTACTTAGACACAAAGTCAAAAAGTGTGCTGCTGGAAAAGCACAGCAGGTCAGGCAGCATCCGAGGAGCAGAACAGTCAATGTTTCAGGCATAAACCCTTCATCAGGAATGTGGGGGGAGTGGGGGGAGCATAAGGGGGCTGAGAGATAAATAGGAGTGGGGTGTGGGAGACGGGGCTGGGGGAGGGGCATGGTAGCTTGGAAGGCGATAGGAAGATGCAGGTGGGGGTGACGGTGATATATCGGAGTGGAGGTAGAACGGATAGGTGGGAAGGAAGATGGACAGGTAGGACAGTTCAAGAGAGCAGTGGCAAGTTGGAGGGTTGGATCTGGGATGAGATGGGGTAAGGGGAAATGAGGAAACTGGTGAAATTGACGTTGATGCTGTTTGGTTGGAGGGTCCCAAGGCAGGAGATGAGGCGTTCTTGCTCCAGGTGTCGGGTAGCTAGGATTTGATGGTGTAGGAGACCGAGGACGTGCATGTCCTTGGTGGAGTAGGGGGTGAGTTGAAGTGGGCAGCCACAGGGCAGTGGGGCTGTTTGATGCATGTGCATAAATATTAACATGCACATCAGCATTTTAAAATGTAAATGCTTGCACAAGCAATTTCAACATTAATCTTGACATCAAACCAATACCAAAAATATAAACATCCAGACCTATTGCTGTGAACACTAAGTGTGTGCAATAGCCAGTTTTTTAAATGAGGTAAAGATATTTATTTTGAATAATCGGTGCTTAAGTCACTGTGAGATATTCAGAATTGGATTATGGTATTTTATCCTTTCTTCTAGGGTGTGCAACTTATTAGATATGCATTGGTGCATTCCGAAACATTTGTCCTATTTTACTCCAAACATTTGTGTAATCTCAGTCTAATGTATGATTACTAACTCATTCTTTTACAACAGTTCAATTGTCACTGCAAACTGATATAACTTATTGCAAGTTTCATCTTTGTTTTCTTTCCAATTAGAGTCATAGAGTCATGGAGATGTACAGAACAGAGACAGACCCTTTGGTCCAACTCATCCATGCCGACCAGATATTCCAACCTAATCTATTCCCACCTGCCAGCACCCAGCCCATATTCCTCCAAACCCTTCCTATTCATATACCCATACAGATGCCTTTTAAATATTCCAATTGTACCAGCCTCTCCACCCCTTCTTCTGGCAGCTCATTCCATACACGTATCACCCTCTGTGTGAAAACGTTGCCCCTTAGGTCTCTCATGTATCTTTCCCCTCTCACACTAAACATATGCCCTCCACTTCTGGGCTCCTCCACCACAGGGAAAAGATCTTGTCAATTTATCTTTTCTGTGCCCCTCATGATTTTATAATCCTCTATAATGTCACCCCTCAGCCTCAAACTCTCCAGGAAAATATCCCCAGCCTGTTCAGTCTCTCCCTGTAGCTCAAATCCTCCAATCCTGGCAACATTCGTGTCAATCTTTTCTGAACCATTTCAAGTTTCACAACATCCTTCCAATAGGAAGGAGACCAGAATTACATGCAAAATTCCAGCAGTAGCCTAACAAATGTCCTGTACAGCCGCAACATGATCTCCCAACTCCTGTATTCAATATTCTGACCAATAAAGGAAAGCATACCAACGCCTTCTTCACTGTCCTATATACCTGCAACTCCACTTTCAAGGAGCGATGAATCTGCACTCCAAGGTCTCTTTGTTCAGCAACACTCCTGAGGACCTGCCCATTAAGTGTATAAGTCCTGCTAAGTCTTGCTTTCCCAAAATGCAACACCTCACATTTACATAAATTAAACTTCATCTGCCATTCCTCAGCCCATTGGCCCATCTGATCAAGATCCCATTGTAATCTGAGGTAACCTTCTTCACTGTCCACTACACCTACAGTTTTAGTGTTATTTGAAAACTTGCTAATTGTACCTCTTATGCTCGCATCCAAATCATTTCTGTAAATGATGAAATGTAATGGACCCAGCACCTTGTGGCACTCCACTGGTCACAGGCCTCCAGTCTGAAAAACAACCCTCCACCACCACTCTCTGTCTTCTATCTTTGAGCCAGTTCTGTATCCAAATGGCTAGTTTTCCCTGTATTCCATGAGATCTAACCTTGCTAACTAATCTCCCATGTGGAACCTTGTCGAACGCCTTACTGAAGTCCATATAGATCACATCTAGCACTCTGCCCTCATCAATCCTCTTTGTTACTTCGTCAAAAACTCAATCAAGTTTGTGTGACAAGATCTCCCATGCACAAAGCCATGTTGACTATCCCTAATCAGCCCTTGTCTTTCCAAATACATGTACATCCTGTCCTTCAGGATTCCCTCCAACAACTTACCCACCACCGACGTCAGGCTCGCTGGTCTATAGTTCCCTGGCTTGTCCTTACCGCCCTTCTTAAACAGTGGCACCACATTAGCCAACCTCCAGACTTCCAGCACCTCACCTGTGACTATTGATGATACAAATATCTCAGCAAGAGGTCCAGCAATCACTTCTCTAGCTTCCCATAGTGTTCTAGGGTACACCTGATCAGGTCCTGGGGATTTATCCACCTTTGTGTGTTTCAAGACATCCAGCACTTCCTCCTCTGTGATATGGACATTTTTCAAGATGTCACCATCTATTTCCCTACATTCTATATCTTTCATACCCTTTTCCACAGTAAACACTGATGCAAAATACTCATTTAGTATCTCTCCCATCTCCTCCGGCTCCACACAAAGGCCACCGTGCTGATCTTTGAGGGGCTGTATTCTTTCTCTAGTTACCCCTTTGTCCTTAATGTAAAAACCCTTTGGATTCTCCTTAACCCTACTTGCCAAAGCTATCTCATGTCCCCTTTTTGGCCTCCTGATTTCCATCTTAAGTATCCTCCTACTGCCTTTTAACACTTCTAAGGATTAACACAATCTATCCTGTCTATACATGACTTGTGTTTTCTTCTTTTTCTTAACCAAACCCGCAATTTCTCTAGTCATCCAGCATTCCCTACACCTACCAGCCTTTCCTTTCACCCTAACAGGAATATACTGTCTCTGGACTCTTGTTATCTCATTTTCCAGCTGTCCTTTACCTGTGAACATCTGCGCCCAGTCAGCTTTTGAAAATGAGCCTTCCTCCAATTTAGAACTTCAACTGTTAGATCTAGTCTATCCTTTTTCATCACTATTTTAAAACTCATAGGATAATGGTCGCTGGCCCCAAAGCGCTCCCCCACTGACGCCTCATTCACCTGCCCTGCCTTATTTCCCAAGAGTAGGTCAGCTTTACACCTTCTCTCGTAGGCCCATCCACTAACTAAATCAGAATTTTTTCTTGTACACACTTAACAAAGTCCTCGACATCTGAGCCCTTAACATTATGGCAGTTCCAGTCTATGTCTGGAAAGTTAAAATCCCCTGCTATACTATTATCGGTGGTCTGTAATGTCCTCCCAATATGATAATAGGTTTCTCATTATTTGTTAACCCAGTACCAATGTTAACTAATTTCACGGATATAACCATGCTATTAATTAATAGAGCCTGAAGCATTTATATCTGAATTGCTTAGTTTCCCATCCTAGCTGAAACAGCTAATATTTCAGTTCTGTTGTACCTAGGATATGCCTGAAACATACTAAAATATGAACAGATATCTAACGGCTTTATTCAAAGTAAGTCATTGGGGATATGATATTTTATGATGACAGGACCAGCATAAACTGGAATGCACAACTCATTCATCTGTTAAAATAGAGCAAAGTTGCTTTCAACTAAAATCAACCAGCAAATCCAGAGTTCAGCTGAGAATCTTTTGCTGACAATGTGTGGCTATGCATTGAAAGAAACCTGAAGATCATGTACCAATCCCCTTCGGCAGAGACTGGAAGATGAAACTCCTGTGATCTGGTTGGGGTGAAGTTGAAGAGCAGGCCGCACATTTTGGTTTATAGCTCAGATGTGCCCTATTGAAGCCAAGAGTTAAAAATGGTGCTCCAATGTGAAACATAAAGACATTAGACATGAGGACATAATAAAAAGCCAAGCCACATTGCCGCTTAAGCCTGATCTGCATTTTAACAAGATCAGTGCTGATCTGATCAAGACTTCAACTCCAACTCCAAGCCTGTTCTCCATCACTCTTGACTCCATTGCAGATCAAAAATCTATCATACTCATCTTTCAGTGGGACAGCCTCCAGTGCATTCTGGGGTGAGAGTTTCGAAGAGTTACAATCCTGAGAAGAAAATCTTCCTCATGTCTATCTTAAAACATTCTAAAATGGTATCCCCCACGCTAGATTTACCAGGGGAAGAAACATCCTCTCATGTTATTTTACCAAGCTTTCTCAGAATTTCTATAATTTTTAAAAGAATCAATCCTTATCTTTTGAAAATCTAAAGTGTATCAGTTCAACCTGCTCAATGTTCCCCAAAAGACAAATCCCTCAGGCTAGAAATCAATAAAGCAAATTTGCTGTGAATTAAGTAATTGCAAGCATGTCCCTCATTAGAAAAGGGGAAAGTAAGGACTGCAGATGTTGTGTCTTTCCAGCACCATACTCTCAACCCTCATTAGATAAGGAAACCATAACAGTATATATCACTCCAGATATAGTCTGATCAATATCTTCAATAGTTGTAGCAATAAAGGTCTATTTTTGTACTCTACTCTGTTATGAAGATGTGGGTGTACTGTACCTTTAAGAGAGTTAAAAGCTAGCAGTGACAGCACCAAATGTTCTCAATAAAACACAACACAACATGTGGTCCAGCTACTGGGAAAGCTAGGGTAGCTGCTTGCCTGCAGACAAAAACAGATTTGAATTAGAACAATCAGTTTAAATTATACCGCCCCCCCCCCCAAAAAAGCAAAAAATACCAAGCTCCAATCAAGTTTGAATTTAGTATTTTAACAATCTTAAAAGCCAATGATACAATCTGAAGCTTTGGGTGTATAAGACTGGGGAAAATTGAACAGTTGGGAGGAGAACTGCTAAGCCAGCATGTAGAGACTGTCCAAAAATTAGCTCTCTTAAAGGTACCTTTATCAAACAGTAACCAGTAAAGCAGAATCCCCAAGAAGATAAGTAGACCGGAATACAGAGAAGAACCGAAAGCTGCCTGGTTTTGAGATAAGGAGTTTTGTTTTGTTTTGTAAACCTTAATTGGGGATTTTATCGGACTAGTATTACAGAAGGGGAACGTAAAAGATAAATTTGAGGAATGAGTTGTAAATAGTTGTTAGTTAATTATTCTCTGTTATACTTTAAGAAATAAAGTTGTTAATTTTTACTGTAAATTGTTCTTGGCCTCTTGAATTTTCACAGAATACTACATGGGATAAATCTTTTCTGTGTTTCTGGTTTAAATTAAGCGGGAGAGGTTACCCCATGTCATAACAGTTTGGGGGCTTGTTGTTGGAATTTGAATTGGTTTAGACAGATTTGAATAGATTTGGGGTATGAAACTTCCCAGCAGATTTAAACACTTGCAGGTTAGTGTCCTAGATCTTTAAGTAAAATGTAGGTGAGGCAATTTGTTTATTTTTGGTGACTTAATTTAAATTGATTAAATTAAAAGTGAGAGAAATGGCTCTTAAAATTGCTAAAGACGTTCTGGGATTTGAAGATGATTCTCAAACTTTTTCAAGAAAGGTTAGAATAAAGAAAAAGGCCATACATTTAGAATTAGCAAGTAAGTTAGATTTGGGTTTAACCAAGGACAAAAGTAAAGCTGAAATTGTCAGGGAATGACTCAAACAATTAGGTGTGTCAGAGAAACAGACAAGTGCAGTACAGGTAGAAAAACTTAAATTACAGTTGCGGAAAATGGAGTTAGAAGATAAAGAAAGGGAGAGAGAAAGGGAGAGGGAGAGAGACGAATAAAGAGAGACAGAGAAGGTTCTTAGCTGAAGAAAAAGAGAGAGAATTTGAACTTGAGAAGTTGCAATTTAGTCAGCAAAGTCAAGTTAACAGGATGGAGATTAAAAGAGAAGGTAGTGACATATATAAATATGTCAAAAATCTGCCACATTTTGATGAGAAAGATGTTGAAGCCTTCTTTATTTCATTTGAAAAATTGGCTAGGCAGATGGAGTGGTCCAAGGATTTGTGGGTAATGCTAGTTCAGACTCAACTGGTAGGCAGAACTAGTGAGGTATTTGCTGCACTATCAGATGCGGTGTCAAGAGATTATGAATAGGTTAAACAGGCTATTTTGATTGTGTATGAATTGGTACCAGAAGCATATAGACAGCGGTTCAGAAATACAAATAAGGAGCCAGATCAGACTTATGTTGAGTTCGAAAGAATTAAACATAATCATAACGATCGATGGGCGTGTGCTTTGAAAATAAGTAAGACCTTTGAGGGTCTAAGAGAGATTATTCTGCTGGAGGAGTTTAAAAACTCACTTCCAGAGATGGTAAGAATTTACTTGGAGGAACAGAAAGTTCAGGAAGTGAGAAGAGCAGCAGAATTAGCAGATGAATACATGTTGATACAGAACAAAAGCTTCCAGCCAGAATTTCATCCTGTGAGGGATAGAAGTTGGCAGAAAGGGAGATCCTACACTCTGAAACCAAGGGCGGAGAGCACTGGTAAAAATTTACCACAGGATAAAAAAGAAACCTACAAGGGTGGACAGGAGGTGAAAGGCCTCAGGTGTTTTCACTGTAATGGAGTGGGACACACAAAATTACAGTGCTGGTGGTTTCAGAAGAGCACTGGGAAAAGGTGTTTTCACTTCCAGAAGGTAAGACACATAAAGTCTTGTTGTTAAAGAAAGGCAGCGTGGGAAATGATGTGGTAAAAGAAGCTAAGCCAGTGGCATTAGTGAAGGTAGTAAAGGAGACCCCAAAAAGAGCCCAGGAGCTGCAGGAGAGTGCACAGTCTAGGCAGAGGCTAGATATGGAGTTAGTACCTGATCTCTAAACAATTCACCTCTGTGGGTAAAGTTTACTCAGAAAGAACAGGAGGAGAAGGACAAGAAGTCATAATTTTGAGAAACGGGATCTAACCAGTTGCTGGTAGTAAGAGATGAGTGAATATGCACTCTTCCTGAGGTGGTAATTTGTGGGATAGATGGACAGAAGTTTAGTGTTCCCCTATGTAAGATCAGGTTGGAGTGCCAACTTAAGACTGGGGAAGTTACACTGGGAGTAATTGTTCTAGGAATTCCGTTCTTGGAAGTGATTTGGCAGGATCCAAGGTGAGAGTGACATCCCTTGTTGTGGAGAAGCCCAAGGAAGACCAAGAAACTGATTATTGAAACAGAAATATCCTGATATTTTCCCAGACTGTGTAGTAACCAGATCCCACTATCATAAGTCACTGCACAAAGCGAAAAGTAAAGAGAAGGATGGAGGAGTTGAGGTTCAGTTAACGGATACCCTGTTTGATGTAATGGTGCAGGAACAACCTGAACCCAGGTAGAGGGTCAGACAGAAGTGTTTAGTCCTGAAAGTCTAAGAGACTTGCAACAATAAGACAAGACAATAAAAAAACATGTTGATGCATACAATGAAAAGGAGGCAGAGAATATTCCGGAGGGTTATTATCTGAAAGATAGAATCCTAAGACAGAAATGGAGACCATGGCAAGTTAGTGCAGAGGAGAAATAGGCCAAGGTGCACCAGATTGCGTTGCCGGTAGCAGACAGGATGTATTACGGGTAGCACATGAACTACCTGTAGGAGTTCACCTAGGGGTATGAAAGACTCTGGATAAGGTCCAAAAACATTTGTATTGGCCTGGATTGCACAAGGATGTGGTTAACTTTTGCCGTACGTGTCATACATGCCAAATAATAGGTAAGCCACAAGCGGTAATAAAACCAGCACCTTTGTTGCCAATTCCCACATTTGATGAACCTTTCACGTGGCTTATAGTTGATTGTGTTGGCCTCCTCCCAATAACTAAAAGTGGGAACCAGTACTTGTTAACCATAATGGATGTGTCGACAGATTTCTGGAGGCAATTCCATTATGGAGTGTCAAGGCAAAAAAGGTGGCAGAGGAGGTAGTAGCTTTCTTCGCGCGGTATGGGCTACCCAGAGAGATTCAGTTGGACCAATAATCAAATTTTACTGCTAGGCTGTTTAAGGAGGTTATGGATAGCATTGGTGTACAGCACTTTAAGTCCAGTGTGTATCATCCTGAATCCCAGGGAGCCTTAGAAAGGTGGCATCAGACCTTGAAGACCATGTTGACAGCATACTGTCAGGATTATCCGAATGATTGGGATAAAGGAGTCCCATTCATACTGTTTGCCATTAGGCATGCCCCAAATGAATCTACTCAGTTCACTCCCTTCGAGTTAATATTTGATCATAAAATGAGAGGCACTTTGAAATTAATTAAAGAAAAATTGACAGGACCAAAGTCGGACATCAAGAACATCTCTGAACTGACAGCCAGACTACTGCGACCACTAGGACTTATAACAGCACACAAACCAACAGCTACACTCAGACAACAACTCACCAGAACAAAGGACCCGATACCCAGCATGAGGAAAACTAATGTAGTGTACAAAATCCCATGCAAGGACTGCACAAAATACTATATAGGACAAACAGGCAGACAGCTAACGATCCGCATCCACGAACATCAACTAGCCATGAAACGACACGACCAGCTATCCCTAGTAGCCACACACGCAGACAACAAGCAACATGAATTCGACTGGAACAACACGACCATTATAGGGCAAGCCAAACAAAGAACAGCCAGGGAATTCCTAGAAGCATGGCACTCATCCACAAACTCCATCAACAAACACATTGACCTGGACCCAATATACCGGCCACTACAGCGGACAGCTGAAACTGACAACTGGAAGCGGCAGGGACAGGCCACTATAAGTGCCGGAGGAAACACCACAGAAGCGCTTCATAGGAGGCTCCCAAGCACTGAGGATGTCACCTAGACAGGGGACGAAACGTTTGCAACAAAAACTTCCAGCTCGGCGAACAGAACCACAGCAACGAGCACCCGAGCTACAAATCTTCTCACAAACTTTGAATAAATGACAACATTGCATTCGCTTTCTTAATCACGGACTCAACCTGCATGTTTACCTTTAGAGAATCCTCAACTAGCACTCCCAGATCCCTTTGTACTTTGGCTTTACGAATTTTCTCACCGTTTAGAAAGTAATCCATGCTTGTATTCTTTTTTCCAAAGTGCAAGACCTCGCATTTGCTCACATTGAATTCCATCAGCCATTTCCTGGACCACTCCTCCAAACTGTCTAAATTCTTCTGCAGCCTCCCCATTTCCTCAGTACTACCTGCCTGTCCACCTAACTTAGTATCATCAGCAAACTTTGCCAGAATGCCCCTTCATCTAGATCAATAATATATAACGTGAACAGCTGCGTCCCCAACACTGAACCCTGTGGGACACCGCTTGTCACTGGCTGCCATTCTGAAAAAGAACCTTTTATCCCAACTCTCTGCCTTCTGTCAGACAGCCAATCCTCAATCCATACCAGTAGCTCACCTCGAACACCATGGGCCCTCACCTTGCTCAGCAGCCTCCCGTGTGGCACCTTATCAAAGGCCTTTTGGAAGTCTAGAAAGACCACATCCACTGGGTTTCCCTGGTCTAACCTACTTGTCACCTCTTCAAAGAATTCCAACAGGTTTTTCAGGCACGACCTCCCCTTACTAAATCCATGTTGACTTGTTCTAATCCGACTCTGCTCTTCCAAGAATTTAGAAACCTCATCCTTAATGATGGATTCTAGAATTTTGCCAACAACCGAGGTTAGGCTAATTGGCCTATAACTTTCCATCTTTTGTCTTGATCCTTTCTTGAACAAGGGGGTTACAACAGTGGTTTTCCAATCATCCGGGACTTTCCCTGACTCCAGTGACTTTTGAAAGATCTCAACCAACGCTATTTCCTCAGCCATCTCCCTCAGAACTCTAAGATGTAGCCCATCGGGGCCAGGAGATTTATCAATTTTAAGACCTTTTAGCTTTTCTAGCACTTTCTCTTTTGTAATGGCAACCATACTCAACTCAGCCCCCGATTCCCTTTAATTGTTGGGATATTACTCATGTCTTCCACTGTGAAGACTGATGCAAAGTACTTGTTAAGTTCTCCTGCTATTTCCTTATCTCCCATCACTAGGCTTCCAGCATCAGTTTGAAGTGGCCTAATGTCTACTTTTGCCTGTCATTTGTTTCTTATGTATTGAAAGAAACTTATACTATCATTTCTAATATTACTGGTATATTAGGATAATGTGCTTAAAAAATAGAAAAAAAAGTGTCTTTTCATTATGATGGTTCATTTTTTCTTAAGGGGGGAGGTGTCCTGAAAATGTGGGTGTACTGTACCTTTAAGTGAGTTAAAAGCTAGCAGTGACAGCACCAAGTATTCTCAATAAGATATGATGTAACATATGGGGTAGCTAGGGTAGCTGGTTGCCTGGAGACAAAAACAGATTTGAATTAGGCCAATCAGTTTAAATTATACCCCCCCCAAAAAAAAATACAAAACTCCAATCAATTTTGAATTTAGCATATTGACAATCTTAAAAGGCAATGACACAATCCAATGCTTTGTGCGTATAAGACCAGGGAATATTGAACAATTGGGAGGAGAGCTGCTAAGCCAGCATGTAGAGACTACCCAAGAAATAGCTCTCTTAAAAGTACCTTTATCAATCAGTAACCTGAGAAGCAGAATCCCCAAGAAGAAGAAAAGTAGACCAGAATTCAGAGAAGAACCGAAAACTGCCTAGTTTTGAGATAAGACGTTTTGTTTTGTAAATCTTAATCGGGGGTTTTATCAGACTAGACTTGTAGAAAGGGAAGGTAAAAGATAGGTTAGAGGAAGGAGTTATAAATTGTTGTTGGCTAATTATTCTCTGTTGTATTTTAAGAAATAAAATTGTTAATTTTTACTTTAAGTAGTTCTTAGCCTCTCGAATTTTGACAGATTTCTGCATGGGATAAATCTTTTCTGTGTTGCTGGTTTAAATTAAGCAGGAGAGTTTACTTCATGTCATAACAACTTCGCTCCACTTGGGATAATGACCTCCATTCCAATTGCCCTCCAATACTTGCTATACCTGCTTGATAACATTTTGTGATTCTTATATGAGGAAAACCAGACCGCTTTGTAACAAGGCATTCTATGGTATCTCTCTTTTTAAATAATACTGTGTATTTTTACTACTGAAGTGAACATCTCATATTTCCCACATCATGGTACATCATCCAATTTTTTTTATCGACTCACTTAACCCATCTATACCCTTTTGTATAAGTGCAAAATACTGCAAACGTTAGAGATATAAAGCAAACACAGAGAATGGTGGAGAAACTCACAGGTCTGGCAGCATCATTAGAGGGAAATATAGTTAATGTTTCAAGTCTGGTATAACTCTTCTTCAGAATTGTAGAAATGTTGACTCTATTTTCTCTCCATAAATGCTGCCAGACCTGCTGAGCTTCTCCAGAAATTTCTGTGTTTGTTTCAAATCTTCTCTTACAGATGTTTTGAGTAGAATTTTACCTGAGCAACGTGGATTTTTGTTGCATGGTGAAAAGATCAATTGTTCTCAGTAAGTTCTACTACAGGAAATTAACAACCATTGGGCCTTTAATTGACTTGAGGGTGAATATTTATTACTTTTGAGGAGGAAGCTTCACCTCTGGCAGTTGAAAGCCAATCAAATGGTCAATGGCGGTTGCATCTCAAAACTACTACTTGGATGTAACCATTGTTGAGATTGGATATATCCTCAAAGAAGTTGTGCTAACAGATCAAAGATTTAAATGTAACTTATCTTGTTGGATGAGACTTCAGATTCATGCTCCCTTGCTGTTTTTCATCAACAGTGACCACTTATGGCATAGATAAGTGCTTGTCTCATTTCACACATTTGGCGAGGCATTTGTACAGACTTTACTGATTACATATTTCTGTGGTTATGTGTCTTCTTAGGACTTTGAAAGAAAGGATCTTTTTGTGGCCTAAATTAGTCCTTTTCCTCACTTCCTGACATGTTATGGCTTGTATAGCACTTTAGCTAACAATCAGTTGAGCTTATCCATCATGCTTCATGATTATCTACATACAGATATTTTCTAGGTTCTGTGACAGCATCAGCAAAATGTAATAGTAATGGCTGAATCACAAGTCCACTAAACATAAACCACCTAATAATGTGATCTGTGAAACTTCTACCCTCACAATATCAAGTTAACATAAGCTAACTAATAATTGCTGGCCTGGTTTGTCATTTTTAAAATATATTTCTTATTACTAGTCCCTCTCTCCAATTGTGACTTATTGCTGCTTTACGAATGGACCATTTTATCCAATTAAGTTAAAGATCATATACACATATATAGCATCTTGCAGTGTCATGTGGTTTTGAGTGAATTGTTTGATCATAGCATTTCTTAGAGTTAAACATGGATGTTATGGTTTTCTACCAACAGGAAAATGTGATCTCACTTCTGCTTTCAAATAAGGCCCATATTTTCTGTTTAGAATGTTCCTTGAGTTTCAAAGTGAAACTGGGGACTATTCTGAAAAGGGTGCATCTGGACTTCTTAGCAAACATTTTAGTTGCCAGAAATCCTATATGACCTAATGTTACAATAGTGACGAAAGCTAAAGAGAAAGGGTAAATAGACTTTAACAGGATGTTGAATTACATTACATCTTAGATCTTACATTTCAGGACTCTGAGAATAAAGCACAGATTGGATTATTATCTGTATAATATGTTTGGAAATATTAGAGATCTGGAGAAAGGGCAAGCAGGGGTTGTGGATTGGATAAGACCCTCATTACTTCATTTTTGACAAAGCCAACCAAGCTGTTTAAAGACATTCAGAGAATGGTGGATTATGTGCTATCTGAGCCTACCGAAAGAAGTTCTGCAAGGTTTAGGTGTCAAAACATATCTGAGAATTTTGCATGAATTACAGCTGCCAGGAAAAGCAACTTGAGGGCCAAGTCCATTGAATAGTAAGTGGAGATCCCACAGATCAGAAACAGTGTTCGAGGGACTGTGAGATTTCACATGGTGCTCCATTTGAATTGGAAATGATGCTAGCTCCAGTGCCTACATGAGCCATATGTTTATCATTTTGACGAATTAAAGTGAAATTTATCTTTTTATTCACTTGTTAATCAATGTTTGAATAATGTTGACATTTGATTAATTGTTTTAAAAAAGTTTTCTTTTCATTTATATTGTGGGGATTTCTTTCTTTTAAAATTTGTCTTGTCTCTGCAGGAAGTAGAACGACTGCCTTTGAGAAGGTGGTGAGTGAGCTATCTTTTGAACTTCCTTGATTTATTTTCTATAATCTGTGTGCTCAGCTTATGAAATTACTGGACGTTAATAATTTGATAAGTTTAGCTTGTGGAAAATGGAGCTCCAATTATCCATCACTTGTAATGAAACACTTGATGTATTTAGAGAACCTCCTTGCAATAGAATGGCCAAAATTCTAACATTCCACCTGCTGTGCTCAATCTCAGCAGTAGTGAGAGGTCATCATGGAATTGGATCTGTAGACACATGTGACCACACTTCCGAGTGCACATTTTGAAGAAGAGTAATGTGGTCACTTCCC
The DNA here is from genome assembly GCF_037043375.1 of Chiloscyllium plagiosum. NCBI lineage: Eukaryota > Metazoa > Chordata > Chondrichthyes > Orectolobiformes > Hemiscylliidae > Chiloscyllium > Chiloscyllium plagiosum. The sequence goes on from NW_028270145.1 coordinate 43,606,772, forward strand.
AGATGCATTGGGAATAAGCAGAAACCACAGGAACTACCTAAATGTTTTAGTAGTGGTTTCATCAATACATTTCCCATGTCTCTCTTATACAAGACTAATCTTTTGGCTTTTGAACTTGGCTTCCTAACTGCCAGGTATTGTGGAAAAAAAATCTGATTGGAAACTTCTGTTTCTCTTTAACTTATCTTCGATAATTAGTTCCATTGGTCTCCCAACATTAGGTTTTGCTGCAGTGGAGTCTACCAATATTGTCTTTTTTTTAACAAGACTTCCCCACAATTCTGCTACCTTGTACTGTCCAGTAAAATAAATTGATTTGGATGGGAATTCAGTTGACTTTAGCAATGTGTGATCAAAATGAACTTAAGAGAGCAAAAAAAATGAATTGCGGTCTAACTGGGGCCAGCCAGCAAACCATTTCCAGTTGGTTTTACAGAATTCAAGCTAATGCGCTGAGGGGACAATGTCAACTTTGCGGCATTAACTCACTTGGATGACTAACAGGAGCTCATAACATGGCTTCGGTTTTTAGGGGCAGCTAATCTAACAGGAAATGCACAATATCTAGCCCACAGCTCAAATTGAAATGGATGTGTGCACTTAACGATAAATGGCTACAGACAATGAAGAAGGTATTGTTTCAATGTTTATAAAACATTAAACATGAATTTAAATTATTTGTTAGCCTTTTCCATGGTCATGACTAAAAATGGGAGAATCCTTGAAATCAAAGTTGAAAGGAGCAGGAGAAGTTGTGAATAAAATTGAAGTGGATTTCTAGGTACTATTCTGCTGTGCAATGACTCCACTTTAAGGCAGGTATGGTTACCCTGTTGTGTTTAAATAGTTAACACTTCGGTAGAAGTAATGGACAAAACAATGTGATATGAATGTGTCTAACTTTTGTCCACTAATATTACCAGAATTAACCTACTAGTATTAATGTGTACCACCCACAAACAGAATCTTTCAAAAGAAAATTTAATTCAGAGTGCATGACAAGTGGTGGCCAGGCACAATCAATGGCCTCCCTGAAAACACTGATTGATTGACCGCCATGTTTGTCACGGAATGGCTCACTGAGCACCAGTGGTGTCAATGATTACCTTTGTCTGGAACCGAAAATGGTGACTTCCAATTACCCTTTCTGACAGCGAGGAATAAAATCAATTTTTGCTCTTCAACTTCCAATGGTGAATCAGTCATCACCTGAACTGGAGAAAGGAATCACATTTTTGGAAACATGTAAGTGATTTTTTTTTATTGAAATGTCTTATTGTTAAGTTTTTATTATGGTAAAACTACTTGATATTTGAAATGGTGCTTTTGAAGAGTTTATTGACTTCAAATATCCATCCATTTGCCAATTACGTCCATTAAAACATCAAATACTCAGTCTCTTTAAATCCCTGAAGGCCAATGCTAATCTGATTGAATTCACGGCACATCTAAACATGCAAATCATATCCACTACTAAATCTGATTTTCCCAGCAATTTTAAATTTCCATTTATTCTTGAAATGAGTTTATACTTTAAATCTCCTGCAAATGTTACATTTGCAGTTGATGAAAAATATGTGATTATTTTAAACAGAAATGTCTAGAAATTACTGCTGGTAATATTAGTGGACAAATGTTAGACACATTCATATCACAGTCCTTTGTCCATTACCTCTGCTGAAGTGTTAACTGTCTAAATGCAACATGGTAATAATGCCTGCTTTAAAGTGAACTAATAAATGTTATATGATTGCATTAATCAGCTGGCCACTAATATTGATTATAGTACTTACTGGGCTGATAAATAATGAAGTAGTCCAAAGTAAAACAATAGATACAGATGGCAAAGTAAAAGAGAGATAGACAAAACAACATGTTGAGTTGTTCAGTATTAGAACAATCATTGGAAAATTGGTTGCCAGATTTGGACTAACAAGGTAATGAGAAATGAAACATAAATACAGTGCACTGCAGGTCATTGAGCAGCTGTCAAGAGAGAAAACAGGTTAATGTTATGGATGCATACCTTTCATCAGGATAATTACAGTGTTAAAATTGATTATATGTGTTTCTGTGCGTGTTAACATAATTGGACTAACAAAATTAAACAATGACACAACTTTTATACACATACTTGCACTGCTGACTTCTAAGAATTATGCCATTTGTAAAACTACATTGTTGATTGAATATAATATTTATAATTAAGTAAACAATGTAAAATTCCACACTTTTATGTTGATTTCGATTTGAGAGATATTGGTGTAAAAATGCAATAAAGACTGATGTTAAACATGGGCATCACCATGTGCAATTTACATTTGTGTTTTCATTTTAGTAGGGTTTGTGCTATCTCATTATTTAGATGACGGTAATATTGAGCTGAGCACAGTTTATTCTGCTTGTTGGCTGAGTGCTCAGCAGGAAGCTGAACAGCATTCACTGATAGCACACAGCATCGCTAGCCTGCTGCTCTTAAAGGGATTCATTGCACTTGGTGTGTGGAAATTGTTGCTGACAGCCAGCATTAACACTGTCTACAAATAGGAAAGCTGCAAAAGCTATTGGGTTTGTGGTGAGAGTTATCAGGAAAGGGATTTTGATGTTCAGAGCCAAAAGTCACATGACACCAGTTTATAATCTAAAAGGTTTATTTGAAATCACAAGGTTTCGAAGCAACGCTCCTTCGCACCTGACTGAAGAGTGCTCAATGTTGCATTCCATTGTACTGGAAACCCAAAGTATACAATGTGAAAGGAAATGGCTGTGACCACACACAGAGTGGGCAGGGTAAGTGTCTGGACCTGTGAGGGAGGGGGCTGCAGGACTCACTAATGTGAGGCTCTTTACAGGGAAATAACATTACACACAAACCCATGCATGACCTAGGACAGAGACTTGTCAGCCCTCTCATTTCTGGCAAATCTAATGCATTGGCTCCCTATGTGCCATACAGATCACTGCCCTATATATTGCTGACCACCTCATTCAGCACCAACATTCATGCAAAGGTCACAGAAAGAATAAGAATGTCTTACCAAATGGGCAATGGTGCCAGCAGAACGTTTAGAACCAATGTGTACCTTACTCATCCTGCTTTCCATATGCTGCAACAGAATCTCACCCACAGACATCAATCCACATCACATCTTGTGTGGACATAAAGTTAGGCATCATACCACCGCTGTCACATTTAGGGCTACAGAGAGACTCAAACAAACCAATGTTGTTGGTTTTGCAATATTTTCGTACAGACAAGATACTTTATATATGCAACACAGTCTTGCCTGTGCAACCTAAATACCCTCAAAAGGAGTTTTCTTTCTTTCATTCTCACTATGTCTCAGTGCTGTTCTGCATTCTGCAGCTGGGGTAAAAGAATACTGCTCAGCAATGGAGCACTTTGGCCCTCAAGGTTTATTCAGACAACCCAAGAGGTATTTATGTCTGGATGACCCAAGCATGTTAAGACCCTCTTGGATTGAACAACGAGTTTCAAAACAGGGCAAACAGATTAGAAGTGAAGAACTGGCCACCTCTGGAGTGGCCTTGGAGACTTCTGAGGAGCCTATGTCTGGCTCCTTCTTTGACTGGCTGCTTCCTCGCCAAGGGACTTTCTACACTTAATGCACATGGTGGCAGCAATCTTCATTCTATTGGACAATCTGCTGACCTGTCTATATAACAGTAGCATCCTGCGTATCCAAGAATGCCAATCCTGAAGGTTGTGCTACCTGCCTGTACAGGGTAAATGACATCTCATGTTAATTGGAGAAGAGTGTGTGAAGGGAGGAGTTTAAATCGGGTTGTTGTGATCTTTCTTAGTTAAAAAAAACCCACACATAGGAACAGGAAGGAGGTCTTGATAAAAGAAAATCAAGAGTTTGACTCTACATTAAATGCTTGCAATAATCACAGTCCAGAGAGAGCTGGAGATAACTTATCATAAAGGCATTCAGTAAACCCTAAAAGCTGGGTTGATAAGCCAATACCAGCCATACCATTATGAAGATGAAGTTATTGGGTTTTAATTTATTAAGGAGTGTGTTTGCTGGGAAAAGGTGGTTACTGACTGGAGATGGAAGAGTGATTAAGCAAAGAAGTGGCTTCAGGCAACACAATGTTTCTGTTAACAGATGCCAGCAGTTAGAGGAGGAAAAATCTTTTCAGTTCATTGACAGTTCAGTGCAGTTGAGAATGGGCTAAAGAAGCCAATGACCAACATTTCTTTGGTTCAGCTGAGAAAAATGATTAATTGCTAGAGTCTGGAAGGGTGTCAGATCATTGGAAAATGACTAAGGTGACACCCCTGTTTAAGAAGGGAGGGAGGCAGACGAGATGAAATTATAGGCTGATTAACCTGGCCTCAGTCATTAGTAAGATGTTAGAGTCAATTATTATGGATGAGGTTGCAGAGTACTTGGAAGTGCATGGTAAAATAATGCTGAGTCAGCATGGCTTTGTCAAGGAGAGGTCATGCCTGACAAACCTGTTACAATTTGTTGAGGAGGTAACAAGCAGTTAGACAAAGTAGAGCCAGTGGATGTAATCTATTTGGATTTCCAGAAGATCTTTGTCAAGGTGCTGCACAGGAGGCTACAAAATAAGAAAAGAGCCCATGGTGTTAGGGGCAAGGTACTGGATTGGATAGACGATGACAGTTTGCAGAGGATACAAAGATAGGTGGAGGAATAGGTGGTATTGAGGAAGTGAACGGCTGAAGAAGAATTTGGACAGGTGAGGAGAGTAGGCAAAAAAGCCTAATTCTGCTCCTATAATGTATGGCCATGTAGAACATAGAGAAATTCAACGTGAATTCAATTAAGCTCACTGTCTGATAAAAGCTGACATTGTGCCAATGATTAGATGCTTGGGAACAGTCTCAGGAATCCTCAAAAACGCCATCTCTGGAGAAGAGATTGGACTACAAAGACATGAGGAGTTGTTGAGGCAGAAAATTCAGGGAGATTTTGAGGGAATTCTAAAGACAAGACATTTAAAATGAAGAATTAGAATCCCATGACAAACAAAGAATTTGGTGAACAAATGGATCAGATCTGTCTCTGATGCAATGACCACTTAAAGTACAGTTTGTATGGTGTTTAACTACAAATTCTTGGTTAACTCAATTTTACTTAATGTTAATCCTGAGTGTTAGACTATAAGTACTATATATAGCATAGATTGTTTAATTTTTCCAATTTTGTTCATTAAAGTTTAAGTTGTTTGACCAAAAGAAGAATCTTAAGGTTTTATTCTTTTAATAAATATCTGGGATCACAAATTTTGCCTACTATAAACAAGAAACAATTGCTGGCTTCTAGCCAGACCATAACATAAATTTGACAATCTCAGCTGAGATCAGAGCAAAACATTGATATTCTCTTTCTTCTTCTTCACTCATTAATCTTACAATGTTAATTGCTTCTCTTGTTCTAACTGGGTCATCTTTTATGCATGTCTGTACCATTCTCACCCACTCTCTTTGTTATAGCTCTCCATACAATCTTTGAACCATGGCCAATCAAACTAATTATACAAAATTCAAAACATCTGCACGTCTTTGATTTCTTTCTTCAAATGATTTTTATTGTTTACATGAAGTCCTTTGACTATTTTGCTATTAAATAAATATCTTTGTACACCTTAGTGTTACACAGATGCATCATATTTACCATTTCGAGAAGAACTCAAGTTTTGAAGAATTACAGAAAAATAGATTTATTTCAAGTTCTGTAGAAATTTTGGAGAGGTTTCTTTAAAAGTTTGTTGCAAGCTTCCTGTGGACACTGGAGACATTTGTGAACAGGGTTTTCTAGAACTGACATGACTGATGATAACTGCTTGCTTTGCTGCAGATCCCATTGGAGATGTTTGAACGGTGATCAGGATGGAAAGTTTATCTTCTCTGGTCTTTGGTTGGGGGATAAGAAGCCAAGGAAGAGTTGCCCAACTGACCTCTCCCATTTTGCGACAAAAACACTCTTCTTGTTGAATTCAGGATAAAATCCATTTGTTCTTCAGAAATAGTGATGGAAGGATTTCTCGACATTGTATTTCCTGAGCAAGAAGTGTCTGCAAAGAATCCATAAGTAAACTTGTGTGTTCAATGACTTGGCCACAAATGCCAGAACGTCAGAGCAACAGACTCCAGAGCATTGTACACTTTATCCTTTTGCCGTCAAGAGTAACTCATTGGTCAGTGTGCTTTTTTTTCCAGAAAGCCAATCCCTTAATAGAGAAATTTGTTTTTTTCCTCTCTTTTCTGAAGTGTCTCCCTGTGTGTATTTGTGGTTTAGGATTATTTAGGAAGATAAATGTTTACTGTATATCTCTATATTACTGACTTTGTACATTAACCAAATCATTGTATATTCATTGGACACATAATGTTTTGAAAATCAACCAATAATTCTATATATTTGAAAACTAGGTTGATACACATCTCCAAAAAAGGCACTTGATTGCTCCTCTGAGTACCTGGAAGAGTATTTATCTTTATGATGTGCCCTATGGAGTAATGGGAAACATTGATGTTAAGTTCATTCCAGAGTTTTACTCAACTGTTGCAAGTTTTCCATTAATTTAAGCCAGTTGTCCAATTATTATCTCATTTATACTTGCACTCATTTCAATCGGTTTTACTTCTGATCCAATGAAATTGATGTCATCATTATTTTCTACTTCTAGTTCAATCATTTAAGGTTTTCCATTTTATGCGTAAGTGAAAAGTGCTTCTTCAAATGTTTCCTTACTTCATCAGGATTTATTAATAAATCACCCCGCTTACAGTGTATTGCTGTTACTTTCAGTCCTTTATAGTGAACGTCACTAATATCCTTTGCTTTTCTACACATAAGGTCAACTTCTGTCATTGATCCAATTCTTCAAATGTTTCACTGCTCTTTTCATCAATATTTTTGGTCTGTTCCAGTTTTCTTTTTATGTTTCATTTTGCCTTCTTTAATATTGATATTCTTTCATTTCCTTCATTTCTTCTATCCTTTTTACAAAATTGAGTTAGAATCCACTGTTTCTTGATTCTTTTTCCCCTGAAAGTCCTTTGATTATTGCTTTCATTACTTGACAGGTTATTTAATATATTTTAATTACTCATCTGTTTTGATAGGATCCTTGTCTTACCTAGCTAGTGTTACAATTAGAGTCATAGAGTCATAGAGATGTACAGCATGGAAACAGACCCTTACATCCAACCCATCCATGCTGACCAGATATCCCAACCCAATCTAGTCCCACCTGCCAGAACCCAGCCCATATCCGTCCAAACCCTTCCTATTCATAAACCCATCCAAATGCATTTTAAATAATGCAATTGTACCAGCTTCCACCACTTCCTCTGGCAACTCATTCCTTACAAGTACCACCCTCTGTGTGAAAAAGTTGTCCTTTAAGTCTCTTTTATATCTTTCCCCTCTCACCCAAAGCCTATGCCCTCTAGTTCTAGACTCCCCGACCCCAGGGAAAAGACTTTGTCTATTTACCGTATCCATGCTCCTCATAATTTTATAAACCTCTATAAGGTCATCCCTCAGTCTCCGATGCTCAAGTGAAAACAGCCCCAGCCTGATCAGCCTCTCCCCATAGCTTAAATCCTCCAACCCTGGCAATATCCTTGTAAATCTTTTCTGAACCCTTTCAAGTTTCACAACATCTTTCCGATAGGAAGGAGACCAGAATTGCATGCAATATTCCAATAGTGGCCTAACCAATGTCCAGTACAGCCGAAACATAACCTCCCAACTCCTGTACTCAATACTCTGACCAATAAAGGAAAGCATACCAAATGCCTCCTTCACTATCCTATCTACCTGCGATTCCACTTTCAAGGAGCTATGAACCTGCACTCCAAGGTCTCTTTGCTCAGCAACAGTCCCTAATACCTTATCATTAAGTGTATAAGTCCTGCTAAGATTTGCTTTCCCAAAATGCAGCACCTTGCATTTATCTGAATTAAACTTCATCTGCCACTTCTCAGCCTATTTGCCCATCTGATCAAGATCCTGTTGTAATCTGAGGTAACATTCTTCGCTGTCCACTACACCTCCAATTTTGGTGTCATCTGCAAACTTCCTAACTGTACCTCTTATGCTCGCATCGAAATCATTTATATAAATGATAAAAAGTAGAGGACCCAGCATCGATCCTTGTGGCACTCCACTGGTCACAGGCCTCCAGTCTGAAAAACAACCCTCCACCACCACCTTTTGTCTTCTACCTTTAAGCCAGTTCTGTATCCAAACAGTTAGTTTTCTTTGTATTCCATGAGATCTAACCTTGCTAATCAGTCTCCCATGGGGAACCTTGTCGAATGCCTTACTGAAGTCCATATAGATCACATCTGTTGCTCTGCCCTCATCAATCTTCTTTGTTACTTCTTCAAAAAACTCAATCAAGTTTGTGAGACATGATTTCCCACACACAAAGCCATGTTGACTATCCCTAATCAGTCCTTGCCTTTCCAAATACATGTACATCCTGTCCCTCAGGATTCCCTCCAACAACTTGCCCACCACCGCCATCAGGCTCACTGGTCTATAGTTCCCTGGCTTGTCCTTACCACCCTTCTTAAACAGAATCACCACATTAGCCAACCTCCAGTCTTCCAGCACTTTACCTGTGACTATCGATGAAACAAATATGACTGCAAGAGGCCCAGCAATCACTTGTCTGGCTTCCCACAGAGTTCTAGGGTACACCTGATCAGGTTCTGGGGATTTTTCCACTTTTATGCATTTCAAGACATTCAGCACTTCCTCCTCTCTAATATGGACATTTTGCAAGGTGTCACCATTTATTTCCCTACAATCTATATCTTCCATATCCTTTTCCACAGTAAATACAGATGCAAAATACTCATTTAGTATCTCACCCGTTTTCTGCGGCTCCACACAAAGGCCGCCTTGCTGATCTTTGAGGGGCCCTATTCTGTCCCTAGTTACCCTTTTGTCCTTAATATATTTGTAAAAACCTTTTGGATTTTCCTTAATTCTATTTTCCAAAGCCATCTCATGTCCCCTTTTTGCCCTCCTGATTTCCCTCTTAAGTGTACTCCTATTGCCTTTATACTCTTCTAAGGATTCACTCGATCCATCCTGTCTATACCTTACATATGCTTCCTTCTTTTTCTTAACCAAACACTCAATTTCTTTAGTCATCCAGCATTCCCTACACCTACCAGCTTTTCCTTTCACCCTAACAGGAATATACTTTCTCTGGATTCTTGTTATCTCATTTCTGAAGGCTTCCCATTTTCCAGCCTTTACCTGCAAACACCTGCCCCCAATCAGCTTTTGAAAGTTCTTGCCTAATACTGTCAAAATTGGCCTTTCTCCAATTTAGAACCTCACCTTTTAGATCTGGTCTATCCTTTTCCATCACTATTTTAAAACTAATAGAATTATGGTCGCTGGCCCCAAAGTGCTCCCCCACTGACACCTCAGTCACCTGCCCTGCCTTATTTCCCAAGAGTTGGTCAAGTTTTGCATTTTCTCTAGTAGGTTCATCCACATACTGAATCAGAAAAATTTCTTGTACACACTTAACAAATCCCTCTCCATCTAAACCCTTAACACTATGGCACTCTCAGTCTATGTTGGGAAAGTTAAAATCCCCTACCATAACCACCCTATTATTAAATACAGATAGCTGAGACTTACTTCATTTGCAAACTTTTTCATTGACTTCTTTCAGCTGTTTTCCATTGATTTCACTTTGGTTTGTCATCAGTTGGAATCTTGTATATATTTTTACAAGATTCTAAACTGAGTTTGTATCCACTCTCAACTAAGAACTTTCATTTTCTTAACAGTATTCCTCCAATTTGTCTCATCAATCTCTGCACCAGTTGCGATCTTCCCTTATCACTTAACATTTTCTATGCACACTATTGCATAGTGTTTAAACTAACTCTGCAGGGGCATGGGAACCCAGATTGTAGCTTCAGGGTGCAGGGCCTGGAGTGTAGGGAGGTTAGGAACATGGCCTCAATTTCCAAGGAGGGTGTCTGTAAACAGGAAAGTGGCTTGAAGTGTGTATACTTCAATGCAAGAAGTATACGAAATAAGGTAGGTGAACTTGCAGCGTGGGTTGGTACCTGGGACTTCGATGTTGTGGCTATTACGGAGACATGGCTAGAACAGGGACAGGATTGGCTGTTGCAGGTTCCAGGATTTAAATGTTTTAGTAGGGTCAGAGGTGGGGGTAAAAGAGGGGGAGGTGTGGCATTGCTTGTCAAAGATAGTATTACAGTGGTGGAAAGGACGATGGATGAGGACTTGCCATCTGAGGTAGTTTGGGCTGAGGTTAGGAATAGGAAAGGTGAGGTCACCCTGTTGGAGTCTTTTACAGGCCTCCTAATAGTCCTAGAATCATTGAAGAAAGGATAGGGAAGGTGATTCAGGAGATGAGTGACAGTAATAGGGTGGTTGTTATGGGGGACTTTAACTTTCCAGATATTGATTGGGAAAGCTATAGCTCAAGTTCGTTAGATGGGTCAGTGTTTGTTCAATGTGTGCAGGAGAGTTTCCTGACACAATATGTAGACAGGCCAACAAGAGGTGAGGCCATACTGGATTTGGTTCTGGGTAACGAACCAGGCCAGGTGTTAGAATTAGAGGTAGGTGAGCACTTTGGGGATAGTGACCATAATTCGGTGATTTTTACTCTCGTGATGGAGAGGGATAAGTGTGTACTACAGGGCAAGAGTTATAGCTGGGGTCAGGGAAATTATGATGCGGTGAGGCATGACTTAGGATGTGTGGCTTGGAAAAGTAGACTCCAAGGCAAGAGTGTAAATGATATGTGGAGCTTGTTCAAGGAGCAACTATTGAGTGTCCTTGATAATTATGTACCTGTCAGGCAGGGAGGAAAGGGTTGTGTGAGGGAGCCGTGGTTTAATAAGGAATTGGTATCCCTTGTTAAATGGAAGAGGGCGGCCTATCTCAAGATGAGACGTGAAGGTTCAATTGGGGCGATTGAGAGTTATAGGGTAGCCAGGAAGGACCTGAAGAGAGAGCTAAGAGCAGCAAGGAGGGGACATGAAAGGTCCTTAGTCGGTAGGATTAGGGAAAACCCTAAGGCTTTCTATAGGTATGTTAGGAATAAAAGAATGACTAGGGTAGGAATAGGTCCAGTCAAGGATAGTAGTGGGAAGTTGCGTGTGGAGGCGGAAGAGATTGGGGAGACACTGAATGAATAATTTTCTTCAGTATTTACTCAGGAACAGGGCATTGTCGTCGATGTGAATACTGAGTCACAAATAAGTAGAATGGATGGCTTTGAGGTATGTAGAGAAGAGGTGTTGGAAATCCTGGAAAAGGTGAAAATAGATAAGTCCCCTGGGCCTGATGGCATTTATCCTAGGATTCTCTGGGAAGCAAGGGAGGAGATTGCAGAGCCATTGGCCTTGATTTTTATGTCCTCTTTGTCTACAGGAGTAGTGCCAGAAGACTGGAGGATAGCAAATGTGGTTCCCTTGTTCAAAAAGGGGAGTAGGGATAACCCTAGTAACTATAGACCAGTGAGTCTCACTTCTGTTGTGGGCAAAGTCTCAGAGAGAATTGTAGGGGATAGGATTTATGCACATCTGGATAGGAATAATGTGATCAAGGATAGTCAGCATGGTTTTGTGAAGGGCAGGTCGTGCCTCACAAACCTTATTGAATTCTTTGAAAAGGTGACGAAGGAGGTTGATGAGGGGAAAGCGGTAGATGTGGTATATATGGATTTTAGTAAGGCGTTTGATAAGGTTCCCCATGGTAGGCTACTGCAGAAAATACGGAGATATGGCATTGAGGGTGAGTTGGAGGTTTGGATTAGGAATTGGCTGGATGGAAGAAGACAGAGGGTAGTAGTTGATGGCAAAGTTTCTTCATGGAGTGCCGTTACTAGCGGTGTTCCGCAAGGATCTGTTTTGGGACCATTGCTGTTTGTCATTTTTATAAATGACCTGGAAGAGGGGTTAGAAGGTTGGGTGAGCAAGTTTGCGGATGATACGAAAGTCGGAGGAGTTGTTGACAGTGAGGAAGGATGTGGCAGGTTACAACAGGATATAGAGAAGCTGCAGAGCTGGGCAGAAAGGTGGCAAATGGAATTCAATGTAGCTAAGTGTGAGGTGATTCACTTTGGGAAGAATAACAAAAAGATGGGGTACTGGGCTAATGGTCGGATACTTGGTAGTGTGGATGAGCAGAGGGATCTTGGTGTCCATGTACATAGATCTCTGAAAGTTGCCACCCAGGTAAATAGTGCGGTGAGGAAGGCATATGGCGTACTGGCTTTTTTTGGTAGAGGAATTGAGTTCCGGAGTCCTGAGGTCATGATGCAGTTGTATAAGACTCTGGTGCGGCCGCATCTGGAATATTGTGTGCAGTTTTGGTCGCCATACTATAGGAAGGATGTGGAGGCACTGGAACGGGTGCAGAGGAGGTTTACCAGGATGTTGCCTGGTATGGAAGGAAGATCGTATGAGGAAAGACTGAGACACTTGGGGCTGTTTTCATTAGAGAAAAGAAGGTTTAGGGGTGACTTGATTGAGGTGTACAAGATGATTAGGGGGTTAGATAGGGTTGACAGTGTGAACCTTTTCCCGCGTATGGAGTCGGGTATTACAAGGGGGCATAGCTTTAAATTAAGGGGGGGTAGATATAGGACTGAAGTTAGGGGTAGGTTCTTCACTCAGCGAGTCGTAGGTTCATGGAATGCCCTGCCAGTAGCAGTGGTGGACTCTCCCTCTTTATGGGCATTTAAGCAGGCATTGGATAGGTATATGGAGGATAGTGGGTTAGTATAGGTTAGGTGGGCTTGGATCGGCGCAACATCGAGGGCCAAAGGGCCTGTACTGCGCTGTATTCTTCTATGTTCTATATTGCCTTTTATGATGCTGATACTTAAGTGATGTATTTGAATTCATGAATTCTTTCCTTCTGCAAAATCTACTCGTTTTCGAACTTGCTCATTTATTTTGCCAAGACTCTATAGTTCAATTTCTTTGTTGCCTCTTCCTTCTTTAGTAATCCACCAATCTCCCATTACAATCACATAGCTCTTTCCATTCTGCTATTCAATTAGTCTTCTATGATACATTTCATCAACTTCTACATCTGCACATTTACTTGTGAGCATCAAACCTGAATGATGGTAATGTTCACTTCTTGGTCCTTAAGTTTTACCAGTATGGGCTTTTAAAGAGCTTTTGCCCGAAACATCGATTCTCTTGCTCCTCGGATGCTGCCTGACCTGCTGTGCTTTTCCAGCAACACACTCTCGACTTTCACGAGGATCAATCTACCTGAATTGCGTTTCATTTTACCTACATATTAGGCAGCTTTTCTTTGTTTGGCAGTGCTGCTAATCCCCATTTGTTTTCTTCCCCTCTTTCCTACATCATTCTCACTTTATCACTTACAAAGTCATCTTGTTCACCATACTTCAGGAAACCCAGTATTTCTAATTTCTCTTTCTCCATTTGTTACTATAAGTTCTTTAACTTTCTATTTCTCATCATTAATTGCACATGGCATGTCTATTCTTTTTAACAAAACCGATTTTACCAAAGTGAGGATTTCACTGGATGTTCATTCGAGTTAGAATTAGGTTTTATTGTCACATTTACTCAAGTGTAGGGATAGATGAGTATAGTGAAAAGTGCACAAAATCACCATTTCTGGAACTATCTTAGATACAAAGTTGCCTGGGTACAAAATCTTAGGTAGAAGCTAGACAAAAATGAAGAAATAAAGTTAGCATTTCGCATTACAGTCCCTCTAAATCTGAGGCAGAGAGAGAAGAAAATAGAAGATAGAGTAGAATGGTCCACGCTGGGCTTCACCTCGAGGCTGTGAGTCCATGTTGGGTTTCAAGTTCATCTGGGGAACCTCACTTCCTCTGTTGCTGAACTTGAGTTTATCTGTCCCTTGACAAAGGATCCTATCTCTGCCATTGGTATTTGTTTAAGCTGATGCCATCCTAAGCCACTTTCTTGGCTATTTTTAGAGGAGATTCAACACTGAATTTTACTGTGGGCCAGTTTAGCCACTGACAATTTGGTTATTGTGATTTGGAAATGCCAATGTTGGACTGGAGTGTACAAAGTTAAAAATCACACAACACTAGGTTATAATTGAACAGTTTTATTTGGATGCACTACCTTCGGAGCACTGCTCCTTCATCAGGTGGTTGTAGAGTAGAAGATCATAAGAGACAGAATTTATAGCAAAAGTTTATAGTGTGATGTAACTGAAATTATATATTGAAAAAGACTTGGACTGTTTGTTAAGTCTGTCACCTTTGAGAATTACCATGTTGGTTTCAGTTATTTCATAAGTAAATTGCAAAACTTTTTTAAAAGTTACATTCTCAAGTGAACTTTAACAATCGGTGTAATGTCGGCCCAGATAATGCATTGAAGACGTGAGGTGCTCTGTGTGAGACTGTCTGTGCCACAATGGTCAGAGTGATTCTAATCTAAAAAACAGATTTACAGAATCTTACATGGATTCATGCAGTTTTTCAGCAAAGTAAAATGTAAATTTACAAATACAAAGTCACCCTACAAATTTATATGTGTATGTGTGCATGTGGGTATGTGTGTGTGGGGTTTGGGGGGTTGCTGGGGGGGGGGAGTGTTGTGAGTGTCTGTAAGAGAATGTGTGTATATGTGTGAGTGTGAGTGTAAAGGGGTATAAATCTGTGAGAGGGTGCATGTGTGAGTGTGTCAGTGTGAGTGGATCTGTGTGAGTGTATGGGTCTGTAGGAGAGTGTGTGTGTGTCTGTCTGTCTGTCTGTCTGTGTGTGTCTGTCTGCGTGTGTATATAGTGCAGTGGTGTCACCTATAGTGTGACATGAAGTCAAGGTCTCGGTTGAGGTCATCCCCATGGGTACCGAACCTGACTATCAGCCTCTGCTAAGCCACTTTTCATTGTTGCCTGTCCTGAAGTTCGCCTTGGAGGACGGTCACCCGAAGGTCTGAGGTCGAATGTCCTGGACTGCTGAAGTGTTCTCTGACTGGGAGGGAACACTCCTGTCTGTTGATTGTTGTGTGGTGGTCATTCATTCATTGCTGTAGCCTCTGTTTGGTCTCGCCAATGTACCATACCTCAGGGCACCCTTGGCTGCAGCGTATAAGATAGATAATGTTGGCTAAGTTGTGTGAGTACCTCACGCATGGTGGAAGGTGTAACAGGTAAGGTTGAACTACAGAGGTATCAGTCCCAGATTGCACATCTCTGACTTGACATTACCCTAGGTAACTGACATAGCATTCTTAGTGTTCAACATTACTACAACAGCAATTTAAATCTATATGGCACCCTTAATTTAAGAAAATGTCGCAATTAAAAAAATAAGGTATTGGTGGACAAGCAGCCATTATAGATCAGAGGGGTGAGGTAAGCAGGATTTGGTGTGAGTCAGGATACAGCAAATGTTCCCCGTACCCACAGGAGATACATTGCAAGACATACCGCAGAGGCCTGAAACCATGGATAGGTGCGAACCCATTCATTTAAATGGAAAACATACCTTCCTGATCCCTGATTCTGGAACGTTCCCTTTTATATGTTCAGGCCATGATAAACCATAAGCAACTTAAACTGTGGTAACCAGACCTGTGAATACAGGGGTTGCCATGTACTTCAATGAGTACATCTGTGGGTGGAGTTCCAGTTTATGGAGGGTGGAGGATAAAAAGCCAACCATAAGAACAACGGAATATTTATGTTTGGATTGAACAAAAGCATGGGCTAATACTCATGTTTTTGAAGAAGATGGGTTGAGGTAGGGAGAGAGTCAGCTGATGTTATAGGATGTTGTGAAACTTAAAAGGGTTCAGCAAAGAGTTAGAAGGATATTGCCAGGGTTGGAGGATTTGAACTATAGGGAGAGGCTGAATTGGCTGGGGCTGTTTTTCCTGGAGCGTCAGAGACTGAGAGGTAACCTTATGGAGGTCTGTAAAATCATGAGGGGCATGGATAGAGTTAATAGGCAAGGTCTTTTCCCTGGATTGGGGGGAGTCCAGAACTAGAGGTCTTACGTTTAGGGTGAGAATGGAAAGATTTAAAAGGGGCCTAAGGGGCAACCTTTTCATGCAGAGGGTGGTTCATGTTTGGAATGAGCTACCAGAGGAAGTGGTGGAAGCTGGTACAATGACAACATTTAAAAGGCGTTTGGATGGGTATATGAATAGGAAGGGTTTCGAGGGATATGGGCCAAGTGCTGGCAAATGGGATTAGATTAATTTAGGATATCTGGTCGGCATGGACAAGTTGGACCAAAGGGTCTGTTTCCATGCTGTACATCTCTATGACTCTATGACGATAAATTAAAGTAGGCAGAGTATGAAATGGGGAAGCAGTGGTGTCTGAATTTCAGCTCAGGCTCAGATGCAATGTTAAGGTGACAAATAATTTGGTTCAACATGAAATTGTGATGAAATTGTGACCCACGCACATTTAGATTCAAATAAGCACTCTGAGGATACAATTTAAAGTGGTGGTCAAGTACAGCAGTGCATCACCATTGTACATGTAGAAGCTGCTGTATGTCCAAGGTACATTCTGTTTATGTATGTCACAGAGACATCAGCAACTTTTCTAATGCCCCTACTTGAGATGGTTGATTTAGTGGCACCTGAGAGAACTGAGAGAATACCACACAAATTGAAAACATATCTGTTTATGGGATAGCCACACTGACCACAGAATGGGAATACATGTTCAGTCACAGTGTGAACCTCCTTCAATGTATTGGAATTCATGCTAGACTGGAATGGGTAGGCCAAACTGTTTATAATATACTTCATTTCAATCCCACATGGTGTTGAGCAAGAATTTCAGCAAAATTATGTTGAAATATTAACATATTGAGAATAAATCAAAAGGAGCTATTATGAATAAAGACCAAAATAGAAATTAATAGAAAATTAGGTTTTACAAAAGAATAGGCCAATGATTTTAACCTTTTTAGAGGTCAGTTCAACCCAACTATACCACTTTCAACAACCATTGCATAAAAGCTTCTAATTAATGTATAATCAGAAATCCAGGCACATGACAAACTCATTAAGGGTTAACAAGCCATTTTTAATCAAATTGTTCAGGGATGTTATTACTCATATCTGGTACAGTGTAGGATTTGAACTAAGGTCTCCAGGCTCAGAGCTAGGGACATTACCACTGTACCACAACAACCCTACAAGTCATTAGATAAAAGTGTTATATTTTAATGAAATTAACTAAGGGCCAGATTCATCACATTTCATGAATATAAAACTGGCTTTCGTGGATCACTCTTCCACTGAACATCTCACTCCAATCTAGTGGTTGGTCAGTTCACAGATCCCAAGTTTGTATCCTGTAATATTGAAAATTACCACACTGCCTATGACTGACAAATGTGTTAATTGCAGTTGCCAATAAATCCACTCTTTTTCATTCTTACTGCTGTCTTCTTTGAGCTGCCAGTATTTCAGATTAAGTAACAGAATGGGAGTGAGGATAAGTGGTAATTCTGTAATGGGTCATACATCGGGAAACTGGAAGTCTTTTTATGCAAAAGCTTTTACTGCATTATTGAATGAAATATGCTCAGACTGTTTATAATGACTTGAGGAAATTAAAGAAAGCATTATACGATTCTCAGCATACGGCATAAAGAAAGAGGCTGCAAAATAACAGGTGAAACTAAATGATAACAACTTTCTAGCTGTGGGATTTTTCATTCTTACTATATTGAATTTTATCAGAATAAATTATATAGCTTCACTGTTGTAGGCATCTCTGAGAGTTAGTGCTTTTTAAATTTATTTTTATTGTATGACTGGTAACAATGAATGGATATATTGTATTTATGTATTGTTGTGACTAACAGTGCAGCTGTAAAATAGTCCATATTCATTTCTGTCAGAGGTAATTGATAAATTTATTCTAATCTACTATTGAATGCCTGAAGGTATCAAAGACTTATACTTCCATTCCTTCCATTTTTGTATGTAATGCAGATTATGTTCAAAATTGTTTCTATAACAAAACTGCCAGTTTATGAAATCAAGTTCTCAGCTGGATCAGACTGGACAGTTTTCAATATTAGCTATGATGCAGACCACAAGTTAAAATTTTTGACTGCAGGTCTCAACTGATGCTCTTGAGAACAAGATCAAGCAGCGAGGGAGCTTACAGCTGAGATCATCACAAATGTTAAATTTACTCAATGCGCTAACCTGACATTTCAGAAATTAATAACCAGTTTCTGTACTCAACAAGAATTATTTGTTTATGATAAACAAGTTGTTTCTAACCACAGGTAAACAAAATCATGTATTACCAGCAAATAACGGCACTAGGTGAAACTAACCCCTGTCGTAAACTCAACACACACACAAAAAAAGGCACAGACAAACAAAGATGAGTGGAGGGAAAACTGCTGGAGAAACACTGTTCAATAGTACCAGTCCACAGAGTTTGATGAGGTGGCCCTTTCTCATTTTCCAAGAACTCCTATTCTTCAATCTCCTTATTTCTAGATTCTTTTAGGCCTTTTGTCGAAGACACAAGGTTTGATTAGATTAGATTAGATTAGATTAGATTACATTACATTACATTACATTACAGTGTGGAAACAGGCCCTTTGGCCCAACAAGTCCACACCGCCCCGCCGAAGCGCAACCCACCCATACCCCTACATTTACCCCTTACCTAACACTGCGGGCAATTTAGCATGGCCAATTCACCTGATCTGCACATCTTTGGACTGTGGGAGGAAACCGGAGCACCCGGAGGAAACCCACGCAGACACGGGGAGAATGTGCAAACTCTACACAGTCAGTCGCCTGAGGCGGGTACACTAATTGTACAGTCTTTCAGTTGCTGATTAAAGGCAACAGCTTACAGTAGCTGTCTGTCAGGATTTGGCTACTTCACTTGAGAGAAAGAGAAAAAGAGAGACAGAGACAGAGACAAAGAGACCTTGTCTTTTCTGCAGTCTGGAAGCTTCTCCATCTATTTCACATACACATGAGCTGTTCATCTACCCAGGAGCCAATCAGAGAGATGTTATCAAGCTGATGAAATCTGATATCCACAACTATTCCTGATTACACAAACCAATCAGCAATTTGTCACTGGGTGAAGCTCACTCTGCACACTCACTCTGGTGCTATGGCATTTTAGATCTCTTCCTTAACTGCTTCAACAAAGCAACGGTATTAACACAAGTCAAACTGAGTTCTGGTAACTTGTAAATATGTTTCATCTCAAGGTATAAAACACAAACAACAAAGTACAAACTTACATCAATTCATCCTTCCTCATCCCCTTACACAAGCTTGAAGAATTTTTCAACATTTTTTAAATGTTTAACATATTCTTTCATGTTCTTGGCAATGCAGCTGCATATATTATCTTTTCCAGCAAGGTGAGTATTTCTTACATTAAGTGGTTGTAGCAATAGACACTTTCTGAGTAGTTTTACATTCCAGGTATTAACTTTTTCCATGAATGCTGATTATGGTCAGTGTGGATTAATGTTTCTCTGGTGTCATGTTGATCATAAACTTCAAAGTGTTAAAGAGCCAGTAGTAATCCTATTTTGTGGTAGACTACTTCCTCTGATACTGGTTTAGCTTCTTTTATGAAGTACATCACTAACTCTCTATTCCCAACTCATCATCTTGTAACAAGACAACACTCATTCACCAGCCACTAGCAGAAGTCACTATTTTAAATGTTTTGGAAAAATCAGGCCTGGTCAACACTGGTTCATTTATTGGGACAGCCTTCAGCTTTTCAAAGGCTGCTTGGTATTCTGGTGACCAGGAGAAAGTGAGGACTGCAGATGCTGGAGATCAGAGTCAAAACGTGTGCTGCTGGAAAAGCACAGCCAATCAGGCAGCATCCAAGGAGCAGGAGAGTTGACGTTTCGGGCATAAGCCCATCATCGTTCTTGATGAAGGGCTTATGCCTGAAACATCGACTCTCCTGCTCCTTGGATGCTGCCTGACCTGCTGTGCTTTTCCAGCAGCACACTTTGACTGAGTTAACTACACATCCGTGATGTGGAAAGAGTTAGTGATACTGTTCCTGTTACCTCAGTTAAGTTATGAGTGTCAGTCCAAATGCAACTGTGACTGAGGTACAAGAATTAAAACAAAACCTTGCTGAAAGTCAGCAAGAAATGAATTTGCTTAAGTCTTGATTCACAGGATGCCAGAAGTGCCCTGGGAGAACATATCAGTGAACAACAATCTAGGGAGACTCACAGACATTGTCAAAAGTAAATTTATTAGTTACAAAGGGTAAAAAAAAACATACTTATATCTGGAGTTATTAAAGGGAGAACCTATTATTGCTGATGCCAAGATGGCCATTGCCTGTACATGTGCAGCTGGTACCAGTGAAGCCACACCATCACAGCAGAGCCATCCTCACCAGGATGTGTTTGCTCATGCACAGGTCATGTCAGGAAAGGAAATCATTCTTCTAACTCAGAGGTACTGCTGACTTCAGCTGAAATCACCAGTTTTGGTTTATCCATGGATTTAAATATTTCACAACTTACTAATTGATTTGGAGCAGTTCAGGTATAAACTCTGAGACCTCAGTTTCAGATGGGTCATATTGATTTGAATTAGTCAGATGCACGCAGGTGCTAGAAGTACTCAGCGTGACAAGCTAAACATGATGCGCTTTTCCAAAGTTCCAGTGAAGGGTTTTCTATGTTCCAGTTTTGGACAAAACTGCCAACAGAAAACAGTCAGTTTACAGAAACTCTTCTCCCAACCCTGAATGACATGAGTAATGGCGAGCTAGTTGGGAAAATATGGTGAGATCTGAAAAAGAAGTTTCCCGAAAGTCTGATTTTTTGCACCCAAGATTGGAACTTCAAGATAAGCATTTCACTAATAAGCAGTAAGCTATTTGCATGTATTTGCAGTTCATCAGTGCCTAACTCATTCATATGAAAGTTGCCATTCTCCCACATAGTTGAGAGAAACTAAATGGCAGCAATTCCCAGTATGAAAGTCGGAGCGGGTACCTGGCAGTTCCAACTTGTCCTCCTAGTCTGCATCATAGACAGCAATCTCTAACATCTCAAGGTATGCTCCATAAGATCTGTAACACCCATCCACAAAGGTTTGGCATCAAACATGCATTGGCCACAGCATCATAGCACATCTCTGACCCATCTAAAGTAATCTCCTTCAAAACTGCACTCTGTAGCACACCAACGCATGCATTCTAATGCTGCTGTTAGGTCACTTTGCACTCAAGGAAAGGAATTCATTTCTTGGATAGGACCAGGGTGTGCCTCAGGGCTCTTTGCTTGCCTTCTTAGAACTCACTCACTTTCACACCTACTTGGAAGTCAGCAGTACCTCTGAGTTAGAAAAATGATTTCCTTTCCTGACATGACCTGTGCATGAGCAAACACACCCTCGTGAGGATGGCTCTGCTGTGATGGTGTGGCTTCACTGGTACCAGCATCTGCTTATGAACAGTTTATGCTCAAAACGTGGACTCTCCTGCTCCTCAGATGCTGCCTGATCTGCTGTGCTTTTCCAGCACCACACTTATCAACTCTGATCTCCAGCATT
Organism: Chiloscyllium plagiosum; assembly: GCF_037043375.1. NCBI lineage: Eukaryota > Metazoa > Chordata > Chondrichthyes > Orectolobiformes > Hemiscylliidae > Chiloscyllium > Chiloscyllium plagiosum. Next base: position 43,628,379 of record NW_028270145.1, read on the forward strand.
TGTAGTCCTCACTTTCTCCCTGTTCACAGCATCTGTACCTTACACTGTTGCACTTTGCTGCCTCATTCAGAAATTGCAAACTCACATCACTTGTCTTGTTTTTTTAGTGTAGAAACTAAGCCAGGCACCTTAGTTCTCAGCACTGAGCAGTCAAAGGGGTGGACATGTTGCTAAATAGTCCCATACTATGTCACCACTATAGCATGTGCCAGCAGTTTACATGGCAAACAATGAAAGATGCTTCAATCAAAGGACCAAGTCTTACCATCTAAGGCAATATTTCTTAGTCAAGTCAAGGGAGGCTATTTTCAGTCAGCAGCTCAGAAAGCTAAGGGCACCATCCACTATCAGTATTCGAGCTTGGACATGGTCTTTGGGGAACTTGAGATGCAGTGACATGAAACTGCAAATCTGTCCTACTGCATGTGTGTGTGCTCACTGTGTCAACTAGCAATGGCATGATCTATAAATGCGGTCTTTTGGATTTGCCATCCAATCCATGTCAAAAATGTATACATTGGTCTGAGAGTGTAAACATAGCCAAAGTTAGGGATTCTCCACTGAGCCGATATAAGTTGTTCCTCCATTTGTCCAGGCATTTTCACTTTCTTTCTAAGCTATACAAAATCCAGTATAAGTTCCAATTACATCACAAACAACTGTTCAAGAGGAGAGAGAATGAAAAAAACACTGCAAGAAAATGTGTCTGTACGTCTGTGCATGCAGTCCTGATGAGTCATAGAGTCATAGAGATATATAGCATGGAAACAGACCCTTCAGTCCAACCCGTCCATGCCGACTAGATATCCCAACCCAATCTAGTCCCACCTGCCAGCACCCGGCCCATATCACTTCAAACCCTTCCTGTTCATTTACCCATCCAAATGCCTCTTAAATGTTGCAACTCTATCAGCCTCCACCACTTTCTCTGGCAGCTCATTCCATACACGTACCATCCTCTGTGTGAAAATATTGCCCTGTAGGTCTCTTTTGTATCTTTCCCCTCTCACCCTAAACCTATGCCGTCTAGTTCTGGACTCCCCGATCCCAGGGAAAAGACTTTGCCTATTTACCCTTTCCATGCCCCTCATAATTTTGTAAACTTCTATAAGGTCACCCCTCAGCCTCCAACGCTCCAGGGAAAACTGCCCTAACCTGTTCAGCCTCTCCCTATAGTTCAAATCCTCTAACCCTGGCAACATCCTTGTAAATCCTTTCGGAACCCTTTTAAGTTTCACAACATCTTTCAATAGAAAGTGATCAAGGTGCACATTTTATGGTACTTTTTTTTTTTAACAAACGCAAAAATTAACTGGGGATTATACTCAAATTTCATATCCTTATATTCTGCATCCTGATATCCATGGCCTGTTTGAACTACACATTGAGGATCAACATTTTATGAACAGGAAAGGAAACCCTGAAATCAATGATATCTTCCAAGAAACCACAGGACCAGACCAACCTTGACAATTTTGTCAGTCATCAATGTAGCTAATATGACTGTTTTCCTTGACGAGGTCACAAATAGTGTCTACAAAATGATCAAAACCAGTAAAGGACTGAAAGTTGAATGCGGTTGCATAAATTTTGGAGACATGGCATCTAATATTCACACTGGTGATAGTCTGTGCTGTATAAACAGTGTAGAAAATGGAAACTCCTAATGTCAACAAGGAAATTAAATCTTTCAACTGGCCCAAAACTAAGTCACAAACATTAAGGAACAGTTCATTGCTGCATAGGCAGATCCTTGCACTATGAAAACTTAATGTCCATGCACTCACCAGATTTTAGTTCTACCATGTAAAAAGTTTATGATTCTACATGTTTCAGAGTTACAGGAAAAGAACAAGAGAAAGAAAATCAAACTGAGTCCCCTTAAATGAAGGAAGGACCAGTTAATGGGTTAGTGGTTTCTGGACTTTGCAATCAACAATACAATAACATAGCATATGCAATTGTGTCTGTTCTCTTAGAATTCAAATATATTCCTATTCCCAAAGGCCTATGTCCAAGCAATATCAGAAATTCTATAATTAACTGCTAGCAAAAATGATAAAAGATTTTATGAATAAGAACCATGTATAAAGTATATGGAAAGAATGATCAATTTAGAAATATATCAAATTGTGAACATAACAAAAGAAACTAACCTTAATAATGGGAGAAACAGCAAAGACATTGGTTAAGAATTGATACTACTGTGGACCCTGCAAATTGAAATATGATGGATATAGAAAGTATTATGGAACACAACAAATTTATGAGAAAGAAGTTCAAAATCATGTTATTAGATTATATTGATGACAAGGAATCAACAATGCAAAAAATAAATCAAAATGTCCTAAATATTAAAGATGAAATAGTCTATTCCACAATTTGCATCTGTGGAGAGAGAAATAGAGTTAGTGTTTCGAGTCCAATGCAACTCTTCCTCAATGAGTCATTTAATTACAGCTGTTTATGACAAACAATTATTACATTCTCAGACACATAGGGGTCTAGGCTAATATAAGGCTGTATAGTTACAGCTCAAGAGCATGTCTCTTATCGCATTACATGCTTTACAAGATCCCAGCTAAAACGTAGTCTACAATCTTTATAACCTCAGGTCATGTGCTTTAATACATTAATATTGTAATGAGCATATCTTTTAAAGATACACTGACAAATTGTGTCTCTTTAAGGTATACTGACATACTAACCATGAGACATGTTTAAAGGAAAGAACAAATATGGAATTAAAACACAGAAAATAGTGCAGCATGCTCAAGCTGATATTTACCCTTAAAAAGTGGGTCAGAACTGGGATAGTCATAGAGTGATAGAGGTCTACACTACAGAATTGGCCCATCACATCTGCAGCAGTTAAAAATAATCACTTAATTATTCTAATCCCATTTTCCAGCACATGGCCCATAGCCTTCAATGCTTGGCATAGTGAGACATGAGTATGACAGCTCAGAATACAGTTGTCATATGGATGACAATTTAGAATACCACAAAGAATAACAATATGGAATACTGCTTAAAGTATGGAGAAAAAGAAAATTGATCTTTGAGAATAAAGTTTTTAAAACAGCTGCAATATTTTGAGTGTAGAACAATGTCTAAGAATTAAAAAAATGTAATGTACAGCATAGTTGACAAACAAGTGAAGAATTCCATTACTGGAAAACAGTTTATAGAAAGAAACAATACAGCTAACAATTTTAGAAAAAAATTGGAATACAGAAATTTCTCTGCCAGGGAGGATTCAAACACAACACTGGACAAAGTCTAACAGAAACTTGTACATTATGGAAAAAGAGATTTTTGAGGCATAGAGTTGATTCAAAATTAGACAAAACATCTGAAACAAATAGCACACATTTTTTATTCTGTTTGACATAGAGCAGATTGTATGATTCCAAAGCAAGAAATTAAGGAATAATCATGTAATTTTGCAAAAGTTATATAAAAACTTTGATAGTTACTTCAATCTCAGAACAAACAATACTTTGAAAAGAATCATATTTATTAAAACAATTCAGCACCAAAGCAAATGAATAGAATAGTTTATCAATGATTTATATGGATTTATTGAAAGATGCAACTTTAGAGATTTGAAAACTGAATTGATTGGGAAATGCATTGAAATTGCATTGTTGTTGGAAAAGCCAAAGAATCTCTATCAGATTTATTACTGTCAAAAGGGGATTTCTTCCTGGGGAAAAAAATGAGACTGGCAGAGGTCTAAAAGCAAAGCAGAGATATGTTCAGATGTGAACAAAAGCCATGCTACAGTCAAATTCCAGCATGAATACAATTCCTAAAACTTACAATGGTAAAAGATACCATGCAAAGGAAGGTACTACTGAAGGGAAAGTGCAAGATTCTTTAAAATCCTGCCAACATTGTAATGTAAAAAGAGTCACCGGTGAGATCAGTATCCTGAAAGTAAAACAGAATGTTTCTAATGTAAGAAAATCAAATACATGCCAAACTAAGAATTCAACCTTTAAAAGTCCAAGAGCTATAATCTTTAAAATAGAGATTTCAACAAAGTGCAATAATCTTCAGTGGAAGATAAGATGAAAGACTGGAAAACAAAATGAGAGATCCAATACCTTATCAATATATTCTGGGCCACAGACATTTACATCAATGGACATATAATTAATTGCTAGTCGGATGCAGGAACAAGTGTAACCATACTGTCGGACAAAGACTGAGGTTAACAAAACATTAATTACAACCAGCAGAAACTCAATTACATGGATCAAGTTAATTCCAATAAAAACTAAGGATATGTTACAAGGATCAACACCTCCCCCCCCCCCCCCCCACCCCCCCCCACCACCCCCTCATGATGAAGGAAGACGAATATTGGAAGCATTGCTTGTTTCATATAATCAAGAAATTTCATTGTTATGCAGAAGACGTGTATTGATTTCATCTCATTAGGAAAGTGGAAGAAGTCCACTTTTCAAGAGTCAAGAAGTGAGTTCCTGAAAGACTTTGGGGCATGCTGGAAAACCAAGTCAAAATAGCCATGCAGAGCTGGGTCAAGACTGCCCCACCTCGCCAAGATGAGACCTCCGCACTGGTACTGGACCTCCACACTGGGCCTCTGGAATACCCGGAAGCCGCCTTCTAAGCCAGCACAGGACCTCTACATTGAGACGAGACCTCTGTGCTGAGGCCAGACCTTTCATGCTGGGCTGCTGGAATACCTGGAAGCTGCCAAAGAAGACCTACACACCAGGACAAGACCACCATGCCAGTAGAAGCTGGCAATCATGTAGCAAGTAGCTCGTACAAGATGATTAGGGGGTTAGATAGGGTCGACAGTATGAACCTTTTCCCGCGTATTGAGTCGGGTATTACAAGGGGGCATAGCTTTAAATTAAGGGGGGGTAGATATAGGACTGATGTTAGGGGTAGGTTCTTCACTCAGCGAGTCGTTAGTTCATGGAATGCCCTGCCAGTAACAGTGGTGGACTCTCCCTCTTTATGGGCATTTAAGAGGGCATTGGATAGGTATATGGAGGATAGTGGGTTAGTGTAGTTTAGGTGGGCTTGGATCGGCGCAACATCGAGGGCCCAAGGGCCTGTACTGCGCTGTATTCTTCTATGTTCTATGTTCTATGTTCTATGTCTCCTGACTCTCCAAAGCCTGTCCACCATTTACTGGGCACAAATCAAGACAATGAATGGAAACAATGGAAAGGGAACCATGACAATATAACTAACTTGACAGTTTTAGAGCAATGCAGGTTACAAAAAATGCTCTGAAGTTTCGTTCCACCCAGTCAGCAACTTCCTTTCTACCATGAGGAAATCATACAGGAGAAATATTATAGAGACATGGCTGCAAGCTAGCATAGATTGGAAACTAAACAATGAAGGGTATATTGCATTTAGATTAGATTCCCTACAGCATGGAAACAGGCTCTTCTGCCCAACGTCCACACCGACCCTCTGGAGAGTAACCCACTCAGACCCATTTCCCTCTGACTAATGCACGTAACATTACAGGCAATTAAGAATGACCAATTTACCTGACATGCACATCTTTGGACTGTGGGAGGAAACCGGAGCACCTGGCGGAAACACACGCAGACACGGGGAGAATGTGCAAACTCCACACAGACAGTCGCTCAAGGTTGGAATTGAACCTGGGTCCCTAGTGCTGTGAGGCAGCAGTGCTAACCACTGAGCCACCGTGCCGCTGTAAAGGGAAGGGCAGGAGCTAGGAAAAGATGTGGAATGGCTTTGTTAATAAAAGATGGCATTAGTCCATTGGAGAACAATGACTTAAGTTCAGGAAACCACGATGTAGATACAATTTGGGAAGAGATGAGAAATAATCAAGACAAGAATTCACTTGTGGGAGCAGTGTACAGGACCCTTAATAGTAACTCAATGGCAGGGTAGAGTATAAATTAAGAAATAATCGTAGCTTATCAAAAAGATACAACAATAATTATGGGCAATTTTAATCTACAGACTGACTCAAAAAATCAGATGGGCAAAGATAGCTGAATAGGGAGTTCACAGAATGTTTTAAGGATAGTTTCTTAGAACAGCACATTCTGGAATCACCCAGAGAGCAGGTTATACTAGAACTGACATTGTTTAATGTCATAGGATTAATTAATAACCACATTGTGAAGGTACCCCTCAGAAGCAGCAAGCATAATATGATAGAATTTTGCATTAAATTTAAGGAAAGGTAGAATGGAATCAAGATAGGCATTTTAAGCTTAAATAAAAGCAACTACGAGGTCATACGAGCTAAGCTAATCAGATGATCTGACAAACAATGTTAAGATATAGGTCAAAAGTGATGTGGCGGCAAACATTTAAGGAAACATTTAAGAATACATAGAATAGCTACATTCCAACAAGAAAGAAACATTTTGATTACATAGCCATCATTTGTGGTTCAATGAAAAAAGTTCATGATAGCAAATCCTGAAACAAAGGCATGCAATTGTTCAAAGAGGTGAAAGGATAAAATATAAAAACAAGCAAAGAATAACTAAAAGATTGATAAAGTGGGAACATTTAGGATGGGAAAAGCTTTATAGAAATATAAAAACAAATTATAAACATTTCTAAAGATATTTAAAGAAAAGGTAACAAAGTGACCATTGGCCCTATAAAAAGTGAGTTAGGAATAAAGACATAGCAGACGAATTAAACACATATTTTGCATCAATCATCACTGCAAAGGATACAAATACATATCAGCATAATTGTAAATCAGGAAATGGAAAGAAGGGAGAAAGGAACTCAAGAAAATTCTAATGACCAGAGATGTGGAACTGAGCAAGTTGTTGAAGCTACAGGCTGACAGGTCAGCTAGTCATAAAGCTGCATTACATTGCAGGGTCTTTAAAGAAGTGAAAGGTTTTAATTTTCCAAAGCTTCCTAGATTCAAGGAAGATTGAGTTAGAACAGAAAGTAACAAATTTAACTCAAGAAAGAGAGGTGGGGAGAGACAGAAATTAAGAAATTAAGGCCAGTTAGTTAAACATCTGTTATTAGGAAAACGTTACAAGTTATTATTAAACAGATTATAGCAGGACATTTACAAATGTTCATGATAATGAGGCAGCATTAAATTTTTTTATGAAAAGGAAATCATGTTTAACCAATTTATTGAATGTTTTCGAGGCAATAAGATGTGCTGTGAATAAAGACGAACTGGTGGATGTAATATACTTACAGTACCAGAACTTGAGGTGCCACGTTAAAGATTGTTGCAGAAATTAAATGCTTATAGTGCATGGCATAACATAACGGCATGGATAGATGATTACCTGGCTAACAGGAAATAGAGAGTAGTCCAAAATGAGTCATTTTCTGGAGGGCAAAATATAATGCATTGTGTGCCACGGGGATGAATCATGGGCCTCAGCTTTTTATGATTCAGATAAATGGTTGGAATGAAGGAACTGAAGGTATTGGAGCTAAATTTGCTGATGACACAAAAATAGATCATTTAGAATATAAGTTGTGAAGAGGACATAACGATACTATGAAGAGATATGTTGAGCCTAAATGACAGGGAAAAGATTTGCTATGTAGTATAATGTGGAAAAATATGGAATTATCTGTCTTGGTGGGAAGAATAAGAAGGAAGCACATTATTTCAATGGTGAGTGATTGCAAAGCTCTGAAATGCGAAGGGATCTGCATGTCCTCATGCATGAATCATGAAAGGTTAATGTTCAGGTAGGTTACTTAGGAAAGCTAATAAAATGTTTTTACTTATTTCATGAAGCGTTGAATATAATAATAGGGAGATAATGTTTCCACTATATAGGGTGAGACCGCATCTGAAAAATTATAATCTCCTTATTTAAGGAAGGCTGTAGATGCTTTGGAAGCAGGTCAGAGAAGATACATCAGACAAATCCCTAAAATAGACAAGTTGTCGTAGAACGAAATGTTAAACAGGCTAGACTTAAAATCTTAGCTGCTTAGAAGTATAGGAAGGGACTTGATTTAAAGTGAGGGGTCCTGACCGGATTGATGTCGAAAGGATGCTTCTATTTATGGGGGAAATCTAAAAATTCAGATCTCTGTCTAAACATAAAGGATTTAAAACAGAAATAAAATAATATTTTTTCCTCGTATAGATTTGTGAGTCTTTGCTTCAAAAGATGAGGGAAGCAACGTAGAAGTATGGAATCCCTACAGTGTGGAAAAAGGCCATTCTGCCCATCGAATCTATGCGAACCCTCTGGAGAGCATCTCACCCAGACACATCCCCCTCTATTCTTGTAACCCTGCATTTCCCATGGCTAATACACCTAGCCTGTGCATTCATGGATATTATGAGCAATTTTGCATGGCCAATCCATCTAACCTCCATATCTCTGGACTGTGGGAGGAAACTGGAACACCCGAGGGAAACCACACAGACATGGGGAGAACATGCAAGCTCCACATACAGTCGCCTAAGAGTAGAACTACATCTGGGTCTCCAGTGCTGTGAGGCAGCAGTACTAATCACTGACCCACTGTGCCTTTGAATATTTTGAATGCAGCATTATATAGATTCTTAATCAGCAAGGGTGTTAGGTTATTGGAGGCAGGCAAGAATATGAAGTAATTAGATCTGATCTATGATCATACTGAATGGTGGGGTAGGCATCAGTACCCACTCCTGGTGCCAAGGTACAAAGTGACCTACTCCTGCTCCTGTTTCATACACATGTATGTTCTTATGATAAAATAGGCATTGCAAGTTGCATATAGTCCACCAATATAAAGAACCTTTACAAAACAAAGTAACGACAAGTGCCACACAATGTCACGATTAAATAAATACATTAATGGTCTCACCCAGAATCCTTGTCCATCTGGTGTGATGGTAAATAAGGGATAATTCCAGCATTGACGGTGTTGGAAAAATTCAATACGTTATGCAGCGTTTGTGGAAGGAGAGAGACAAAGGTAACATTTCAGATTGATGGCTTTTCATCAGAACTAAAAAAGGTAAAAGAGTCAAATGGAAATCACATTGAAGAGAACAGCAGAATTTCTTCCATCTTGGACTGAAATTTCTGAATGAAATACTAATACAAATCAAAACACTGAAGTACTAGGAATCTGGAACCAAAGCAGAAAATACTGTGTAAACTAAATAGTTCTGACAGTATCTATGGAGAGAAACAGGATTCAAAGAATCACAGAATTGTTTTAGTGCAAAAGGAGGTCATGTGCCATTGTGTCTACATCAACTCTGAGCATTTTAACTTAATGCCAATCACCTGCCTTTCTCCCATAACCCTGTTTATTGTTGCTATTTAAATAACTGTCTACTGCCCTCTTGAATGTTTCAATTAAACCTACCTCCGTTACGGCCAGTGCATTACAGACCCCAACTACTCCCTATGAAAAAAATTTTTCTTCTCACCTTGTATTTGCTTCTTTTGAAATAAATGTTAACTCTGTTTTATGTATTTTGATAAAACATAACCAACTGAAATATTAATTTTGTTTCTCTCTCCACAGATGCTGCTAAGCATGCTGAGTACATAGTCATAGAGTCATAGACAGCACGTGTACAGCACGGAAACAGACCCTTCAATCCAACTCATCCATGCCGACTACATATTCCAACCCGATCTAGTCCCACCTGCCAGTAATTGGCCCATATTCTCCAAACCCTTGCTATTCATATACCCATCCTGATGCCTTTTAAATGTTTCAATTGTATTAGCCTCCACCACTTCCTCTGGCAACTCATTCCATACATGCATCATCCTCTGTGAAAATGTTGCCCCTTAGGTCTCTTTTATATCTTTCCCCTCTCACCCTAAACCTATGCCCTCTAGTTCTGGATACCCCCACACCAGGGAAGAGACATTGTGTATTTAGCCTATCCAGTTTCTATTTCAGACTACCAGCATCTATGATATTTTCCTTCTATGTTTACAGATTCCTTGGTAGATTATTTCATTGAATGTTGCCACAGTTTTGGCTGCTTTACATAGTTGGTTTATGTTTCAATGGGAAATGGTATGGCAAGTAGCTTTTGCTGGCTTCTTCACAGACCTGTTCCTCACATGTATAAGTGGACTAGTATATTTCCTATTGAAACTGAAAATCCTTCTATTACACGTTAGATCCCACTGCTGATCAACATATATTATCATGGGAGAGAGTGAATTTCACTTTTACCTGCATTAAATAATTGGCAATATCCCCAATGCTGTTGACATTTTATAATGTGAGGTATGACCTGGGATATGTAAGGTAGATTAAATGTCAGCAATCATTTTTGCTGACATTAGATGACCTACTAAAGCAATATGGAAAGTTTTATTTTCTTTATTAATTTGTGGGATGTGAATGCAGCCAGCTAGGCCATCGTTTGTTGCTCATTCCTAATTACCCTTGAGAGCTTGCTGGTGAACTGTTTTCCCGAACTGTTTTATCTATGTGTCTAGGTACAAAAGCAATGCTGTTAGGGAAGAAATTCCTAGATTTTGACAGTGTAATAATGAAGGAATAGTGATTTAGTTCCAAGTCAGAATGTTGAGTAGCTTGAGGGGAACTAGCACGTGTTGGTGTTTCCATGTACCTGACGACTATGTGTTTCTAGCTGGTAGATGTTGTAGATTTGGAAGGTTCTTATTGAGTGATGACAGTACATCTTGTTAATGGTGCACACTACTACCTCTGTGCATCAGTGAGTGAATGTTGAAGGGGGTAAATGGGGTGTCAATCAAGCAGACTGCTTTGCCCTGCAGGTCATCAAGCTTCTTGGGTGACGCTGAAGCAGCACTAATTCAGGCAATTGGAAAGTTGCCTGAATTTGACTTGTAAATGATGTATAAATTTTCAGGAGACAGAAATTGAGTTACTTGATGCAGAATTCCCAGCCCTAACCTGTTCTTGTAGACATAGTATTTATATTGATAGGCTAGTAACCCCCAGAATATTAGTAGTGGGATTCCATTACAATAATGCTATTGAATGTCATGGGGTGAAGGTTGGATTCTCTGTTGTTGGAAATGCTCACTGTTTGACACTTGTGGAGTGCAAATGTCACTTGTCAGCATTAGCCCAAGTCTGAATCATCTAGCTTATACAATGTTGGATTCAAAGATTCCTTGAGGTAGACATCTGTTCCATGTTGAAAATATGAGTTCAAAGCTCTGCAATAAACCCTCTACCAAGTTAACTATGCAGTCTTCTACACTCTTCAACATTGAACATAGGTTTTCTGGCAGGTCTGCCAATGTACCATGCAGTTTTCTTGTAAACTGACCCATAGAAGTAGTGTGTGCACTCCACTTACACTATCCTTTTTACCCTCCATGGCTGCAGAGAACTTGTGCCACTGGCTGACTGTGCACAAATCTTGTGATCTGAAGAAGAAGTGGGAGAGAGAAGGAGAATTAGATTGAAAATATCCTCATCTTCAATGGCTTCAACTGGTGGCCGTAGTCTCAGCATTTTTCCTTCCCATAATGACTAGCACTGTCTACTCTGAGAAGGTTACAATGTGCAGGCACAACTCTTCCCTTTGTGGTCTGACCTGCTACCTTTGACTATACACCTCCTTTCCTGTAAGAATGAAGGTGTCCTGAAGTGATTGCTGTGGCTGAATTGTTTACTGTAATTTTGAACAATTCGTCGATGGTGAGAGTAAGATGAAACATGTGAAGATTCTATATCAGGTAATTTAAATAAATTGTTGATATCTGAGTGATGGGATATGATTAATCTAATCTTAACTACCTGCCTATTTGAGTGGTGCTGGAAAAGCACAGCAGGTCAGGCAGCATCCGAGGAGCAGGAAAATCGACGTTTCGGGCAAAAGCCCTTCATCAGAGATTTTCCTGCTCCTCGGATGCTGCCTGACCTGCTGTGCTTTTCCAGCACCGCTCTAATCTAGACTCTGGTTTCCAGCATCTGCAGTCCTTGTTTTTACCAGGTAGTTAAGATTAGTGGTGTAGATGTTAGGATGTGACATTTAAATATGCTTTTACTGACTTTGACTATTTGTGAGATCATTAAACTTCTTCCTGTGCTTCACCTATGGTCTTAAGCTGTACTTTTGGCATTGACCTCCTCTGATAGTCTTACCTTTTGAGCATATCTCTGGAGAGCCTGTTATACCATCACCCCCTGCCAAAGAGTGCAGGATACCTCTCCTCAATTCCCATTCCTCATTCAAGACCCTCAGTCCGATATCTGAAAATCTTGGGACCCTCTCTCTTTCCCATCATCACACACTGTTGATTGTTGCTTAACACACTATTGCCAATAATCTTAGCATATTCGGCAGCACCTTCTCTTCAAAGCCACAGCCTAGCACTAAGTAGTTCTAAGTTGTAACTGCAATGGGTTCTCTACTGATGCAGGTGACCAGTGACTAGCAAAGTAGATGTTGGCAGCATGCAGAACAATTGATAAAATACAGGTAACATGAAGTTGACATTCTTCCTGTTACTGGAGAAAGTGAGGTCTGCAGATGCTGGAGATCAAAGTTGAAACTTTATTGCTGGAACAGCACAGCAGGTCAGGCAGCATCCAGGGAACAGGAGATTCAACGTTTCGGGCACAGGCCTGAAGAAGGACCTGTGCCCGAAACGTCGAATCTCCTGTTCCCTGGATGCTGCCTGACCTGCTGTGCTGTTCCAGCAATAAAGTTTCAACATTCTTCCTGTTACTCAATGACTGGGTTAATCATGGCACTTATGCTTGTTTTCAGAACATAATAAACCCATTTAACACCCATTGTATTTACTAAATTAATTTGAACACCTTGGTATTGCTGTTTGTTTTGGTAAATAATCTGTTTGTTGGTTATCATAACTGCTTGTTCGATCCCCACGAGAATGTTGCACAGAGCCTGTCTGTAAACTTCTCAGAAAAACTCTCAATGCAGTGATCCCTTTACAGCCGCTGCTCCACAAGCCTGTGATCTTGGTTTGGGTCAGGTGGGTGTGCAGTTCCCAAACAGAGGCACAGAAAGCTATTGTTGAAGGTAACATTCCTGGAAGGCAATACATCTGAAATATCTGGAATTTCTGGTCACCTTACTGGACTTATGAGGGATTTACAGGAAAGCTTGCTGAAGGAGTCAAGAAAATTAGTTTTCCATCACCGATGTAGAGCCATTCTCCCTTTCCATTTCTCAATATTGATCTTTCAACATATGGAACACTGATCAACAGCTGTCTAATCAAAAAAAACACAGAAATGAGACTATTTTCACATTTAGGCATTATCACCTTACAACATGAGCCCATGATTGTGCTGCTGCCACAGGTTCAAATCCAATAGCTTCATATGTCCACAGTCTTGTTTCTGTGAAGCATTTTGAGGAAATAGCAAAGTAATTATGGAAAATGGCATTAGAGGGACCCTAGGGGCTATATGATCTTGTTTCTGCAAATCCACTTTGACCATGCACCTTCAACATGCAGCTGTCATTGCAGCCTTCTGAAAAGATGACTCCGATGCTATGAAGTGTTGAATTTTGAAGGGAGAGCAACAATCAACAAATTTTGTGTGTTCTTACCTTAAAGCTAAATTGTTATCTATTTCCCATGTTTCAAAATGTAATTTTAATAATGCCAGGTATATGTTCTGTAACTGATGTTGAGGTAATATGAATGCACAGAAAGTATTCTTCTGCAAAGATTTTCATGTTCTGTCACTGGATCATCCATCATCTGTGAAAAAGGAGCAGGACATTAATTAGAGTTGGCTGACATAGGACAAAGACACAGATCTGCAAACTGATATATTTCTAGCTATTAGAAGGCACTCTATTTCCTTTCACTAAAACTTCCGACAGGGGCAGATTGAAAAGGATGAAAACCTACCAGGCTATCTCTGTGTTAAGGGTATAACTGCACAGTGCCGATACTTATATCACAAACATTATCAGGGCTAGATTAAATTCCCTACAGTGTGGAAACTTTGGCACAACAAGTCCACACCGACCCTCCAAAAAGCAACCCACATGTACGCCTCTCCCCACATTTACCCCTGACTATTCCCACATTTACCCCTAATGCACCTAACACTATGGTCAATTTAGCATGGCCAATTCATCTGACCTGTACATCTCTTGGATTGTGGGAGAAAGCCCATACAGAAATGGGGAGAATGTGCAAACTCCACACAGACAGACACCTGAGCTGGGAATCAAACCTGGGTGCCTGGCGCTGTGAGGCAGCAGTGCTAACCACTGAGCCATTGTGCTGCCCCAATGAGGAGGAGAATGTGCAACAAAATGGGAAACTTTTGAAATGGAATAAATATATCTCCTGGTCTGTTATGGGACCAGAAAGATCAAGAAAGATCCCAACTTCATTCTTCATCTATACAGAATTCCCAATACTGGCAAAAAGGCACACTATTTAACAATATCCTGGGAAAGATAGAGGAGTATATCATAATGGCAAAGATCGTCTATCATGCTTCTTACTAGAATCTTGAAGAATAATACTTGGATCATGTATTGTAAGGTCAGTGGCACATATAAACCTTCCAGGACAGAATCTCTTTTTGACTTCAGGAAAGCAGGCACTTGGAAAGAAAATTGAAGGAATGTCAAAATGGTGGAGGAAGAAGATTCCAAAAATGGTGTAGACCAGCCAACTGAGGGAGGGATTATGGTTGGCTTTTCTGCATGTAATTGCACACAAGGAAAGCATCACTCAACTGTTCATTTACTGGATTTGGAGAGTTTGGACCTTTCTGGACCTTTGGATTCAATATTCAGGCTTTTGATAAGGTGCCATACAAGAGACTTTTAGCTAAGGTGGGAGCCCATGAAATAGAGGGCAATTTATTGATATTCTTCGAGAAATTGATTGAATGGCAGGAAACAGACAATCAGAATAATGGGTAAGCACTTAAATTCCCAGGATGTAACTTGGGGCGTCCCACAGGGATCTGTGTTGGGGCCTGAATTATGCACAATATTCATTAACAACTTGCATAATGGCATAAAAGTCAAATATCCAAATTTGCTGATGACACAAAATTGGAAGACATTGTAAGACAGTGTTGAGAACAGCATAAAATTATAAGAGGAAAGTGATAGACTAGGTGAATGGACAGAGCTGTGGCAGATAGATTTTAATATAAGTAAGTGTGAGGCTATCTATTTCAGTTAAAAAATAGCTAGATCATGGATTTTTTCATAGAGCCATAAAATCCCTACAGCATGGAAGCAAACTATTCAGCTCATTGAGTCCACACCAAACCTCTGAAGACATCCCAACTAGCTTCATCCCCCCATCCTATGCCTGTAACCCCACACTTCCCATAGTTAACCCACCAAGTCTGCACATCCCTGAACACTATGAGCAATTTAGCAAGGCCAATAAACCTAACCTGAACATCTTTGGACTCTGGGAGGAAACTCGAGCACCCGGAGGAAACCCGCGCAGATACAGGGAGAATGTGCAAACAGTACACAGTCGTCCAGCAGGTCTGGCAGTATCTGTGGAGAGAAATCAGTTAATATTTTGAGTCGAGTGACCCTTAGAATAGTTCTGAGGGAGGGTCAGTCAACCTAAAACATTAACTCTGATTTTTTTTAGATTAGATTAGATTACCTACAGTGTGGAAACAGGCCCTTCGGCCCAACAAGTCCACACCAACCCGTCGAAGCGCAACACACCCATAAACTTACCCTTTCACCTAACATTACGGGCAATTTAGCAAGGCCAATAAACCTAACCTGCACATCTTTGGACTCTGGGAGGAAACTCGAGCACCCGGAGGAAACCCGCGCAGATACAGGGAGAATGTGCAAACAGTACACAGTCGTCCAGCAGGTCTGGCAGTATCTGTGGAGAGAAATCAGTTAATGTTTTGAGTCGAGTGACCCTTAGAGTAGTTCTGAGGGAGGGTCAGTCAACCTAAAACATTAACTCTGATTTTTTTTAGATTAGATTAGATTACCTACAGTGTGGAAACAGGCCCTTCGGCCCAACAAGTCCACACCAACCCGTCGAAGCGCAACACACCCATAAACTTACCCTTTCACCTAACATTACGGGCAATTTAGCAAGGCCAATTCACCTAACCTGCACATCTTTGGACTGTGGGAGGAAACCAGAGCACCCGGAGGAAACCCACGTAGACACGGGGAGAATGTGCAAACTCCACACAGTCAGTCGCCTGAGGCGGGAATTGAACCCGGGACTCTGGCGCTGTGAGGCAGCAGTGCTAACCACTGTGCCACCGTGCCGCCCCTCTCCATAGATGTGTCTCCATAGATGCTGCCAGACCCGCTGAGCTTTTCCAACAATGTCTGTTTTTGTTTCTGATTTCCAGCCTCCGCAATTCTTTTGGTTTTTATTGGTGTGCAGGGATACAGACACTATGCCGAAGTTATAAAAACCCCTGGTTGGTCCCCACTGAGAGTACTATGAACAGATTTGTGCACTGCACCTTAGGAAGGAAGTTTTGGCCCTGGAGGGAATTCAATGCAAGTTCACAAGGATGATACCTTGATTTCAGGAGTTAGGTTATAAGGAGAGATTAGACAAATTAAGTCTTTATTCTCTAGAATTTCACAAGTTAATGGGTGATCTAATTGAAGTCATTAGGATATTCATAGGGAAAGTCAGGGTAGATAAAGATAAATTGTTTCCATTGCTTGAAGGTTCTAGAACTGGGAGTATAGTCTAAGTATTAGGGCTAGGCCATTCAGAAGGAATGTTCGGAAGGCTTCTACGCCAAAGAATAACTCTCTTCCTCAAACAGCAGTTGATGCCAATTCAATCGTTAAATTTAAATCTGAAATAGAAACATTTTTATTAAGCAATGACATCAAGGGATATGGGCCCAAGACAGTTGTATGAAGTTAGGCCACAGACCCATCATGATTTTATTGAATAGTGAAACAGGCTTAAGGGACTGAATGGTCTACTCCTGTTGCTATGTTCAACTGTTCCTGTAAACCTGGTTGTCCCTTTAAGGAGAATGAATCCTTCCTTGAAAAACATAAAGATGTAAGATTGTCTACTTAGTGCATTGAAACTGCAAAGACCTGGTACAACTGCAATCACTGCTGTCAAGAAAGAACAAAACGTTATACTAACTTAATCGCTATTGAAAGCAAATGAAGCTTCGAACATTATTACAGCCACTGACCATAGAAGCTGAGATGTGTAGGTTTGTGGAGCAAGTTAAAGATCTTTAATCACATATGAAAATGTCTCAGAATTTAAAAACAAATTTAGGACCTTGAAACTTCAGGGTGAAAGGATGCACATATACCCAGGTGAAAGCCAACTGTCTACAACACACCATGACAGAAAACATCAATGAGAGCTGGAGAAGAACTTCAGTCCTCAGAAAAATCCCTTCATAGAAAAGTACAACAACTCCAAGTAGCTGATAAAAAGCTATCCAGAGAAAAAGGGAAACCTTAAGTCCAATGTGATCCATCAGCAAACTATGAGTGCAGTAGACTTTTTTTCAGGCAGAACTGACAAGGTTACAAGGAACACCTTACACAGTGTTCTGAGGAAAGGTCACTGGACCTGAAACGTTAACTTTGATTTCTCTCCACTGATGCTGTCAGGCCTGTTGAGCTTTTCCGGCAATTTCTGTTTTTGTTTTTCATTTCCAGCATCCACAGTGCTTTCGGTTTTTATTGAACTTAAATTATTGATTTACCAAACTGTAGCTCCAGTTTTATTTTCAGTATACCTTTCATTCTTCTTTTAATCTGTTGCATCCATTCTTGTACTGGAGACCATGGGAGACAGAAAGCAAAGTGAGAATTTTAATTCCTTTTCTTACTTTTCAAGAGACTGTGATCATTCCATTCCTTCTCCTTTAAATCACTTTTTTGGTGACAGCGATGTTGTTATATTCAAGTCTTCTTGAGTGCCACAGCCCAAAATCCAACTTTTATCAGAGGCTGTCATTCCAGCTCCACCATTATGTTGGCTCTCTAAGGAAACAGAGGAGCATGCGCAACATATACATCCTCTAATTAAAGAGAATACTGTGAGAGATTAATTTCTCATGCAAAAGAGACAGGTTTCCCCCACCCCTGCCCCTTGTGCCTCCCACAAGTAATGGTAAAACAACAGTCGGGTTTCACTTGAGGCACTTAGTTAAAAGTTTGATTTTGCCCAAGTGTGAGCTCACTGTCTGATACTTCCACAAACCCTCATAAAATGGGAGACAAGTTAGAGGGGGCAGAAAAGCCAGACTCCATATTTTAGATGCATCCCACTCCACCTTCAAAGTTGATGAGGGAAGCATGTGTAACATATAGCCATATGTAGAAAAGGGGTATCTTAAAGTATGTCAACCATCCCTCATGAACCAAATGGTTTACAGCATGAGCCGTAGCAAAGTATTTGTCTGCAGGTTACCACATGATGGGCATATTCCAACAAATCAGAGACAGTAATGACAGTTCTCTGTTCAACCTCTTGTTTTTTTTTCCCTATAAATACAATTTCTTAGATACATCCAGGTCATATATTAAGGCTGCCTATAATTCAATAAATATTTTATTGGTCCATTTAAATGAAAATAATACATCATTGAATGTGTTTTCCTGCATATTCAATAATTATTATTGTTAGAGCTTTTGGACAAGGGGAGAGTTTGAACATCTCTTACCTTTCTGGGCAATGCATCCTGTGTAACATCATCAATTGTGTAACTGAAATGGGCACATGAAACCCCAGTTGATCCTTTATTGAAAAAGATTATGAGATAGACGAAATATACAGAAAATTGCTAAATTATAATTCCTGCCCCTGGAGTCACCTCAACTGCACTAAAAACAGGAGCAAGTGCACTCACGAAATATTTGCCAACAGGTCGAAACAGATATCTGTGTTCCAGATCTGTTCTGCTCCAAGGCCGCTTCAAAAATTTTATGACCAAAGCCAACAACGTAAAATTCTAACTTTGTAAAAGTCAGTATCAAAAATGCTAAATTCTTACTGTTTTGGGCATGCAGAGCACTGTATCTGCCATAGAGGCATCACCCAGCAATACTTGAAAGCACGAAGAACCTTGCTTCATGACCTACAATGGAATTCACTCCACATGATATAAAGAAACAGTTGAGCACACTGGACTGATATAGGGCCATGGATCCTGACAACGTTCTGGTAGTAGTGCTAATGATTTGTGTTTCAACATTAACCAGGTCTCTAGCTAAGTTGTCCCCGTACAGCTACAACACTGGCATCTACCCGACAAGCTGGACAATTGCCTAGATATATGGTGTTCACAAAAAGCAGGATCTCCAATTTAGCCAATTATCATCCCATCAGTTTATTTTCAACTGCCAGCAAAATGATGGCTTGTGCCATCAACAGTGCTCTCAAATGGCACATGCTCATTAATCAACTGCTCACCAATGCTCAGTTTGGATTTACCAAGACATTCAGCTCCAGATCTCATTGCAACCTTGTTCCAAGGATACAAGAATTGAGTCCCAGAAATGATTTAAAAGTGAATGCCCTTGAAATTAAGGTAGCACCCTGATTGAGTAAAATCAAAATACTGCAAAATATCTGAAATACAAGCAGAAAATGCTGGAGAAACTCAACAGCTCTGGCAATATCTGTGAAGAGAGAAACAGAATTAACATTTCTAGTCCAAAGTCATTTCTTCTGAGGAGTCATGTTGGACTTGGAAATTTTATATCTGTTTCTCTCTCCACAACTGTTGTCAAACTTGCTGAGTTTCTCTGGCACTTTCTGTTTTTGTTAAAGCACTTGATTGAGGATGGCATCAAGGATCTCCAGTAAAACTTAAATCAATGAGACTCAGGAGAACAGTTTGAGCAGGCTAGAATAACACGCAGCACAAAGAAAAATAGTTGTGATTGCTGAAGATCAATCATCTCAACTCCAAAGATTGCTATAGGGACTCCTAAGGCTAGTGTTCCAGACCCAAAGACCATGAACATTTAAAAAAGAAATCCATACACCCAGCAATTAATGAACCAAACAACACCCTAAATTTCATATTCATTTTAACTAAAAATAAATATTATTGTGTATATAAGAGTAATTAAACAACACAAGCACCATTAACAACATTACAGCTTTAAAGACTTATGCCATAAATTCATTATGTGGAGATGCTGGTGTTGGACTGGGGTGGACAAAGTTAAAAATCATACAATACCAGGTTATAGTCCAACAGGTTTATTTGGAAGTATTGGCTTTCAGACCACTAGTACTTCCAAATAACCCTGTTGGACTATAACCCGGTGGTGTGTGATTTATTAAATTTGGCCATAAATTCAGTTTTACTTTTTGAGTTTCACACCAAGCGTTCCCTTATGATCAACTAAAACTTTCACCTTTCCTGGGACCAAACCTTCAAAATTCACTTTAATTTTCCATAATGTTCCAGCTGTTCCCAGACGTATATGTTACATATGGATCCTTCCATTCGCTATTGACTGAGCAATCATACAATTCTCTTTAAATTTGGACTCATCAGCTCATTGTCCTGACCTTTTATTTACAGAAGGAGATTTTACATTGCTGTTACCGCAAAGTTTTAGGTTCTGTTTTTGTATAGTTTATTCAGACTTCAATTTCTACACTTCATACTTCTCCATGTTCTTAGTTTCTGCAGTGGAAAAACCTGAAATGAATATCTCAATCAATTCTATAGTTGAAGCATCTTTCTCTTGTTCAACTGCAGGTGTATTTCTATTTTTAACTCCATTTCCAAGATTTAAACTTACAAGGTTTTTCATCAGGAGAAACAACTTGAAACTTACATTTTAATTGTTGAGTCAACTCTTCAATCATTTCTGTTAATAGTATTAAGCTTTGATAATGTTTAGCGGTTGATATAATGCCATTTTGTTTCTCAGCAAGTATAACAAAGTTCTTTGTGAAATCGTCTTGGCTTGATGTTTAGTCAATGACTGAATAGTGCTGTGGCCTTACAGGACCAGGGACCTAGGTTCGATTCCAGCCTTGGGTGACTGCAGGCAGTTTGCACATTCTCCCTATATCTGTTTGGGTTTCCTCCCGTAGTCCAAAACTGAGCAGGCTAGTTGAATTGGCTATGCTAAGTTGCCCTACATATTTTCCAGGGATATGTATATTGGGTGGGAATTGGGGATTGGGTAGCAGGATGGGTTTGGGTGTGATGCTGTTCGGAGTGTCAGTGTGGACTTGGGCTGAATGGTCTGCTTCTGCACTGTAGGGATTGTAGGATTCAATGATTTATAACTTTCTGATGGGGTGGCACGGTGGCTCAGTGATTAACACTGCTGCCTCACGGCACCATAGACCTGGGTTTGATTCCAGCCTTGGGTGACTGTCTGTGTGGAGTTTGCACATTCTCCCTGTATCTGTGTGGGTTTGTTCTGGTTTCCTCCCACAGTCCAAAGATGTGCAGGTTAGGTGACTTGGCCATACTAAATTGCCCATAGTATGAGGTGCATTAGGCAGAGGTAAATATAGGGTCTGGGTGGGTTACTGTTCGGAGGGTTGGTGTGGACATGTTGGGCTGAAGGGCCTGTTTCCATACTGTAGGGAATCTAATCTAATTGGGAATGATTGCCGATTGAGCTGAGATGATGACTGCTATGTTAATGTCCCATGTATCTGTGAAAATCTAAATACTGCAGAAAAACAATGAACCCTCTGTATATAACTGTACTCTAATATAGTAAAGTGGTTATAAGTGTCAGCCTTGCCAAAAATGGAATGAGTCACCAGGAAGCTGCATTTGTTAGCTGGATTGAATTTGTCCTGCGTTTTTTGAATGGGAACTATCATTCAGGGGCAATGTAGGATAGTGGGTCTGGGTGGGATACTTTTCAAAGGGGTGTTGTGTACTTGTTGGGCCAAAGGCCTATTTTCACATTGTCGGAATTTGAAAAAAGATTCAATATCTCATTGTATATGGATTAAAAATCCCATTAGGAATCCCAAATTTTGCTGTAGTTAAAATTTAAATTCCAAAAATTACATCATACTTTAAAACATATAAATCAAAATCAAATTTCTCCAATGTGAATTCAACCACCTGCAGCTGCTTCCTAAATTAGATTCCCTCCATCATCGGTTCATAAGAGTTGCTGTACACTAATGATTGCATAGTGTTTAGCCCCATTTGTCATTCCTCAAGAAAAGAAGTATTCTGTGCCACTTAACAAAATTATAGGACATTCTACAAAAGATATGGCCACTTCATTAAATGCTTTTAACTGGATGGCAAAGGATGCTTCATTAAATCCTTCCACAATCCTTGCATAGAGTCATAGAGATGTACAGCACAGAAACAGATCCTTCAGTCCAACTTGTCCATGCCGACCAGACATCCCAACCCAATCTAGTCCCACCTGCCAGCACGTGGCCCACATCCCTCCAAACCCTTCCTTTTATATACCCAACCAGATGCCTTTTAAATGTTGCAATTGTACTGGCCTCCACCACTTCCTCTGGCAGCCCATTCCACAAACGTATCACTCTCTGCATGAAAAGCTTGACCCTTAGGTCTCTTTTATATCTTTCCACTCACACCCTAAGCCTATTCCCTTTAGTTCTGGACTCTCCCACCCCAGGGAAAAGACTTTGTCTATTTATTCTATCCATGCCCCTCATGATTGTATGAACCTCTATCAGGGTCATCCCTCAGCCTCCGGCGCTCCAGGGAGAACAGCCCCAGCCTATTCAACCTCTCCCTATAGCTCAAATCCTCCAACGCTGGCAACATCCTTGTAAATCTTTTCTGAACCCTTTCAAGTTTCTTATAGGATGGAGACCAGAGTTGCAAGCAATATTCCAACAACGGCCTAACCAATGTCCTGTACAGCCGCAACATGACCTCCCAACTCCTATACTCAATACTCTGACCAATAAAAGAAAGCATACCAAATGCCTTCTTCACTATCCTATTTACCTGCAACTTCACTTTCAAGGAGTTATGAACCTGCACTCCATGGTCTCTTTGTTCAGCAACACTCCCTAGGACCTTATCACTAAGTGTATAAGTCCTGCTAAGATTTGCTTTCCCAAAATGCAGCACGTCACATTTATCTAAATTAAACTTCATCTGCCACTTCTCAGCCCATTGGCTCATCTGATCAAGATCCCATTGTAATCTGAGGTAACCTTCTTTGCTGTCCACTAAACCTCCAATTTTGGTGTGACCTGCAAACTTACTAACTATACCTTTTATGCTCGCATCCAAATCATTTATATAAATGATGAAAAGTAGTGGACCCAGCACTGATCCTTGTGGCACTCCACTGGTCACAGGCCTCCAGTCTGAAAAACATCCCTCCACCACCACCCTCAGTCTTCTACCTTTGAGCCAGTTCTGTATTCAAATGGCTAGTTCTCCCTGTATTCCATGAGATCTAACCTTGTTCACCAGTCTCCCATGGGGAACCTTGTCAAATGCCTGACTGAAGTTTGGTTGTCCCACTTGTCACTGTAATCTTTTCCACTGCTAGTCAGAATTAATTTCTTGAATGAATAGAAATAATGGGATCATTGAAAACTATTGAAACAAACAGTGGACATTTAACCTGTTCATTCCTATATACAGGGTAAAAACAATGACTGTAGATGCTGGAAACCAGATTCTGGATTAGTGGTGCTGGAAGAGCACAGCAGTTCAGGCAGCATCCGAGGTGCAGTAAAATCGACATTTTGGGCAAAAGCCCTTCATCAGGAATAAAGCCCTTCATTCCTATATACAACCAGAAGTTCTCTACAATATACAGCTTGCCAAAACATCACTTAAAGTTATGTCGCATATTTTCTGTATGTTATGGCATCTCAAAATATATCCTGTCAATACATGCTATTGAACATCAAAGAAAGATACATGTTAGACACTTAGGAGAGCTGGGAACATACAGTCAAACTTCTTTGCATCAAAGGATGACACGTTTTCTGGAATAAACAAGACGATTTTGAAGTATTACAAATTATTGTTCCTAGAAGCTTCCCCTCAAAGTTAAACTGACTGGCTTATAATTGTTGGGAATATTTTGAACAAGTGTGCAATGTTTGGAATTCTCCAATCCTCTGGAATCACTCCCAAATTTAAGGAAGACTGAAAAGTCCTGGCTAGCTCCTCCACAAGTTTCTTTCCACTTCCTTCTTTGGATATATCTTTTCTTCCTGTTCGTTTTCAATTTTAAGTATAGACAGCCTAAGCAATACCTGTTCCTGATTTAAAATTTGAAATCAATTTTAGCTATGGACTAAGTAGCATCTTCTTCCTTGCTAAGACAGAGGCAAAGTATTTATTTAATACCTCAGTGATATCCTCAGCTTCCATGTCTAAATCACCAGTTTAGATCCCTAATCGACATAAACTCCTCCTTTTACCATTCTTTGCCTATGGGTATGCCGATGGAAACTGGATTCCCTTTTAACTGGCTACCAGTTCCTATTTCCTTCTCCCTCTTTGTTTCCCTTATTTGCTTTTCTACCTTCCATCCAAACCTTCACATTTAGCCTGAATCGCAACCATGTTTTCGACTTTACATCGGTCTGATTGCAATCAGCACTGGCAGGTGGAAATCATAGATTTTAAGTTCCCTGATTGAGGCTGTAAATCTAGTCCATGGACGTTTCAACACACCTTCTTCCTGACCTCTCCCCCACTCCAGCTGTCACCCTCACCTTTACCTCCTTCCACCTTGGGGGAGGGGCATTTCCAACACTCCTCCCCCAAGTCCCTCCTCCCTACCTTTTATCTTAGCCTGCTTGGCACACCTTCCTCATTCCTGAAGAAGGGCTCATGCCCGAAACGTCGATTCTCCTGCTCCTTGGATGCTGCCTGACCTGCTGCGCTTTTCCAGCAACACATTTTCAGCTCTGATCTCCAGCATCTGCAGTCCTCACTTTCTCCCTGTAAATCTGGTCCAATAAGGGAGCCCTGGCTGACAGATAAAAAAGGGAAGTGTCAGAGATGCTGACACTCTGAGAGCTGACTCTGAATAGGTCAGCACTAAAGTCAAGGTCTGTTCATGCATAAATAAAGCTTGACTTGGTGATGGGAAATTTGCCTCTATGGATTATCCCTATTGAAGGTCTTTTACCTGAAACATTGATTTTCCTGCTCCTCGGATGCTGCCTGACCCGCTGTGCTTTTCCAGCACCACCTCTAATCTGTCAAAAGCACATGCTTACCCCTTAAGTTAATTTCTACCTCTTATGTCATCCAGTGAGTACTGTTTGCTCTACCTTTCTCTTTCGAGGTAATACATATTAACTGTGCCCAAACTAGCTCCTCTCTGAAAGTAACCCCATGATCAGCTATCATCTCACCTGCCAACTTTTGGCTCCAATTTATTCAGTCCATAAACATTCTTACCCCACTGAAGTTAGCTGTCACCCAGGTAATTATTTTCACTCGGGCTTGTTCCTTGTCCTTCCTAAACCTTATAATCCAATAATCAGTGTTTCCTGAATGCTCCCAACTGACATGATCTACTTGATACACCCCATTCCCAAAAACCATCTTTAGCGAGGCTGCTTTTTCTTGTTAAACTGGAAATATATTCTATGGAAAATTTTCATGAACACTTCCTCAGTGTCTTTCTTGAAAAAGGGAGCACAGGTAGAGGTGGGAGGGGAAGTAAGGATGAAAGTTGTGGCAGAGGGACAGTGATCCCACAGCAGCTTGAAGACAACAGTGGATTGGAAAATATAATCAAACTGTGACATCAAAGGAGATTAGTGAGTTGATTGACTGATGAGTATTGCTGTGTAAGGACTGAAAAATGACAGTTAGCTCCTCTGCAATTTTCATTCATACTTCCCTCTAATTAAATCCCAGTGTTTTATTAACTTTAAGCATGACAGTCTATCCAATACCTTCTCCTGATTTCAATTTTAACCATGGGCTGAGTAGTATGGTCTTCCTTGGTAAAGACAGATGCAAAGTATTCATTTAATAACAGCTACAACATGTGTTTCCATGTCTTAATTGAAAATTTGTTTTTTCAAATTAAATATTAATAACATGTATGTGACTGGATTTTATATTTTTACCCTAAGCATTAACACCACTTAAGAGATGCAATAGGTATTAGCAGGAATTAGTGGTGTTTGTAGGATTTTTTGACAGTAAGGTTTACAGAGGAAACTCGATTATCCGAATACTAATTATCCGAAAATCAGATTATCCAAAGGAGATCTCTTGGTCCCAATAGAAACATTACATCAAAGATGTGTTTCCAGCAGTGATCGCGTCTTTTGTTTACAGTGGTTAAACAGGTACCATCTCCAAATGACTGACCTCCAGCCCTCTCTGTCTCCCGACACTTTCCCTGGAGTTCTACAGAGGGGAGGGGTGTACCCTAACCCCCCCCCCCAGATCATCCCGTCCAACACATCCCCCCGTCTTCCCCAGATCATCTGACCAACATTGTCCTGTACAGGGCAGTGGTAGAACCTGTGAAAAAGTTGCAGTAAAAAGGTATGTGTACGCGCAGAGACGTACCCCACAAAGGCAGTGGCAGCAGCAGTCTTATTGTTGGTGTCCAGTCCGGCTGCCCCAGAGAGGGGGTGGGGGCAGTGCTGGACGGGGATAGGGGGGTGGGCAGGGGCAGTGCTGGACAGAGATGGGGGCGGGGGGGGTGTTGGACGGATTTGGGACAGAGTCAGGGGCGGGGGGAAGTGTTGGATGGGGTTGGGGGGACAGTGTCAGGGGTGGGTGGACGGGATTGGGGGAGGGGGGCAGTGTTGGACAGGGGCCTGGGGCGGGATTGGCTGGGGTGCGTTGAGGGCGGGTCCTCGTGCGCTGTGTGCTGCTGCAGTCTCCTGAATGAGGAGCAGACTTTAAAAACTCCGAGCCACAGAGGAAAGGCATTTAATCGATTAACCGAATAATCGATTATCCGAATGAAATAGTGCCCGTCCATCTCGTTCAGATAATCGAGGTTCCCCTGTATTGGTATTGGTATAACATTTCTAGTATTAGTAAGGGCTATGAGCATTAGTCAGATCAATTAGCAATAACATAGCTATTAAATAATATACAGCAAAATGGCAGAACTTGCCTGACCTCCAGCGAATGGGCATCCAGTGCTCTATGAGAAGTCCAAGATGTTTCTTGGATAACCATTTCTACAGGAAATGTCGTCCATTGCAGCAACTTGAGTTCTGAGTTACTGAATTTATGCAGCAGCTGCTGTCACTGTAGTGTAGCCATGGGGTTTAGAGTTTCATGGGTAGCTTGCTTATAAATATGGTCTTCCACAGTTCATAGATGCATTGGGAAAAAAGGAATAGGTGACCAGCAGACAGCCAAAAAGGAACAGACACGTAGTGCAGAGGTCCTTGAATGCATTCCAATCTCCAACCAGTATTTAGTTCTGAACGCTGTTGAGAGTGAGGATTTATCTGTACGTGCAACCAGAGCCAACTCTATGCTACCATAGGTGGCTCAGGTCTATGGAAAGATACAAGGAAGGCAGGAAGAGCAATGACAAAAGGAAATTCTATATTGGGGGAGGGTAGAGAGGTTTTTGTAATCACGGACATGACCCAGGATAGTATGTTGCCTCCCTGGTGCCAGGGTCAAGCAATATCATTTCAAATTCAAGCAATAGAACAATGTCCTCAAGGGACTAACTACCTGTTTTTCCTTGACCAACTTTTGGTCTCCCATCTTCTCTCTTTCCACACACTCTTAAGTACACTCTCTCTCTCTCTCTCTTCCCATATCCCTCTCCTCACCCACCCATCTCCATTCCTTCATAGACTACAGGGCTCCTGAAACATTAGACTCTTCACTGTGGGGTAGTTGCCAAAAAATACTCTTTGTATTTTGCTTCAACATTGAAGTTTTCCCCAATTTTCCTAAGCTCTCGTCCGTAGACAACATACTATATATTATGTTTAACCAATTTGTTCAGCTGCATAGGACCTACTCAAGTTCTGACATGTTCGTTGAATTTTGGTACTGGGACCATTCCCAAGCACCAGTTTGTTGGTTCTGTCATGGGTGAAGTAACATAGAGTCAATTTCTTTCTTTATCTTGAGCAAAACTTTGTAGAAATCTTTCTCAGTTGAACAGATGAATTCGCTTTGTTTCAGGTCATGAAGTTACTTGGTACAATGTCCTTGGCCCCCTTGCCCTGCAGGAATTCAGCTCTGAATATTTGAGGCTAATCTTGTTAGCTTCCGAGATCCTCTACCCTGCAGACCAGATGCAACTCAGTACAGGCTTTCCTACTCAAAAGTGAACTACTATAGTTCTGAATCTCACATGATATTTTTGTGATTTCTTTCTCTTGACTTCCTCATACTTGTCTTTAGAGCACCCTGTGAAACATGATAGAATCATAAAATCACTGCAGTGTGGAAGCCGGCCATTTGACCCATCAAGTCCAACCGACCCTCCGAACAACATTCCACCCAAACCCATCCCTCTGCCCTATTCCTGAAACCCTGCATTTTCCTTGGCTAATGCACCTAGTCTGCATGTTCATGGACACTATGGGCAATTTACCATGGCCAAGCCACCTAACCTGCACATCTTTGGACTGTGGGAGAAAACCTGAGCACATAGAGGAAGCCCATTTGGCAAACCTCTGCTACCATTTCAGTTATGTTTCTGTTTGGCTGAGGCCAATAACTTAAGGTTTTCAGGCCATGATACAGATTTCTTCATCACTACTTTTCACATGCTGCCAGCATGCAATATTCTTGGTATCTTAGCTGAATACAAATACTTCATGAGTCTATTTAAGAATACGAAACAAGAGCTTTACTGAAACATACCTTACTCATCTGGCTTTCACCTGGCTTACATCTTCCACGAGAGTACGTAACCAACATTACATTACTTCCAGAAAAGACACCTGATTAGAAATAACACATTAATAACTCAAAATTCAATATGACATGTTGCACTCTAGATATCTGTTCAGCTTTTCTTTAAAATGATGGCATGAGATTGTTTTATATCCACTTGTTTTTATTCAATCGTTCATTCATGCTGGTGTTGGACTGAGTGAACAAGGTCACAAACTTTCAGAGTGCTGCTCCTTCATCAGGTGAAGTCTTTTCCTGACAAAGGAGCAACATTCCGAAAGCTTGTGGTCACAAATAAACCTGTTAGACTATAACCTGTTGTCATCTGATTTCTTGAACTAATGTAGTCCATATACTGTAGACAGGGAGGAAGTTCCAAGATGTTAACCAGCACACTGAAGGATCAGCAATATTTTTCTAGATCAGGATGGTGAGGCAGCAGATGGGGCATTGGTTTGATTTCACATTCAAAAAGATAGCAGACCCTCAGCACTGCCGTAGAGTGTCTACCTGTACTCAAATCTTTGAAGCCAGAACCATCTCTCAAAGTTGAAAGTGAGACCATCTGAGTCTTCGTTGAGACTGAATAGTGAAGGCTTCGTACATAGACAGTATTGAAGTCAACCATGAGTGATTAAGGTTTAATTTTAGTGACTATAATGATAGGCAGGTGTAGAACTATGGTCTGATAGTGCCTGATATGAAAACAGAAAATGCTGTACTTTAGATTTCCAAAATCTGCAGCATTTTGCTTATGTGGGAATTCAGCTCTGAATATTTGAGGCTAATCTTGTTAGCTTCTGAGATCCTCTACCCTGCAGACCAGATGCAACTCAGTACAGGCTTTCCTACTCAAAAGTGAACTACTATAGTTCTGAATCTCACATGATATTTTTGTGATTTCTTTCTCTTGACTTCCTCATTACTTGTCTTTAGAGCACCCTGTGAAACATGATAGAATCATAAAATCACTACAATGTGGAAGCCGGCCATTTGACCCATCGAGTCCAACTGACCCTCTGAACAACATTCCACCCAGGAGAACAATTATGCGAGAACGTTGTGTGTAGCGATGTTTCTTTCAAGTTAACATTGGAACTGCTTGCATGAATAGCCTAAATTCAAAGGATTCAAAAACAGATATGTCACAGGTTTTTGGGGGCCTAAAGGTTAATTTAGTAACTGGCTGTCATTCCCAAAAACATAACTGGAAGTGTGTGCTGATTTTGTGCTTTTTTTCCCATTTCCTACATGATTGCAATGCTGCAGTGTACAAGGGAAGCATACATGTGTCAGCATGAAGGGAAGTTTCTAACTGGTGATACCCTCTGTTCACAGGTAATGCTGCAGCTACTCAATGTTGCAGTGAAGTTAAAACCACTGAAAACCATCCAGCTTATGTTTGCTTTCCTTAAGAATTTTGGAACTTAAAGTTGACTAAGGATGGAAGAGGAATGTGAATCTTCATTCACGTCTGATTCTCAATTGCTATTTGCTCATTCCATTCTGTTCCTGCATTCCACTATATGGTTGCAGGTGTTCAGAGGTACACATACAGTTAACAGCATTTTAGGAAAGCCACCAATGATGAATAACTATAGTTGCCTTTGCTGTTGTTGCTACTGCACTGCAGGGAATTGTATGTCGGTGTCTGTACATTTAAAATGAGTATCTCTGACATCTTGATTCCATAGTGGACTGCAAATTGGCTGCAGCAAGATCTATTGCCTGACATGAGCTGGAAGGACACTTGCATCTAAGGTCAAGGCTGTACTTCAACTGCCAGTAGGACAAAAGTCCTTATTATTGATTGTGTGACTGCTGTAATAAGTGGCATATAACTGTGACCTCCTTACTTAGTTAAGCCATTTCAAGCATAACTTATCATGAGGGTCCCAGGGAGCTGACTCACAGATGGCATAGATATGTGTACAGAGTCTCTGCAATGCCAACCTATAGAAAACTCTGCCACTTCCACAATGATAGGACTTGGTGCTGATTGCTTCCTTCTCTGCTGTTGCTGTCAATCAAATCAAACTGACTGTCAGATATAGCAACTAGTTACAATGATCCAGTCTGAAGATTTTGGATAGAGTCTGTGTGATTAATGTCAGAATGCTGAAATTAGCCAAATCTTTGATCAATTAATTACACAAAGGGCATCAGGACCTTCATAAAGAAGATGAATAACAAGTTTTAATGCATTACACACTCCAAAAATGCACTGATACTTTTCACTTTTTACCTTTAATGTCGAAGTAATTTCTTCGGATCACTGGTCTTTATGTCTGATATGAACTGTTCATTATTGCATCGAGGTTAAACCAGGCTATCCTGGCTCCCAAAGAAACCTCCAGAAAATAAAGCTGCCCGTGAACTATTCTGTACAGACAGTTCGACCAGTTTATTACTCATAAAACACATTTACACCAGTGCTCTTATTCTATGAGATAAACAAAGACTGAGGTTCCGAATTAGATTTAATAAAACACTCGCAAGTTAAAGGAAAAAACTCTTACACAAATTAAGTTAGCTTTTCCCAAACTAAGCTGACTGCTTGTGAAAAAAACACATATACTACCCACTCTGGTGAATCGGATTAGGCTAATGGATCCAATTCAATCAACTCCATTGACAGTGCACAGAGGGTCATCTTAGTATGAAGGTGGTTCAATGTGCAGTACATGTCTGGACTGATCCTTGTTAGCTTTTGACGTTTGGTAACCTTGGCATCTTTGCATTCCATCAGGCCTTGCTTGGAGATATTGTTTAGCCAATCTTATATTGGGCTGAAGTGCTTAGGCCTTTGGCCAACTGGACCACAGTAATAATATCTAACCTGGTCAAATCCTCTTCCATAGCTGCCCATCTCAATGCTGGGTCAAAACCTGGCACAAAGGACCTAACTTGCTACTGCCAATTTAAGTGTGGTTGGGAATTGAATGAGAGCCCAAATGTTGAATCTCATCATAACACTTGTCCATCTGTGGTGAGGGTCACACATCTGGATTAAATGGCCTAGGTCATGTGTACTGGCGAGTGTCATACTACTGCTGAGTTAATCTCCTGCACACACCATTCATACAGGGCATGTGGGATGTGGATTGTACCTTTATGTTTGATAACATGATTGAGATTAAACAATTCAGCTTTGAATCCTTTTAACATCTTTTTGTTTTTTTACTCTTCAATAAAACTGCATATAATGTCACTCCCATTAACTTAAGTCAGGTATCCTTCGTTTTAGGTAAATACTGTATTACATCTGATCAATAAAATTGGTGCACTACCAATGATTTCATTGATAGATGTAAAGCAAGAAATAAATATATTATTTTCACATTCGTGCCCCTTCTTCATCGTTCTCCGCAAAGATTTAATAAATTTGATACACTTTCAGCTCAAATTCAATTTAAGTGTCTGTAAATCATCTTGTATCCCAAAATGACAAGTGCCTGTGCCAGTCACTTTAAATTCCACAAGATGAGCATATGACAGTGAATGTACATCATGTTCTCTCTGCATAAACCTATCTTTTGTAACTTAAGTCAATTTTCATTTTCTGTCATCAGTAGATCTTCATTCAGTTTCAATCCATCATGTCATACATCTACATTCACACAAAAATTCTTCTAATCCTAAGGGACATTCACACCTCGATGAGGATTCAAAACTTGGTGATGTTTCAGATCAGTATTACATTCAGAAAAATTTAACTTGTATCTTAAGTGTCTCAGTGTTTCCTAGATCAGATGTGAACATCATTACTCTGGTCCTTTTAATCCCAGAACACTTCATTATTGTCACATTCAGCATTTCCTCTGATAATTCTCAAGGCAGGAGATACTTAAGAGTACAGGCAAACATGCCATGTGATACAGAACACAAACAGGTTTGAAAACCTCTGTACCATGTGGCCTCTGTGGTTAAATGTGTTCAACATGAAAATTTGAGTTGCTAAATTGTGTTTCTTAATTAGCTCTTGAAATAACCTCCAGAACAAAATTACCAAGTTTTGCTGAAGTGGAAGCAAAGGATAAAATATGTGCTCCCTGTCCACTGGCTAAAAACAAAAGTGCTCCTTTGTTCTCAGAGGTTTGAAGAAGACCTTCTGCCTTCCATTTGGACAGGACAGTGGCTCAGTGGTTGGCACTGCTGCCTCACAGTGCCAGGGACCCAGATTTGATCCCAGACTGGGGTGACTGTACATGTGGAGTTTGCGCATTCTCCTTCTGTCTGTGTGGGTTTCTGCTGGGTGCTCCAGTTTCCTTCCACAGTCAAAGATGCTCACGTTGGGTGGATTAGCCATGCTAAATTGCTCATAGTGTTCAGAGATGTACAGGTTAGGTGTGTTAGCCAGGGAAATGCAGGGTTACAGGGAAAGGGTAGGGGGATGGATCTGGGTGGGATGCTCTTCAGAGGGTTGGTTTGGATTTGTTGGGCTGAATGACCTGTTTCCATACTATGAGCATTCTATTAAAAATAGAGAAGCTGATGGCTGGTTAGGTTACAGAAAGTGAAACCAAATGGTGCACACTGCCATATCATATAGTTGGACCTAAGGCACATTTGGGAAGACCTCCTCTGTATAAACTTACCAGTTTTTATGTCATTGTTTCTGATAATGATTAAAGCAGAACTATCCCTGCTATTGGGATACTGTTTCAAGGAGCTGTTAATGAACACTTCTGTTATGCTCATCCATCAACGACAATTTTTTTTAAATTTCCACAAAAGAGCTCTTTGATATACGAAGATCATTTAACCTTGTTGACTGTGTCAACCCTAAGAA
This sequence comes from Chiloscyllium plagiosum, assembly GCF_037043375.1. Lineage (NCBI taxonomy): Eukaryota > Metazoa > Chordata > Chondrichthyes > Orectolobiformes > Hemiscylliidae > Chiloscyllium > Chiloscyllium plagiosum. The sequence goes on from NW_028270145.1 coordinate 43,661,956, forward strand.
AATGCCTCTGAAAGACCATAAGCACTCTGCTCAATTTAGTTCTGATGATAATAAAACTGTAAAAAGTAAGAGTTTGTATTTCTTTTATCATTCATGAAATATGGCTGACACTGGCTGAACTAATGTTCATTGCCCCGCCCTAGATGTCCTTGAGAAGATGGTGGTGAACTGCTTTCATGAACCGCTACACTCCATTTCAACCATTTTGATAATGCATCAGCCTTTCAGCCGCGCACTAAAATGTCACTTTATATTAAATGGTCTATTGACTGCAGTGGCATTTGAATGTACAATGACCACAGAGAATATTTGTAATTTCTAGAAAATTCCAAAATAATTAGAAAAATATGTCCATAAGTGGCAAAAGACATCAATAGCCCTTCATGAGATTAAATTATTTAAAGCAAAAACAGGTCAGTTAAAAATACTTATTTCACAATCTTTAATCAATATTTTTCTTTGGAAACATTTAAGTAAGATTGGGAAAAATCAGTCTTGTCACAATACCCCGTGTATGTAAAAATGAAACAGAGTACCTTTACAAGAATAAAGCTTCAATTAAAAGAAAAAGACATCATGAGAATTTAATTTGCAGAATACTTGGCTTGATCTTTGCTTTGGTAGTACTCACTATAGGTATTTACTAAGCCTAAACTAAATGATATGCTTGGTCTGAATCCAGGAAAACGGGTAGCTCCAAGGTGTTTGTTTAAAGCTGAACAACTAAGCATAAGAAAAATAGAATACTGAATGTTGGCAATTAGACATCCAATGGAACAAAGCTTATGTTATAGTCTGCCATGTAGCAATGTAAGTCTGTGGTAGGGATTTTTAACTACCAGAAAGAGGGTGTGATGCAGGAAAAGATGCAAGCGCAGTTTCAAATTGTATTCTTGGAAGATGGCATTGGATCCTACTGTCTCTAGCCTCCGAGCCGTGTAGGAGATGCCTGCTCTCCTTGGTAAGACAGCAACAGCAGCTCACAAACAGTGTCAGATAGGCAGTCCTGCCTCTAGAAAGCACTCAGCATTTAACCTAACGGCACACAAGGAGAACACAGTTCAGGGGTCAGGACCTGGAACTTATCTGAGTAGCAGATTCTTGAAGCTGCATTGAAAATCTAGCTGTCTGTGTGTGGAAATAACTAAGAGAGCGAGTGTGCAGTCAACACACAAAAAAAAAGACCGATGCTCACCATGAGCTTGGGAACCCTCCAACATCCCTTTATTACCTGAAGAGCTAGAATCTGGGACCTCTCTTTGTGAAAAATTACAAAGTTCACATCATCTTAGCACATCAATATTTCATCCTTTTTTAGAACACTACTGGGACTTAAAATTGTATAAAATCTCCAGTTCAGAAATAGACAATGCACTCCACTGGTCTATGCCAATGTTATTATTCCACACAAGCCTCTTCCATTCCCATTACATATTGCTACCTTGTCCTAGTATTCCACTATACCCTTCTCCTGTGTTAATGCATCAATCCTCTCTTGTGTCAATGATATCTGCTTCAATCATTCCACTTGACAGCATGTTGGGCATTTCTGTAAAGGAAAACCTTCTAAATTCTTTGTTTGATCTGTTAGTGGCTATCTAATATTTATGTCCCATTGTTCTGGACAGATGCAGGAACCATTTCTCTGCATTCATCCAATGAAGCCCTCATAATTTAAAAGATCTCTACTTCCTCCTTCTCAGTTTAAAGCCGAAAGCTGTTCACATTAACTGGAGAACTAGTTAATACTAACCATATCTTCATGTCTCAGTCTGTTTGATAGTGACACTCATGGTTGAGAGAAATATCTTTCAATCACTTCATTTAAATCTGTAATTGAACAGAAAAGTTCTTTTGCAGAAAACTTCCAAAGGCAATCTGAAAGCAAACACCTAATGAATGTAATGTTTACTGGGAAGAATTCAAATCCTATTTTGACATCTATGGTTTTGCTGATCTTTCCACAAGTGGATTTATCATTGAGTAAGCATGTTACTTTAGTTGTTATGAGCTGAGATAATGCTTCCACTAATGTTCTAGTACTATGTAATTATAATGAAATAATTTGTATATGAAAGTGATTATACTCTAAAAAAGACAATAGCCATGGCTAAACCAATAACTGTAATCTTCCTTGGATTATTAATCTGAAATTCAAACATGCCCTTTCTATACATTTTCCAAAAATCTTTACTTGTCATTATGCATTGCACAGTCACATTGTTTATGATCTATAGACTGTCATAAAAGCTGACTCAGTTACATAATGAATTAGGTCCAAAAATAGCAGGTTTATATAAAGTACAGAAAGGAACAGAAAGATTTGCATTTGTTAGGCCAATGTGCTTAAGCCTGGAAATGCGCAGATTTAATCTTTACAGACAGAGCACCTAGCTTCCATCTGCTCTGGTGACATGGTGTAGTGCACAAAATTAACAAACATTTAAGTATGAGAACATCTACAGGTAAGGCAGCTGGTCTAATAAGTCATGGAACATAAAATAACATTTGAATATGAGAAGATTTTGAAGTAATGTAAAAATTAATGGTTGACTGATTTCATCAATGTAATGTGAAGAAGCTACCATCTGTTAAAGCGATACAGTCCCTTCACCTTGCAGCTGAAAATACACTAAATTTATTTTATATTTGTTCTGTGCAAAATAAGAAGAGGTGTTTTGCAGGTTTGTTCACAATCAAACAGCGAGATATTTTAGCTGTAGTAATTACAGTGCTTGAGAGTTCTGGTAGGATCTCTGTACAAAAATATATATAGTGTTTGATGACAACATTTTGTTTCATTCATAGAATGCTGTGTCCTAGCAACTGAATTGAAGTGAGATCATTGCAGGTAGTAGGGCATAAACTGTAATGTCACAGCTAATCGTTAGATTAGCAGTAGCATTTCTGCTTCTCAGTGTGAAGGTACAGGGTTCAAACCCTGCTCCAGACAATTCAGAATAGGATAGACAGCATCACCGGTTCTAATTCTGTGTTCACCTCAAATGAGATTATATGGCCCAGAGGGAATGAGGTACTCTATTTTTCACCTCATCAGAGCGATAATGGGAATCCACTCTATGACTCCATACATCCTTCTGCCATATATACTCACATAACATGATGAAAAAATATCTCGTCAGTCAAAATCTGTCAGTCTACAAGTGCTTTCTCACTTCACACTCCATAGAAGAGTAAATGAATCAATTGAAATAAAAAACGAGCCGAACAAGCAAAGTTCTTCATCCCTTTAATTGTACCTCATTACTGAGATGAAAAACCTAAAAACATAAGATTGTAAAGCAAATAATAAGAACTAATTCTGCCACTGTTATACAGTTAGCAGAGGCACAGAGTTGTGACCAGATCACAATGATTCCCTACATTAAGAATTCCTGAAAATTTGACTGTAGTGATTGGTACCAGGTAGATCTTATTGACTATGAGATCCTTGAGTGGGGTTGTTAACCTGAGCCAATCAGAGAGCCCTGGCTGACATGTGATGTCTCCTTGTACAGTATTGGGCTAGCGTTTGTCTTAGTAATGGATCACAAACTCCTGCGAGAGCTACGTAAAGAAGACACAGCGGTGCCACCCATAACTTCTGGTTGAATTCAGTGGTGGGGCCTTATTCTCAGCACGTACAAGTTGGCACACCATCTAGCAAGCCAAGTGGCTAATGTGGATGCCTTGAACCATCTCCCACAAGCAGATACTCCCTAAGTGGTGCATCCCTTTGGAGGTGTCCATTCTGGTTTTAAACTTTCTGGATACCCTTCCATTCAACGCTGTCAACATCCAACTGTGGACACAAATAGATCCGGTCCTAGCAAAACAAAACAGCCAGTGGCAACGAGGAAAACAGGAGGGCTATCGCAACCAGGATTGAAACCGTTCTGGACCTGGAAAGACCAGAACACCGTACAGAACAGCATTTTAGAATGGGGAGCAAAAAAGCTTGGCTTGAATAAAGGTCATCACCAGACACTGGCTGAACTCCACCAGGGTCATCCAGGCATTTCCAAGATGAAGATGTTGGCGAGAAGTTATGTCTGATGACTAGGATTGGATGCACACAGCTGCATTAGTAAGGCAGTGTCCAGAGTGCCAACAAGACCAACAAGGGTGGACGCTAGGAAATTGTTTCCGTTAGGCGAGGAGACTAGGACCCGTGGACACAGCCTTAGAATTAGAGGGGGTAAATTCAGAACAGAAATGCAGAGACATTTCTTCAGCCAGAGAGTGGTGGGCCTGTGGAATTCATTGCCGCGGAGTGCAGTGGAGGCCGGGACGCTAAATGTCTTCAAGGCAGAGATTGATAAATTCTTGATGTCACAAGGAATTAAGGGCTACGGGGAGAATGCGGGTAAGTGAAGTTGAAATGCCCATCAGCCATGATTGAATAGCGGAGTGGACTCGATGGGCCGAATGGCCTTACTTCCACTCCTATGTCTTATGGTCTTATGGTCTAAGGCCAGAAATTATCATGAGCAGAGTCTCTACATTCGTGGCAATGGCTGGGTAACCTTGCTATCGGTTACATGTTGACTATGCCAGTCCTTTCATGGGCTCAATGTCATTGGTCATTATGGAAGCCTATTCAAGGTGATTGGACATGCATACAGTTTATTTGGCAAACTGAGGGATGACAATTAAAAAACTGTGAGCATTGTTTGCAAAACATGACTCCTGGAAGCATTGGTCTCGGACAATGGGACATCATTTACCAGCAGGAAATTTAAGTATTTCCTGAAGTTTAATGGTATTCAGCACATAAGGACAGCTCCATGCCATCAATCTCCTAATGGTTTAGTGGAAAGAGTAGTCCAAACATTGAAGGTAAGCTTAAAGAAACAGCTCATAGCTTCACTCGATATCAAGCTTTTACAGGGCCACTCCTCACACAACAACAGGGACAGCTCTAGTAGAGTTACTAATAGGGAGAAGACTCCACACCAAGTTAAACCTGATACTTCTGAATCTGGGGTAGGGGTGGGGTGGGGGGTGACATGGAAACAGTAATATCAATGCCAATGCCGACCACATGCTTCTTCTAAGTGAGAGAGACAATTTAATTCAGGGGGGACAAGGTTTGGACCAGAGAAACGGAAATGGCCCTGCATGGGTATGAGGTGAGGTTGACATGAGGTCAGTTTCCATGACTTACAAAGTTCAGGTAGGTGATACAGTCCTCAACAAACACAGGGATCACCTGAAAGCTATTACCTTACAAACAGGGAGGAGCAAAACATACTTGGCCCCTCAGATCAGCCAAAAAGCCTGTCAGAAAATATGGGTTCTCCCCCTTTGTCTAGTGTCAAGGAAACCTCAGAGTCTCAGATAGATGCAGCCTCGATATCGTTACTGTCAAAAGAAGAGGAGGAAACTCTTTCAAGACCCTCCAGACACAAAAGACACGCTACAGTCTGGTACACGCTGCCCATGTCAGAGTCCAAGCCAGAGGAACCAGACCTAGAGTGAAAATGTTACAGGAAAAGCTGCCTGAGAAAGACCAGGCTTGCAATCCTGGAGGAGAAAGTGAGGTCTGCAGATGCTGGAGATCAGAGCTGAAAATGTGTTGCTGGAAAAGCGCAGCAGGTCAGGCAGCATCCAGGGAACAGGAGAATCGACGTTTCGGGCATAAGCCCTTCTTCAGAAGGGCTTATGCCCGAAACGTCCATTCTCCTGTTCCCTGGATGCTGCCTGACCTGTTGCGCTTTTCCAGCAACACATTTTCAGTTGCAATCCTGGACTTAAGGGAGGAGCAATGTAGTGATCGTAAACAGGTGGATCTTATTGACGATGAGATCCTTGATTGAAGTTGTGAACCTGGGCCAATCAGGGAGCCCTGGCTAGCATATATAAACAGGAGATTCTCACTGTGTCTCACAGCTGCACACACACACCATGGGTGCTGGGGATAAAATAAGCACTACCACAAAAAAAAAGAAAAAAGAAAGAAATAGAAAAAATAAAAAAAAATAAAAAATAAAAAAGCTCTTCTCACAGTCAGAACATTTACATGTTCTCTCATTGATGTGAACAAAGCCATAGCTGCTAGAAAAAAAAAGAAGAAAAAAAAATAAACAGGAGATTTTTTTCTAGAATCCCGGAGGCGATGTCCCCACCAGTTTCGGAAAAGGTAATAAACACATCAACTCAAGACCAATAACTGGAGGAAAGATTGGAATGTTATTTCAACCAATTTTGAACTTGTGAAAGTCGTAGTCAGAACTTTATATTGTTAAATGCAGTCTTGCCTACATTTCACCCTGCTTTATCATTGCTGTTAAATTTCTTTTGGTTATGAAAACTGGGATGAAACTTGCACTCAATGCACGCATGCATGAGCCATTACCTCCTCAGAGATTACATGACCATGGAAGTGAGGGGTAAGTTGGGGTAGAATACAAAGAAGTTTTTAGCTAGCCATGATATTTTGGAGACTGTGGTGTGTGGGTCAGCTGTGATTTTCCTGCCTGTGACATTGTCAAAATTCTCTTCAGATTAATGTTACTATGATGGATGAAAAGTATTGTCTCCCTGCAATGTTCTCCTTGTGTTTACTGTTCAATAATGTTCACTATGCTTATTCCATTTGCTGCTTGTATCATACAGAAAGTGTAAAATGTTTACTTTGCAGCTGCAATAAACAGTAATTATGTGTTCTAAAATTAAAAAAAAAAAAATATAAACAGGAGATTCAGAATCTCCTCACTTCAGGGACTGACTCTGAAGTGTACTGTGCCCATATAAGTAAAGGGTGACTTGGTGATGGGATAACGGCCTCTGTACAATTATTTCATTGACCCTCAAACAAATGTTGTGTGTCTTTGGCGTTAGTACACCATGCATTATCTCCTGAAGGTTTGAAATATAGTCATATATAATAATTTTAATAATATATAACTTCTAATATATGATGCATCCCTTTCTATAAAGCAAACCAGTATCATTTTGGAATGAAAGCCTAAGAAATTCTTTCCCTTCAGCACTTTCTATGGAATTAATGTCTGCCTTAATATGCAACTCTTTGATAGCTGATCCTCCCACATACATTCCTTGGAGATACATGCATCCACTTGCATGTTTTTATTGTGCTATCTACCTTAGTTCTTTCAAGTTGTAACAAGATGAGAACAGGAGAATGCAGAACAGGAGGGACAGCCTATAGATTGCTGGTCCTCTTGTATGGGACTGCCCACTGATGAATGTGCATCTACATACCAGATGTGAGCAAAGTACTGCACAACAAAATAATGAAGACAAATGAAGGAAGCAAACAAAACATTACTCAATTAAGAAAGAATCTCAGAGGTCCTCGAGTCACACTAACTTAATTGTATCAGATGTATGGTGGAATCCCAATATTAAAGCAAAAATCTTATTAGCTTCTGTCTGTCTCTGAAAGCCTATTTGGGGAGGTCTCAACAATCAGAGAAACAATTCCATCCAAACACTCTGACACTCATTTCTTGTTCAAAGCTTGGCTTCTTAACGCTTACCCAACCCCCACTGGCACTGATTTACTCCTTTGAGGTCACCATTTCCACTTTTCATCTATAGCTTCTTAACTCCTCACTTGGGCCAATTTTGTGCTGGTATTAGTGATTTGTCTCTTTGTATGTGGATCATTTTCAATAGAATGAACAAGAAGAATTATTTGGTGGGACACAAGTAGACAAAAACTGGATAAGAGGCACACTTTTATTACTTTTGTTTGTCTGCAATACTTTGGGCGAGCCAATGTTTCTATTAGTAAAAGAAAAGTAAGAGTTCTGTAGGAATTTGTAGAAAGTGAGAAATGAAATCTACCTTGGGCAGTAGCAGTATATAATGAATGGGCAGTTCAGGAATATAACTCCATTTTCTTTTCCATTGGATTATAAATGCAGCTTCTGATTCACCATTGCATGTGTTGCCCAAGACAAATTTCAGATCTCTGCGTTTCTTACTAATTTAAATCCTGGTTGAACCTTTACTATTGAGGTGAAAACAGTAGGCTCTATCATCTAAATCAATTAAAAATTGCTGAGTTGGGTTAAATAGTGTTTTCTGTTTGTGGAAATTCTAATATGGCCTTACATATCTTACGATAATTTTTTTATGAACCAAATGAAGCATGTCAGTGCTGGGAATGGATTTTTTTAAAACTTTTACTTTGCACAGTTACGACTGAATTCCTTTCAAGCTAACAACGCAAGAAAGCACCTCTCTTTGCAGTTAGTGCTCCTTATAAGAAATACATTGTAGGAGAATTGCACTAATAAGCAGCAAGCTTCTTTTCAGTTCCTGACTTTGTTGCTCAACTATCCAAGAATGACAGGAAAAGTGTCTCCTGCACGCATCTCAAGTTTAGCAGCTGTATCCAGTGTATGAGGATAAAAAAGAAATGAAACTATGGTTCACTGTTTTCAATTCATATTAAATAGTCCTGAAAAAAGTCATGAGAGTTTATGAACTTTAACCATCTCCAGTTTTTGCACTCCACTCATAATAAACCACAGGTCTATAATGTTGAATTATTGCGAAATGTTTCTAACATACAATAAAGTCTGACATAGGTTAATCACAATGCATTGAATTCTTAATGAGAAAATGTTAACTGGCATTGATTATAGAATGAAATACAAGTGGGGATATTCATAATTGATGACCACTAGGAACTGTGCATCTTTTCAAAAACATCACACATACCAATCACTGAAATATGTACCAGTCACAATGTGATAGTGGGAGCGTGGCAAACAGCACATTTGATGACAGACTAACATTTGACATTTAAATGAAGGTAATAAGCATTACTTCAAAGAAAAATATGGCATTGCACCATACCTATTTTGTTCAGTTTCATTTTATTGAATTATTATAGTATGATGAGGACTTGTGACATTATAGAGAAGGGGGAAGAGTTTAAAAGATTTACTGACTCTGGGAGTAGAAGGATGCTGACAGATGACATCAATTCAGTCAAAATGCAAGGTGTTTTGGCTTCAGTTGTTAAACGAATTTCCTCATAATGCATTGTCCGTAAGTGTATTCTAGTTATCCTTGCCCTCAATGTCATCAAATTTATTTATAATGTTACCTCATTTATTTGGAATGAACCTGTTTTAGAAACTTGCTCTTTAGAATATGTGTCATAAAACCAAAAAGTTAAGGAAACAATACACAACATCAAATTATAATGAATAGAAAACAGAATTAATATTTTTATATATATATGGTGACAGTCTGGAAACACGCCAACCAGCCTTACAAAGACTGCTGTTAAAATAATGTGACTAGAGTTAGCAGTTAATTTCCAGATGCTTCTCAGAAGTCAACATCATCAGACCATTAAAGCCTTGTTTCTGGATTAGTAGTGCTGGAAGAGCACAGCAGTTCAGGCAGCGTCCAAGGAGCTTCGAAATCGACGTTTCGGGCAAAAGCCCTTCACAAGGAATAAAGGCAGTGAGCCTGGAGTATGGAGAGATAAGCTAGAGGAGGGTGGGGGTGGGGAGAGAGTAGCATAGAGCACAATGGGTGAGTGGGGGAGGGGATGAAGGTGATCGGTCAGGGAGGAGAGGGTGGAGTGGATAGGTGGAAAAGGAGCTAGGCAGGTAGGACAAGTTCGGACAAGTCATGGGGACAGTGCTGAGCTGGAAGGTTAGAACTAGGGTGAGGTGGGGGAAGGGGAAATGAGGAAACTGTTGAAGTCCACATTGATGCCCTGGGGTTGAAGTGTTCTGAGGCGGAAGATGAGGCATTCTTCCTCCAGGCATCTGGTGGTGAGGGAGCGGCGGTGAAGGAGGCCCAGGACCTCCTTGTCCTCGGCAGAGTGGGAGGGAGAGTTGAAATGTTGGACCACGGGGCGGTGTGGTTGATTGGTGCTGGTGTCCCGAAGATGTTCCCTGAAGCGCTCTGCTAGGAGGCGCCCAGTCTCCCCAATGTAGAGGAGACCGCATCAGGAGCAACGGATACAATAAATGATATTAGTGGATGTGCAAGTAAAACTTTGATGGGTGTGGAAGGCTCTTTTAGGGCCTTGGATGGAGGTGAGGGAGGAGGTGTGGGTGCAGGTTTTACAGTTCCTGCGGTGGCAGGGGAAAGTGCCAGGATGCGAGGGTGGGTTGTAGGGGGGCGTGGACCTGACCAGGTAGTCATGGAGGGAATGGTCTTTGCGGAAGGCAGAAAGGGGTGGGGAGGGAAATATATCCCTGGTGGTGGGGACTGTTTGGAGGTGGCAGAAATGTCGGCGGATGATTTGGTTTATGCAAAGGTTGGTAGGGTGGAAAGTGAGCACCAGGGGCGTTCTGTCCTTGTTACGGTTGGAGGGGTGAGGTCTGAGGGCGGAGGTGCGGGATGTAGATGAGATGCGTTGGAGGGCATCTTTAACCACGTGGGAAGGGAAATTGCGGTCTCTAAAGAAGGAGGCCATCTGGTGTGTTCTATGGTGGAACTCGTCCTCCTGGGAGCAGATCCGGCGGAGGCAGAGGAACTGGGAATACGGGATGGCATTTTTGCAAGAGGTAGGGTGGGAGTCGGTGGGTTTGTAAAGAATGTCAGTGTCAAGTCGGTCATCATTAATGGAGATGGAGAGGTCCAGGAAGGGGAGGGAGGTGTCAGAGATGAGGTAAAAACAATGACTGCAGATGCTGGAAACCAGATTCTGGATCAGTGGTGCTGGAAGAGCACAGCAGTTCAGGCAGCATCCGAGGACAGGCAAAATCCGAGAACAGGCAAAATCGACGTTTCGGGCAAAAGCCCTTCATCAGGAATAAAGGCAGAGAGCCTGAAGCGTGGAGAGATAAGCTAGAGGAGGGTGGGGGTGGGGAGAGAGTAGCATAGAGTACAATAGGTCAGTGGGGGAGGAGATGAAGGTGATAGGTCAGGGAGGAGAGGGTGGAGTGGATAGGTGGAAAAGGAGCTAGGCAGGTCGGACAAGTCCGGACAAGTCAAGGAGACAGTGTTGAGCTGGAGGTTAGAAACTAGGATGAGGTGGGGGAAGGGGAAATGAGGAAGCTGTTGAAGTCCACATTGATGCCCTGGGGTTGAAGTGTTCCGAGGCAGAAGATGAGGAGTTCTTCTTCCATGCGTCTGGTGGTGAGGGAGCGGCGGTGGAGGAGGCCCAGCACCTCCATATCCTCGGCAGAGTGGGAGGGGGAGTTGAAATGTTGGGCCACGGGGTGGTTTGGTTGATTGGTGCGGGTGTCTCGGAGATGTTCCCTGAAGCGCTCTGCTCGGAGGTGCCCAGTCTCCCCGATGTAGAGGAGACCGCATCGGGAGCAACGGATACAATAAATGATATTAGTGGATGTGCAGGTAAAACTTTGATGGATGTGGAAGACTCCTTTAGGACCTAGGATGGAGGTGAGGGAGGAGGTGTGGGCACAGGTTTTACAGTTCCTGCGGTGGCAGGGGAAAGTGCCATGATGGGAGGGTGGGTTGTAGGGGGGCGTGGACCTGACCAGGTAGTCACGGGGGAGCGGTCTTTGCGGAAGGCGGAGAGGGGTGGGGAAGGAAATACATCCCTGGTGGTGGGGTCTGTTTGAGGTGGGGAAATGTCGGGGGATGATTTGGTTTATGTGAAGGTTGGTAGGGTGGAAGGTGAGCACCAGGGGCGTTCTGTCCTTGTTGCAGTTGGAGGGGTTGGGTCTGAGGGCGGAGGTGCGGGATGTGGACGAGATGCGTTGGAGGGCATCTTTAACCACGTGGGAAGGGAAATTGCGGTCTCTAAAGAAGGAGGCCATCTGATGTGTTCTATGGTGGAAGTGGTCCTCAACCTGTTGACCCCCCTCCCCCACTCCAACCTCTCACCCTCACAACACGCAACCCTCCAATCCCTCTGCTCCAATCCCAACCTCACCATCAAGCCACGGATAAAGGGGGCGCAGTGGTAGTCTGGCGCACTGACCTCTACACCGCTGAAGCCAAACGCCAACTCGAGGACACCTCTTCCTACTGCCCCTTGACCATGACCCCACCTCCCATCACCAAACCATCATCTCCCAGACCATACAGAACCTCATCACCTCAGGAGATCTCCCATCCACAGCTTCCAACCTCATAGCCCGGGAACCCCGCACTGCCCCGTTCTACCTCCTTCCCAAGATCCACAAGCCTAACCATCCTGGCCGACCCATTGTCTCAGCATGCTCCTGCCCCACTGAACTCATCTCTACCTACCTCGACACTGTCCTATCCCCTCTAGTCCAGGAACTCCCCACATACGTTCGAGACACCACCCACGCCCTCCACCTCCTCCAAGACTTCCGTTTCCCCGGCCCCCAATGCCTCATCTTCACCATGGATATCCAATCCCTCTACACTTCCATCCGCCATGACCAGGGCCTCCAAGCCCTCCGTTTTTTCCTCTCCAGACGTTCCCAACAGTACCCTTCCACAGACACTCTCATTCGTTTGGCCGAACTGGTCCTCACCCTTAACAATTTCTCCTTTGAATCCTCCCACTTCCTCCAGACCAAAGGGGTAGCCATGGGCACACGTATGGGCCCCAGCTATGCCTGTCTCTTCGTTGGGCTACATAGAACAGTTAATCTTCCGTAATTACACCGGCACCACTCCCCACCTCTTCCTCCGCTACATTGATGACTGCATTGGCGCCACCTCGTGCTCCCGCGAGGACGTTGAGCAATTCATCAACATCACCAACACATTCCACCCTGACCTTAAATTTACCTGGACCATCTCTGACACCTCCCTCCCCTTCCTGGACCTCTCCATCTCCATCAATGACGACCGACTTGACACTGACATTTTCTACAAACCCACCGACTCCCACAGCTACCTGGATTACACCTCTTCCCACCCTACCTCTTGCAAAAATGCCATCCCGTATTCCCAATTCCTCTGCCTCCGCCGTATCTGCTCCCAGGAGGACCAGTTCCACCATAGAACACATCAGATGGCCTCCTTCTTTAGAGACTGCAATTTCCCTTCCCACGTGGTTAAAGATGCCCTTCAACGCATCTCGTCCACATCCCGCACCTCCGCCCTCAGACCCAACCCCTCCAACCGCAACAAGGACAGAACGCCCCTGGTGCTCATCTTCCACCCTACCAACCTTCGCATAAACCAAATCATCCGCCGACATTTCTGCCACCTCCAAACAGACCCCACCACCAGGTATATATTTCCCTCCCCACCCCTCTCCGCCTTCCGCAAAGACCGCTTCCTCCGTGACTACCTGGTCAGGTCCACGGCCCCCTATGACCCACCCTCCCATCCTGGCACTTTCCCCTGCCACCGCAGGAACTGTAAAACCTGTGCCCACACCTCCTCCCTCACCTCCATCCAAGGCCCTAAAGGAGCCTTCCACATCCATCAAGGTTTTCCCTCCACATCCACTAATATCATTTATTGTATCCGTTGCTCCCGATGCGGTCTCCTCTACATCGGGGAGACTGGGCGCCTCCGAGCAGAGCGCTTCAGGGAACATCTCCGAGACACCCGCACCAATCAACCAAACCGCCCCGTGGCCCAACATTTCAACTCCCCCTCCCACTCTGCCGAGAATATGGAGGTGCTGGGCCTCCTCCACCTCCGCTCCCTCACCACCAGACGCATGGAAGAAGAATGCCTCATCTTCTGCCTCGGAACACTTCAACTCCAGGGCATCAATGTGGACTTCAACAGCTTCCTCATTTCCCCTTCCCCCACCTCATCCTAGTTTCTAACCTCCAGCTCAACACTGTCTCCTTGACTTGTCCGGACTTGTCCGACCTGCCTAGCTCCTTTTCCACCTATCCACTCCACCCTCTCCTCCCTGACCTATCACCTTCATCTCCTCCCCCACTGACCTATTGTACTCTATGCTACTCTCTCCCCACCCCCACCCTCCTCTAGCTTATCTCTCCATGCTTCAGGCTCTCTGCCTTTATTCCTGATGAAGGGCTTTTGCCAGAAACGTCGATTTTGCCTGTCCTCGGATTTTGCCTGTCCTTGGATGCTGCCTGAACTGCTGTGCTCTTCCAGGTGTCAGAGATGGTCCAGGTAAATTTAAGGTCAGGGTGGAATGTGTTGCTGAAGTTGATGAATTGCTCAACCTCCTCGCGGGAGCACGAGGTGGCGCCAGTGCAGTCATCAATGTTGCGGAGGAAGAGGTGGGGAGTGGTGCCGGTGTAATTACGGAAGATCAATTGCTCTACATAGCCAACAAAGAAACAGGCATAGCTGGGGCCTAGACGTGTGCCCATGGCTACCCCTTTGGTCTGGAGGAAGTGGGAGGATTCAAAGGAGAAATTGTTAAGGGTGAGGACCAGTTCGGCCAAACGAATGAGAGTGTCGGTGGAAGGGTACTGTTGGGGACGTCTGGAGAGGAAAAAATGGAGGGCTTGGAGGCCCTGGTCATGGCGGATGGAGGTGTAGAGGGATTGGATATCCATGGTGAAGATGAGGCGTTGGGGGTCGGGGAAACGGAAGTCTTGGAGGAGGTGGAGGGCGTGGGTGGTGTCTCGAACGTATGTGGGGAGTTCCTGGACTAGAGGGGATAGGACAGTGTCGAGGTAGATAGAGATGAGTTCAGTGGGGCAGGAGCATGCTGAGACAATGGGTCGACCAGGATGGTCAGGCTTGTGGATCTTGGGAAGGAGGTAGAACGGGGCAGTGCGGGGTTCCCGGACTATGAGTTTGGAAGTTTGGAAGCTGTGGGTAGGAGATCTCCTGAGGTGATGAGGTTCTGTATGGTCTGGGAGATGATAGTTTGGTGATGGGGGGTGGGGTCATGGTCGAGGGGGCAGTAGGAAGAGGTGTCCTCGAGTTGACGTTTGGCTTCAGCGGTGTAGAGGTCAGTGTGCCAGACTACCACTGCACCCCCTTTATCCGCTGGCTTGATGGTGAGGTTGGGATTGGAGCAGAGGGATTGGAGGGCTGCGTGTTGTGAGGGTGAGAGGTTGGAGTGGGGGAGGGAGGTTGACAGGTTGAGGCAGTTAATGTCCCGGCGGCAGTTCGAAATGAAGAGGTCGAGGGCAGGTAATAGGCCAGCGCGGGGTGTCCAGGTGGATGCAGTGTGTTGGAGGTGGGTGAAGGGGTCCTCGGAAGGTGGGCGGGAATCCTGATTGTGAAAGTAAGCTCAGAGGCAGAGGCAACGGAATAATTGTTCGACGTCACGGCGTGTATTAAATTCATTGATGCGTGGACGGAGGGGGATGAAGGTGAGTCCTTTGCTGAGGACTGATTGTTTGACCTCAGTGAGGGGGAGGTCTGGGGGGATGGTGAAAACCCGGCAGGGCTGGGAGCTGGGATCTGGTGTGGGTGTAGAGCTGGGAGTGGGGGCAGAACCTGTAACTGGAGTGGGTGTGATGGTGGGGGGAATGGGGGTGGAGTCATGAGCAGGGGTAGTGTTCCCCTCGGGGTTCTGGGGAGTGGGGATAGTGACAGTGGGGTCTGTGGGGGGCATGTCAGCAGAATGCAGGTGAGTGGCGCTGATGGGGGAGGAAGTGGTGGTGACAACGGCAGTAGGGTTGGAGGACGTCACTGAGCATGTGGCATCAGCGATGATGTGAGGGGCGGAAGTGATGTCACGTGTGATGCATGAGGAATTGTGAGGGGTTGTGGGAGTGGCCATGATGGGGGTGGAAGTGACATCATCAATCAGCGTGGGTGTGGCAGCTGTATCAGCCGCATGGCTAATGGCGGAATAGTTTCCGAGGCCAGGGGAATCTTCTGGAATGTTTGAGCAGCGCTGGTTATGGAGATGGGTAGATAAAAGTTTGTTGTACTTACAGTTTTTGATGTTTGAGATGGAATTGAAATACTGTATGTTGAGAGTATGAATTCTCCTGAGGATGTAGTACAGAGTGGGTCCTTTGCAATTCTGAGAGAGTGTGGCCCTCAGCTGAGGCAGGGCTGACTGTAGAGAGGTTAGGTGCCGGTGCATTGCTGCAAGCGTGGAGCGGAGGATCTTGAAGGAGAACTGTTGCTGGTGTTTTTGAATCTGTAGTCTGTACTGTTTGTCCTGTTCGGGTCTGAACTCTGCTGGTTTAAAGGTGGTCCGGAGTCCATGTGGGATGAGTTGGTTACGGAGGCAGGCACTGAGGAAGCAAAAGTGGCTGTGGTAGCGAGTTTGTTTCACGACATGGTTGAAGAGCTTCAGAGCAGAGGAAATGACCTGGGAGTTGCAGTGGGAGAGGGACTCCCTGAGCTTCTTGTAGAGAGAGGAGGAAAACTTCTTCAAGGCAGGCATCCTTGCAAGAGGATTCGCAGTAGGGTTAAAATCAACGAGGTAAAAACAATGACTGCAGATGCTGGAAACCAGATTCTGGATTAGTGGTGCTGGAAGAGCACAGCAGTTCAGGCAGCATCCAAGGAGCTTCGAAATCGACGTTTCGGGCAAAAGCCTTGTATCTCCTCATGAGACTGGAATACTAAACTATTGTCATATGAGCTGCTATTGTTTCCAAGAAAACTCCCAAATCATTAGAAATGCAAGTTACACAGATATAAGAGCAAATTAATGACTTTCCACTTCACTGATGGAATGGGCCATAGCATTGAAGAAGTATTTAGATGTACACTTGTGAGAACAAGACATATAAGGCTATGGACCAATGGGAAATGGGATTAGGTGGTGGATTTTGACTGGTGCAGAACCAATAGGCCAAAGGGACTTTTTGTTTGAGCTGTACCCCAATGATTTGCATATCTCCTTGTATGTTTGTAAGTATGCATGCATTTTGAAATTTGCTCCATGTCTAAGATTATGTGAAATAAACCCTACTTCTATCTAAATACTTTTTTGTGTTGTATTCATCAGATTGGCACAGTGGTTAGCACTGTTGCCTCACAGCGCCAGAGACCCGGGTTCAGTTCCCGCCTCAGGCGACTGACTGTGTGGAGTTTGCACGTTCTCTGCGTGGGTTCCCTCCGGGTGCTCCGGTTTCCTCCCACAGTCCAAAGATGTGCAGGTCAGGTGCATTAGCCATGCTAAATTGCCCGTAGTGTTAGGTAAAGGGGTAAATGTAGGGGTATGGGTGGGTTGCGCTTCGGCGGGGCGAAGGGCCTGTTTCCACACTGTAAGTAATCTAAGCTGGTACTCACAAAACAGATTTGAAAAAGAGACTCCAACTTTTACAGCATGAAAAGAGGGTGCTTCGGCATTGTATATCCACAATTAGATGTTATTCTGTTAATGGAAATTATTTATTAAATAATCTGAACTATGCTAAAAATTACACCACAAACCAATTTCAGATCACCAGCTGAGCCTGCAGTGTGACATACTTATGCTTGCTGAAAGCTACATACGTAAGTAGTCAGGACTCTGTTTTATGTAGGTAATGGAATTTGTACATACATTGCACCTTCTCAAAAAAGGATCGTAGAGATAGCCAAAATCTGCTAAATCCCCATGGCAACTCCCTGACCAATCAGAAATTACCTTCCTAGTCTGAGGATTAAGGTTGATGTTTATAGTCACAGAGTTGCATAGCACAGAAACAGGCCCTTCGCTCCAACTCATCCGTGTCAACCAGACGTTCCAATCTGACCATTTGCCAGCACTTGCCCATATCCCTCTAAACTTTTCCTATCCATATACCCGTCCTGATATATTGTAAATGTTGTAATTGTATCCGACTTCACCACCTGCTCAGGCAGTTCATTCCGTCCTTGAACCACCCTTTGTTTGAAAAGGTTGCCCCCTCATGTCCCATTTAAATCTTTCTCTCCTCACCATAAACCTACGGCCTCTAGTTTTGGACTCCCCTATCCTGGGAAAAAGACCTTGGCTATTCACTCTATCTATGCCCCTCATGATTTTAAAAACTTCCATAAGGTCACCCCTCCTGCTCTTCCTATAGTTCAAATCCTCCATCCCTGACAACATCCTTGTAAATCTTGAAAATCTTTTCTTGCTGTATCTCCTTGTCAATTACGGACCACAAATCAGCACCCTCATGTATATAATGGTGTGTCTTTTTTATTCAAGTCTCTTTCTTGCATCCTCTTTCTGATGAGTGCAAGATGTGAAGCTTCAACTTTGTGTCTCCTTTTTAATAGTGTTTAATTACTTGTTAAGGCCAGCATCACTTCCTCAGTGAACTCCAGGAAAAATAGATTTAATGGTCATTGAATTTGCGGAATCGTGTTGTGTAGCAGATTGCTGTTAGGCTTCCCTACACAGCAGCAGTGCCTGTATAATGTAGTAATCCATTGTGTGTGAAGTAGTTTCCGACAGTGAGAAATGTGACAAGCTGTGATGTAAATGTAAGTCAGTTCCATTTCTTCAAGGTGAGTACTAACTCATTAAGCCACTGCTTTTGAAGTGTAAACAAAATCAGTTTCTATATTTTTAAGTAAATAAAAAAAAAGCAGGCTTCAAAAATACTACAGTATAATGAAGTTATTAAGTCTTTTATTCTTTATAAATCAAAACTAAAATAGAAAAAGTATTAAGTATCGGACCTCTCTGCTGTACCCCAAGATTATTAGTGGAAATCCAACTATACTGTTCAACATCTGGTTAAATAAACCACTAACTTAATTTACATACCTGCTTTATTTAAATTAATAAATGCTGTTATCTATTTGCATTGGGTATATAGAACTGTCTTGAGATATCTTTCAGATGAGTGTTAAATTAGATTACATCAGAAAACCAGACCCAGAGATCACAGTGAACAATTAACACAAGTCTGTTCACAGTGATACAGATGAGACTTCAGATCCATTCTGCCTGACAAATTAGATGATTGCGGCATCCAGGCAGCATTCCTGGTGTTGTTCAGAGAAGGCTACTGGTTGTACATTCTCAAATTCTAGTTCCACAAAGTATAATCAAGGAGTATGGGGGAGTCTAGCACTAATCTGGCACAAGATTTTGAACAGTTTGGCCTTTCTACATGCATACCCTGGAACCATTGTGATGTAATGCCTGACAACTGTTACCTCAGCTTCATTGTCGTGCAAAAGTAAGTTTCGCTGAAAGTCTGAGTGTTGCAGTGAAAGCACTGCCTTCTCTCCCCCCTGCCCTGCCTGAATTACCAATTCAACATCCAATCAGCTGTCAGCCTGGAGCACAGCAATAGCAGTGTGCCAAATCATCTACAGAGTCCTTAGACCAGTAACTAAGTTGCAATATCTTCAAAACCAGTTCACAACAGCAAACATCTGTCTCTGTTCTCTTCTCCTTTTAAAGAAACATTAAATTTCAATTCTGAACAGCAATTCACAGTTCCAAACCAAATAAAAAGGGAAAGATAAAAGAACAATAGTAAGGGACTTGATAAAAGACATAGAAGCAATCCTTCCTCTGCTCGAAGGATGCAGGCATGGGTGCAGCAATTGGCAAATTTCATGCATGACCACTTCTGTGAAGTGCAGATTCTTATGCACTGGTTATCATTGAGGCTCAATTAAGCGAGTTACTCCTGTTACGAATTCTTCTTTGGGCGTTTGGAATATGTTGCCAGCAGAGGTGGTAGAGGCAGGTATGGTAGATTCATTTAAGATGCATCCGAATAAATGCATGAGTAGGTGGGGAGTAGAGGGATACGGATGCTTAGGAATTGATCAACAGGTTTAGACAGTACATTTGGATTGGCTCAGGCTTGGAGGGCCAAAGGGCCTGTTCTTAGGCTGTAAATTTTCTTTGTTCTTTGTATATCCAGCTCTATCTTCTAGCAGCCTGTTCTACTGTGTGCAGTCTTGCCTCATACACTCAATCAGGACTAAAAATGATTTATTTTTCTGTAAGTTTTCTATTGTGATTTCTTGAGGGCTACTTTTTCAGCTTCTGGTACTACTTTTTGAGGTTTTTGGATCCTTTCTTAGTTTCCTTAATTCCTTCATTTGATGAAGCAGCCACCCGGCAACCATAACGTCTGTACTTATGCTGATGTCGCGAGTATTTGGACTCTCTCAGAAGCAGAATTAGACGAATGCATTAATATCCCCAACAATCATCCCTTCTCCATTAAATTTAGAGTTGCAATACACAAGGAAAGCATTAACTTCCTAAGTACCACAGTATTTAAATTGGCACAAGACAACAGTCATAAATCGGCAACATTATTTTTAGTGAAATAACTGACACAATGCTATACACAGAAAGCCATCACCCTAAACATACTTGTCATGGACTAGTGAGCTCATTGGTACACTTTTGTATGTTTGCCTCTCACACAATTGCCGCACCTCAGATAATTCAGAGCGTGTAAGAAATTGGAGTCATATAGCACAGGAACAGACACCTCAGTCCAACCAGTCGATGCGAACTATAATCCCAAATTAAACGAGTCTCACCTGCCAACATATCCCTCCAAACATTTCTTATTAATGTACTTATCAAAATATATTTTAAATGTTGTAACTGTGCCTGCACCAATCACTTTCTCTGGAAGTTCATTCCACTCATTGACCCCCATGGCTTTTTAAAATCTTTCTCCTCTCACCTTAAAAATACCCTTGTCTTGAAATCCCCCACCCTGGGGAAAAGATACCTGCCAATGTTGAATATTAAGTTATACAATTGACACAATTTTCATTATAATAGCATACACTACATCTTACTTCCAAATATTAATAGCTCCTGAACTCCTGCAGCTTTAATCTAGAGACACCACATTAATTTACATGGAATTCATTATCTCAATTTTCCTGTTCCTCCTTAGGTGAGTATTCCTTTCTCTAAAAGTTAAAAGATATGTTTTCTTCTTTGCTGCTGAACTCTCCTCTTCACAGCCCCAGTCTCCCTTTTGAAGCCCTTCTCCCAACTTTTCTGACCCTCACACTCCCACTGCAGCCCATTGCCCTCTTTCCCTCTCACAGCCTCACTTCAATCCCAGTGCCTTTGCCTTGCTCCCCAGCCTCAGGCCCCAACCATGCTCCCCAGGCCCTGAACCTCACGTGCCAGCCTTGATTCCTTGGCCCTGGCCTTGATCCCCAGCATCCCCAAACTCCTTGATGATGGAGGCCCATCATTACTCCTGGGCCTCATTCTGCAGCTTTACTGCCCTTCCTAGCTGGTCTAGCTGAAATTGTTCCCTGGTCTTGCTGCCCAGCCTGGTGTTCTCGCTTGCTGTTCCTGCTCTCACTCTCTACAACTTTGCTGAATGCAGCCACTTACCCTGCTCCTGCAATAACAAGCTGGTCATGTCCTGTGTTTATTGCTGACAGGTTCATCACAGCAGGTGGAACAGAGCCAATCTGTGAGTGAAGAAATGATCCTGCACATTTATCTTCCATTCCATTTCAACTTTTCTCTGATGGGTCATCCAAGGATGTGAGTCTTCCCAGGCAATTTGAAATTGATTTGGAGATGCCGGTGTTGCACTGGAGTGTACAAAGTTAAAAATCACACAACACCAGGTTATAGTTCAACAGGTTTAATTGGAAGCACACTAGCTTTCGGAACGCCGTTCCTTCATCAGAACTTTCAAAGGCTGATTTGCCCACATCTCTCTCCCCCACACTGCATGTACTTTGACCACTGATCTAATTCAGGCTCAATTCCAAAAGAAAAGTCAACTGTACTACTAATGTAAGTTTTTAAAGTGCCAAAAATATTTCAGAATCAATTAGATCACTCTTGTAAACTAATGCAACTTCAAACAAGCATGGGAAAGCTCCCAAAACGCAGAGAATTCTACCACTAATCGGAATAAATAATTCAGAAAGTAGTTGACAATTGCTTTAAGTAAAACACCTAGTGGTGGTGGCCATGGTTTAGATTCACAGAATTCAGGGCTTAATTATTCATAGTGAACAGTGGCAGATCAGTCACATAACAATCATAACACACCAAATGATGTTCAATGTCCCTGGATAGCTAATCAGAACAGCATGCAGTTCAGAACATCATGCTTGGTCATTTGGAAGGATTGCCCATTTCAGCGTGTTATATCACTCCTATACTTTGCTCAATATTAGCTTGGTTTTGTTTTGATATGTCCCAGTGTTGATGAGGGTTATGAAAACTGAGAAAAGGCACTCTTTTGATTGTTTCAAAACAGCACTAATGAAGGGTTCTTCAAGCCATTTAAAGTCATTCTCAACATTGTGGGGTTATACCATGGTAGGTCAGGCAGCATCCAGGGAACAGGAGATTCGACGTTTCGGGCACAGGCCCTTCTTCAGGATTCCTGAAGAAGGGCCTGTGCCCGAAACGTCGAATCTCCTGTTCCCTGGATGCTGCCTGACCTGCTGTGCTGTTCCAGCAATAAAGTTTCAACTTTGATCTCCAGCATCTGCAGACCTCACTTTCTCCTCGGGGTTATACCATGGCAAAGGCTGCAGTATGGAGCTCCAAAATGGCAATTCGATTATCAAGTCAGAATGACACACTCACTGAAATTATAACCTGCATCCTCAGCATGCAGAACAATTGTATAAACCACTGACCTCAAGAATAACCTATTACAAAAATCCAGTTATCTCCATGGTGTGGGTTCCCCTTTCATGATGGCACTTTACGTCTGCCTCCAGGTAAACAGCAGAGATGTCGTCAAACAGGTAGGCAATAGTTGCACTGAAGTAGTTGTGACAGTTATTGAGGAAGTTAAAAAACTTAAGACTTAATAACCTTAATTTTAACATGTTTTCAGATAATGCAATAAATGCTTATGATTGGATTAAATTAGAAGCTAAAATAGCAATAATCAAACTTAGAAAAAAATTAAAATATGCCTTTTATTATTACAGAGAAATTTGACATTTCTCAGCTATAAATTAGCAGATTATTGTTAATGAGGATGTTTATCAGCAATTAAGTCATATGTAGAGCATTGAAACCCCGACTACAACTCAATCAATGAGCTAAAACTTTTTCAAGAGTTTTTACAGCGTAAAAGTTTTAGTTTGTATCAATTCAATTGATTTCCATTAATTGCAAACTGAGGACACTCAACAGCCTCTGGGAAAGGAGAGAATTAAGACAGCAACTTTTGGATTTTCACGGTCTTCCAGAAGTTACTGTCAGTTTCAGTGGAGTAATGATGACAAAGACTGATGTTACAATTAATAAATCCAAGCTATTGTATTCAGTCTACTTCACATGTCCACTTCTGCAAGTGAGTCAACTTTCGAATCATAATTTACAAACAATTACCAATGTTCTTCAAGTTCAAACCAAACATTTTACTGCTGACACAATACTGCTTCAACTGGGGAGAACAGCAGCACATTTCTCTGTCTCTGACTCTGTCTCTGTCTCTCTCTCTCTTTCTCTGTGTCTTTGTAACTTGATTCCTGTTCCAACCGACTCAGTTAGCTGAGAACCAATCAGCTTCACTTATCTCAACTTCTCAGCTTCTGAATATCTGTACGTTGCACGACCCCATAGCCAACAAACAGAGTTCACAACTGATATTAATGTTTTAACTGTGAAATTATGCAGCCATCCTGGTTAATCCCTATCATTTAAAATAAATCCATTTTTTAATTCTTGCAGTCCATTGTTTTTATAGACACAAAAATAAAAAGATACAGTCGGTAAAGTATCATTAGCTCACAACTTGAATAGATCACCCCAATAATCATTTTCAATTACTTAACTTTAATTAGTTGGTAAATATAATATTTTCATAATGATAAGGGCATTATGCAATGGTGTCATTAAATGTGTAAAGTAGATATTTTGGTAACTGTCTGTCTTGGCATACACATCTAAATATGTAAAAGAGTTTGGCCATGAAATTGAATCAGAGTACAAAAATATTGACAGAAAAATCACAGCACAGACTGGGACCAACAAAAGTAAACTATCTCTAAATGACCTAATTGCTCAGTTGACAGAGATTACAGTTGGATTATGCTGAGATTTACTGTTCCTAGTTTTACATGACTGTTGAACAGGGTGTAGCTGGATCCTAGTATCAGTCAGATTCAAATGGGGAGGTAATGGCCTGGTGGTGGTATCACTGGACTGTTAATCCAGAGACCAAGGTAATGTCCTGGGGATCTGGGTTTGAATCTGCCAAAATTCCACCAGATTCAATAAAACTCCGGAATTAAGAATGTAATGATGACTATGAAACCACTGTCAATTGTTGAAAAAACCCATCTGGTTCACTAATGTACTTTAAGGAAGAAAACTGCCATCCTTACCTGGTCTGGCCTACATGTGAATCCAACAATGTGGTTGCCTCTCAATTGCCTGCTGGGCAATTAGGGATGGGCAATAAATACTGGCCAAGCCAATGACGCTCTCATCCCACGAATGATCTTTTTAAAATGCTGACATGACTCCTTGACTCCTTGTTCTATCTTAATATCTGATTCATTCACAATGAAGATTTATAGTTTTGTTTGTTAGAAATGGGACAATATGACTATAAGGTACTCTCTGAGTATAAGAAATCAATTTTATTAACAGACATTGGCCTGGAAGTGTTTTCTTTTTGTTATTTTTTTAAAGCCAAATGATAAGTTTTGCATTAAAGATAGACCTGTCGATGAGAAGGCAAATATCAAGAAATATCTTCAGGCTTATCTTTTAAGCAACATTTTGCATTATATTCGCAAGAGAGAGAGCGGGCATCAGATTGTGAGCCAGTGAAAGAAGAGATAGAGGCTTTAATCAGTGTCCAAAAGCCACAAAATGTGTTTGATCTTAGATTCTGTCTGGACATGGTCTAATACTATTCAAGAATAGTAGCCACTCGCCATCCAAACTTGGAAATACATCGCTGTTCCTTCAGTGTCAAGAAATATCTTCAGGCCTATCTTTCAAAGTAGTACTTTTCATTATGCTTGCAAAAGAGACAGAGCAGACATCAAATTGTGAGCCAATCGGTATAGCAGCGAGAATACAGGATACCTGAGGGTAGACACTGGTAGTAGAGCTTCTCAATAAAACCCTGAAGGTTGAGGCCCAGATGGGGTTAGTCAGAGCAGTAGTGGGAGCAAACCTGGTGGTGAATAATGGCGTTAGAAATTCTCATGGTTCTGATTGAGAATTGGGCTGTTACTTAAATCTATCTCAGTTTTTGTAATTGTGCTATTGTGAGTGAAAACAAAAACTGCCAGTTCTTCTTCATATCACCTTTCATTTGACAAGCATCAAATGAGAAAAAATTGCAGCCATTTTGTCTTATACATTACTTTTAACTCTGATCTTTTCCTTTTTTCCTTTCCTGTGGTATCCTCTGGCTTTTAACAGCTTTCAACAGCTTCATACATTTTTGCTTTCTTCTTTTAGTAGCTGTGCTTCTAGAAAGCAGTTCAACAGTCAATCTCAGCTCCACTCTTAACACCATGTTACAAGTTTACAAGACAACAGTCCTGCTTGCACTGTGTCTTTATCAAACTAGCAGAAATATGGAAGCCTACAGTAAGTTCCTCATGACAGCAATCATCTTCCTACAGCAAGCCAAGAGGCACAATAGGACAGTATCACAATTCTATCCCAAACTTGCATTAACTCTTAGGTATAGTACAAATCACTAACAAGACGTAGAGAAGGCATGTGTATTTCCACCAGAAACCAATGCAAACTCTAGCTGACTGAATCTCTATCGAGGGACTATGTGACATATCAGATGAAGCAGAGAATAGTACTGCTAAAACATTATGTATTACAGAACCATTAACTTATGCAACAGTAAATGCACATGTGGGTCATACTCCTACATGAAGTTTCTCTACAAGGTAAAGTTTTTTGAGCCATGATATGATGTCACAAAGTGTTGCTTTACCAGTGCAAGCATGTTGATGAGAAACAACAAGAGGAAGAGAATCTTAGTTAATTGATGTATTTAAAAGGTACAACGATCACAATATAAAGTAGAAAAGGAATGCTGTTTGTGGACTTGAGATGGTGTACATAGTCTGAAAATAGATGAAAATGGGCTACAGCTAGTGAAAGAAAAGATAGTGTCTGAAATCCATGTTACAAATCACAAAAAAAATGTGTTTGATTGTAGATCTTTTATGGGCATGGCCTAATACTACTCAAGAGTTGAACCACTCGCAATACAAACTTGGAAATTTATCACTAAACCTTCAGTATCACTGCACCAAATTCCCAGAACTCCCTCCCTAATGGCATTGTGGGTCTATCTACATCAAATGGACTGAAGCGAAACTGTAACACCAGCACCATGCTAGAGTCTGAGAGGACGGAAAGAACAGGCTGTCCAAGAGAGAGTTGGACTTACCTTGTATGGTAAAATGTTCTATAGTGTAAATAATAGAGTTTTGCATAAACCTACCTTAGTTACTTTTAGGTAGAGACAGGTCTCCAGTTACTCGAAGAGATATACAGATTTTATTCAAAAGTGGAAACAAGCCACAAACCTTTGAGAAATCTTATCAAGCACCTGAAATAATTTTGAAATCATTTCAGAATCAAAGTGTTACAACCAGGCTTTTCTGTGTAGAAACTTCACAGTAGGAACAGATCATAAATCTCTGAGACTTATCCTGGAACTAAGGTCTGTACTGACAAAGGCAACATCAAGAATGAAATAGTGAGCTACACTTCTGTCACAGTACAATTACAGCAAAGAATTTTACAAGTTGAAAGTGTTTCACTGATACATTATCACATTTAACACACGAGGACGCTGATGCAGTCTGTGAAGGTGTAAACTCCACAATAAGGCCAATCGCAACAATTGAATTGTAAGAGCTGGGACAGAAATCATGGACACTAGTTCTGCTCCTGGTCTGAGACTCCATCCCTCAACCCAAGCACAGAAGGCCACTTACTGCCCCGGGCCCACATTATTGTTCCTTGATGCACTTCCCCCACCAAGATTCAGACATGCTAATGTTGAAAAAAGTATACAAACAAACAGTAAATAGATAGCAGAGTTTACTGGTATAGATTAGGAATGAAAACTGTTCCATAATCACTGCAATGAGTTGTCACATGAATAGAGCTGAATGCAGCAGAACTTACTGAAAGCACAGGAATCGTCAATATGAAATCTATAGCAAAACGATTTGTTAATTGGCTTGGTGCAGAAAATAATTTAGAAACCATGGTAACCAAATGTATTATTTTCATGACTGTAAAATTAAGCCACCAAATATCCCTTGCAGTCATGGGTAATTCATCAATTCATCAATTTGAAAGATTTCCTGTAGGTTTCTGTGAAAAGGAAAATGGTCATTTCTTGGTGCTCAATGATAGTCACTCAAAGTAGATCAAAACACCAACACTGACTGAAAAATAGATGTGTTGTGTTCCATTTTTATTTTGTCATAGATTACCTGAAGTGCTTGTCTCAGATAAGGACCCTCAATGGGATTCTGTTCCTTCCAAAATCTCATGAAATGAAACTATATCAAATATGCCCTCACCCCTGCTGACCACGCAGCATCGAATGGGATAGTTGAAGAAGCATTCGACTGTGTGGCTGTTCAGCTTTCAGGGTGAAAATTCAGCAGCTCTACTAAAGTCCAGACAATAATAAGGATACATATGCTGAGTCTTAATGTATAGAAGTTGAATAACATGGTGAGTTTTGATCTACTAAACTTAACCGTCAAAGTTGAATGTAAATAATTTGGTCAAAAATATCAATGCAACACAAACAGTTTTCCCTATCTAATAGGGATTTACTTGGAATAAAGAGAGTGCAGAGGAAGTTCACTAAGCTGGCAGGACTATCCGACGGGGAGAGATTGGTCCAACTAGGCCCATATTCACCGGAGTTTAGAAGGAAGAGAGGGGATCTGATTGAAATGTGTAAAATTGTAAAAGAGCTAGACAGATTGGTTGCACAGAAGTATTTTTCCTGGTTGGGGAGTCTAGAATGAGAGGATACAGTCTCAGGATACTTTTAACTATTTAGGATTCAGATGAGGGAAAATCTCTTCACTGAAAAAGTAATGAATTTATGGAATTCGCCACCACAGAAGGCTATTGAGTCCAAGTCACTGAATATATTCAAGAAAGAGATAGATTTTGTTTTCAAATTTTAAAAGCATCAAGGTGTATGGGGAAAAAGCTGGAATATGGTATTGAGAGAGAGGATCAGCCATGATCATACTGAATGGTAGAGCAGGCTTGAATTGCCAAATAGCCTCCTACTTTGACTTTCTCTGTTTATGAAACAGAAACAGTGCCAAATAAAATGAACATTGTCATTGTCTATGTCTTCCCTCACAAGTGTATTATTGAATCAAAATATGAGCATGATCCATATTATCTCGAGCTTATCTGTAAGGGTGAAGCACTTCAGAGTTCAGTGTCCTGAAGCATCAACTTCCAAAAAGAAGCATCCTCTTTGTGTACTGAACAGAGGCCAAACAGTCCAAATCTGACTCTAGTCCAAAATTTGTAAAGGAGATCAAGAACGTTTTGAAAACCAGTTACTAAACTTTTGTAGGTTTGCAGATGCTGTTTTAAAAAGTTTCTAAAAAGCATTCTTACAAAGATTGTTTGGCTGGTTGTAATCATTCACAAGACTGCATTTTGCCAATCTGTGTGCATTACTACAGCATGCTGAAGTAACTCACAGCTGGCTCAGTCATTGGTTCCCAAAATAGTACCATCTGGCACACAAGCTGAGCAATTACTTACAGCTTATTTATTACTCACATTCTTTGTTTCCTTCACCCCATTAATGGCAGTTGCACCTTCAACTATTTTAACACTAAGCGATGAAACTCCCTCCCAAGTTTCTTCAATTCTCTCTCCTCCTTTAAGATGTATATTTCAGATGTCTCCTTTTGCTTTATATCAATTTTAATTTGATTACGCTTCTGTGAAGCATCCTGGTAATGCAATGTTAAAGTAGCTGTAAGGTACAGTCACCATAGTCCTAAGAGACGATAGGGTTGCTCTGTCGTTAGAGAGACACAAGTGGTGATGGTTTAAGCTGAGGATCACCACACCACAGGCAAGGGAGAGGTGAGAACGAGAATCCCTCATGGTAACCATGGCCAATGCAGGAATTGAACACACACTGTTGTCATCACTCTAAATTGTAAACCAGCCATCCAGCCAACTCCCTTCCCAAAGAATCTGTACATAATAAATAGAAATTGTTACTGTCGCTGGGTGCACAATGTTGTCTTTGTGATACAGAAATCAGGGCCTATGTCGAAAAAGGCAGCTCCTCAGTGGAGTGTTCCTGTTTGTAAATATATCCAGTGAGATCCCATACATTTTGTAGACTTCATCTTGCTTCATGCAATAAATTGAGGGGACTGCAATATGAAGTTGGCATTATAGCTGGAAGCAAGGTCAGAAAGTCACTTGCCTTCGATCAGTTCAGCAAAGAGACAGCTGCCTTTTATGTAGCAGACCAGCTAAAGAGAAAAATACAATTTGGATCTAAACTATATAGGAGAAGCAGTGATTATCCATTCAGGAAAGGTTCTGTTGCAATAAATGTCAGCTGAAGTTGAATAAGTTGAAGTAACCAGGCAACTGACCTTAGAAGCCTGCATCAAGACAATGATTGTCTGAGTTGAATACACAATTTTAAAAGGTATGGCCTGTGGCCTGGATTTTCCCACAATTTGGCGGTGTCAATTTCACGAAGTTTCATAGAATTATAGAGTCTCTACGCTGTGGAAGCAGGTCACTCTGCCCATCGAGTTCATACCAACCCTCAGGGCATCCTAACACCCCAACCAATCCCTGTAACCATGCACTTCCCATAGCTAATCCACCTAGCCTACATCCCTGAACACTATGAGCAATTTAGCAGAGCCAATCTACCAAAACTGCATGTCTTTGGACTGTAGAAGGAAACTGGAGCACCTGGAAGAAACCCACATAAACATGGAGAGAATACGCTAACCCCACACAGACATGTGGAATTGAACCTGGGTCCCTGATGCTGTGAGGCAGCAGTGCTAAGCACCGAGCCACATTTTATAAAGACTTCTCTCTGTGAACTTCCACCCACTCCAATCTATGCAAACTACTAATCTTGCATGCCCTCTGCACTTCCTACTTATTCACTCGATACAATTCACCATCATTACCCCACCAACAGCAGCACTAATAATCATTTTAACCACTTCCATCTCACTCAGTCCATTATTTTGTCTCAGTTCAAGAGGAAACAGCTCACAACAGGCAGAAAGGAGGAAGATGAATGATGGAACCTGACATTCATCTGCTCCTCACATATGTGGCAAAATGTTTTGCCATATTGGAAGACACCGTGAGCACTTATGTAGTGATGCCAAGATCTACATATCCAGCAATCAAGCCAGGGGCTGTGGACAGGAGGTATGTACAGTTGCTGCCCATGGAGTGTGCCCTGAGAGACTGGTGTCTAAGAAGGAGAGCCAGATGAGTGAGATGCAAATTGCAGTCACCAGGTTATTGCTCTGACTTCTGAGTTGAGTACTGTTGTCATCAAGCTTCTCATTGGATGATGGGAGAATGGGAAACTGCAGAGAAAAAAGGTGAGATTAACTAACAATGGGGTGTTAATGATTAACTATGAAATAAAATAGGCCACTTGCTGCTAATCTCTTCAACACTCAGGGTGGAAACATTATGTCCACATAACTGTTTTAAAAATAGAAGATCTTCCAACCAAATTTCAAACTGAAGACTGTAGCCCCATTATCTAGTAGTTATATACCAACCTGATTATTTGTGCATTAAGCAGGGAGGCAATGGCCTAGTGGCATTATTGCTGGACTGTTATTCCAGAGACTCAGGCATTATTCTGGTGAACCAGGTTTGAATCCCACCATGGCAGATGGTGGAATTTGAATCCAACAAAAATCTGGAATCAAGAATCTAGCAACCATGAATCCTTTGCTGTTAGGAAAAATCCATCTGGTTCACTGATGTCCTTTAGGGTCTGGAGTCACTTACATGTGACTCCAGACCCACAGCAATCTGGTTGACTCTCAACAAATAGGGATGGGCAATAAATGCTGGTCTAGCAAGAGACATCCTCATCCCATGGATGACTTTTTAAAAATGGGACACAGAGGCTTTGGCTTATCTTTCTCAATTCTCAGGATTTGGGCATGGCAACTGTCCATCCCTAGTTGTGCTACCTTAGTGGCATTACTAAGGTGTTAATAAAATTGTTATTTAAAACATTAACAGACCCTAGGTAAATTGGCAATAGCTGGATAACTCTGTCAAACCAATTGCCAGTTAACAAGACACAGCATTATCAATTTGTGAAAAGACCTGCAAATTCTGGGCATTGAGAGATAAATGCTGAAAATGTGTTGCTGGAAAAGCGCAGCAGGTCAGGCAGCATCCAAGGAACAGGAGAATCGACGTTTCAGGCATAAGCCCTTCTTCAGGGCTTATGAAGAAGGGCTTATGCCGAAACGTCGATTCTCCTGTTCCTTGGATGCTGCCTGACCTGCTGTGCTTTTCCAGCAACACATTTTTAGCTCTGATCTCCAGCATCTGCAGTCCTCACTTTCTCCATTGAGAGATAAATGGTAACTTGCAAATTTCCAGCACGCTCTGGTTGATTCATAGTGCTTTGTGGTTTCCTGCACACATGTGACATTTCGCCCTTAACCGCTACATTATTTTTAAGAATTTGCTGGATGCCCATAATAAGCAGGAGGTTAGGGCTTGAATTTAAGAGCAAATACCTTGTTCACAAAATTATCATTGTTAACTCGATGTCACCCAAGCTCCCCCAAAAAGGAAACGGTTTTATTTGCTCAGTCTCATTCCTGCATATAGGAAATTGTTGTCACACATTACAGATACTGGATTCTTATTTTTTTCTTTCTTTCAGTCTTTTTCTTTTTCTGTCTCTGAATCCAATCTGTTTCTCTTTCAATTTATTTCTCTGTACCTGAATTTATTCCAAATTACACTTCTTCTCCATCATTTCTCATTCTTAATCCTTAGATTTTTCACTTCAGGAGATGACTGTTCAGTCTGTTGTTCACTCAGGTCTCAGAAGCCTTCACCAAATTGTTATCAGCTCAAACTTCCAGCAAGTAATGGCACAAAAAATTCCATCTCATGGGTGCAAGAAAAATATTGAAGACGCAGCACTATCATAGGTGCCTGCTGTAGCAAGATCTGACAAAATGTATAAACAACTCCATGTCATTCATTGTTTTCAATGGTATTGTGTCCTTGAACTTGGTTGATTGACAGATCTGTTCCCATGAGGCCTTTGTTCTGTAATATATACTACAATTTCCTTAGTTCAGTTCTAAATCGACTTCTGATTAACATAGAAATTGCATTACCTTCTAGCAGCATTGCATTGTTAAAGGTCTATGAAAGACTCCTTCATCCAAAAATGTTCTAAGGTAAACAAACTGTGAACAGAATTGGGGAATTTTAACCCATTGTGAGCTGATTCTATATTTTTAAACTTTATTTTTAGTACTTTAATTTTCAAACTATGCCTTACTGCTTCTCTGTATTATTAAATTATAATTAACCTGGCTCAATTTGATTATCTGCATTGGGCTGATTCTGTGGTATAAATGACCTTTGGGAGACAACACAAGTACACTAATTGAGCCATCATGGTCTCCAGTGCACTTTACTAGAGGGAAATTGCTACTTGTACAATACGCACTTCTACTTGTGACATGCATAAGGGCATTGATTCAGTTTATAGATGTACTGTGAGACAGAACTGAATCCTTTTTTTAATATGAAGTGACACAAAAAATAGACACCATTCTGTATATACTTTATTATACATTTTTTCCATAACTGGGAAAACATCCATGTGGACAATTGGAATTAACAAGTAAAGCCTGTTTACAGCAACGCTGTCATCAAAACGTAGGGGGTGGGCAGGTTACGGATAGAAAGAGAGGACTAAATCAAAATGGTGGAGAGGTAAATTCAGTTTATATGTGACTCAGAATGGCTTTTTACGGAGGTATCTTTATAAATATCAGGGAAATGAACAAGAAAGCATTGTCCTAAAGGGATGCCATGGCAAAAAAGAGCTAATACTTGTAGAATTTTACATCTTGAAGGATTGATAAATGTTCTGACAAAATGCTTTAACCTAAAATGTCAACTATTTCTCCTCCTTTGCTTTAATCATCTTTTAATCATTCATGGTTTGTGGGTCAGTAGCTGTGCAATCATTGTTCACGATGAGTGT
This sequence comes from Chiloscyllium plagiosum, assembly GCF_037043375.1. Classification (NCBI taxonomy): domain Eukaryota; kingdom Metazoa; phylum Chordata; class Chondrichthyes; order Orectolobiformes; family Hemiscylliidae; genus Chiloscyllium; species Chiloscyllium plagiosum. Next base: position 43,694,937 of record NW_028270145.1, read on the forward strand.
CAGATTACTTGCCTTCAGAATAGCCATCCTCTTGCAATACCTGGATTTAAAACAGTTCTTTTGTTATTTCAATCCACAGCTAAAATACAGAAAGATAAAATGACATGGTCTTTACAGAACAAACACAGTTCTTGTGCTACCTCCAAGGCCGCTGTGGGACACGGAGGCTGTTACTCCTCAGCTGTATTAAGATAAATGCCACATTGTGCAATAATACCTTTCATGATCAATGGGAGCTTGGAATGGAATGGTTCAGAACGTATGGAGCAATCCCAATTCACTGTTAAATGTTAGTCACTCAGCCAGTGGTGCATCTCTACAAAGGAGATGGTTTTCCTCATTGGTGGTTCACTGCATTGATAGAGGAGTGTACAGTCTTTATCTGCAGGTTATGCCATCACTGAACCTTGTCAGAAGTAAGGACATGTTGTGTTTCCCAACACGGGTGGGTTGCTGCCAGCAACAGTTATGGAACCAGACACAGATGGGTTCAAATTGGGGAGCAGGTACAACCAGACCAAGGGTAGCAGCAAGCTGCTGCAAAGGCCAAAAGGCACTCAGATAAGGCAGAGTTTGCAGCTTCAGAGTCCCTTAGGGTGGGTTAAGGCCATAGAAAGGCCAGAGTTTTTTGCCTTCTAATCCATTTCCTTCAAACGAGCAAAGTATAGTGCCAGTGCAGGTATCAAATGTCCAACTGCTTCGTAATGAAACAGTGCCACCTAATCAATGGAGACCTGGGACCTGCAAGGATGAGAGGCCATCCTGGGGAGGAGTGGGGGGGGGGGGCTGACAGCTACAGTGAACTTTGATGCAACTGGCTGCTTCCAGGGAGTCTCAGGTGGCCTGTGTGTTATCTGTCAGTCATTTACTTACAACAATACAGTGATCAATGCCATCTGTGCCAGGCCATGTTGGTTCATGTTGTTCCACCATGATAAGGTCAGTGCTCAGCCCAGGCAGTAGGATTGGGAAACATCCATCATCAGTTCCATACATGGTGCACTGAGAGAGTCAGATTACAAAACAGCAGAGGTCATCAAAAGAAAGAGCTTCCGTTACATTAATATTCAAGTGATCTGTGATCGCCATCATCACTTCTCGGAGTTGTGTGTCTAGTATCCTGTAACTGCCATGACTCTTACATCATAGAATCATGCAGAAGAGAGACAAGGCTGTTTGGTCCATTGGGTCTGCAATGACCAAACCTACTATAAATCTATGCTGGTCCCACTTACCAGTACTTGACCAATAGCCTTGGATGTTATGACATTTCAAATGCACATCCAAGTACTTCTTAAAGGTTGTGTGATTTCCTGCCTCAACTGTCCTCCTAGTCAGTATATTCCACAAATCCCATCATTCTCTGGGTGGAAAAATCCTCAACTTCTCTTTAAAGCTACCGTTTTTCATCTTAAAATTATGCCACCTTTGTTTTGACCATTTAGTGGGCGGCACGGTGGCACAGTGGTTAGCACTGCTGCCTCACAGCGCCTGAGACCTGGGTTCAATTCCCGCCTCAGGCGACTGACTGTGTGGAGTTTGCACATTCTCCCCGTGTCTGCGTGGGTTTTCTCCGGGTGCTCCGGTTTCCTCCCACAGTCCAAAGATGTGCAGGGTCAGGTGAATTGGCCATGCTAAATTGCCCGTAGTGTTAGGTAAGGGGTAAATGTAGGGGTATGGGTGGGTTTCGCTTCGGCGGGTCGGTGTGGACTTGTTGGGCCGAAGGGCCTGTTTCCACACTGTAATGTAATCTAATCTAATCTAACTAAAGGAGACAGCTACTTTCTATCCTCCTTGTCTGTGTCACTCATAATGATATACATGTCAGTCAGGTCCCCTCTGCACAATAAAAAACAACCTGAGCTGATCCAGCCTCCCTTCATAGCTAAAGTGCTTCATCCTCGGCAAATCCTGGTACACCTCCTCTGCCCCCTCTCCAGTGCAATCCTATCCCTCCTACAGAACAGCGGCCAGAACTGCACACAGAATTCCAGGTGTGGCCTAACCAAAGTCTTGTACAGCTCCAACATAACTTCCATGCTCTTATAATCTATCCCATGGTTAATAAAGGCATGTCTCCCTACGTTCTTCTGAACTGCCCTATTAACCTGTCCTGCTGCCTTCAGGGATCTAAGACAAGCACCCCAAGATCCCTCTGTTCCTCTGAACCTCCTAATGTCCTGCCATTCATTGAATACACTCTTGATGTGTTGCTCCTTCCAAAGCGCATCACCTCACACTCACCGGGTTAAATTTCACCTGCCTCTGATCTGATTATCTGACAAATTCATCTGTATCTTCCTGCCACCTAAGACCTTCTTCCCAACAGTCAACCACCCGACCAATCTTTGTGTCATCCACAAACTTACTTATCATCTCCCCATATTTTCTTCCATATGATTGGTAGAAATCATGAACAATAAGAGACCCAGAATTGATCCCTGTCCTACACCACTGCATATCAGCCTCTAATCACACAAACAATGTTCAACCTCCATCCTTTTTTTTTGATTCACTCATGGGACATGAGTGTCACTGATTGGGCCATTTGGATTTTGCCCAACAATCAACAAGGGATTCATGGGAATTCAGTAGTTTCTTAATTCCAGATTTTTTTCATTGAATTCAAATTACACCATCTGCTGTGGCAGGATTTGACCATCTCCCTGAGACATTAGCTGAGTTTCTAGATAAATAGACTGATATAAAACCACTAGGCCATTGCTTCCCTCCATGTTTCCCTACCATTAAGCTAATTTTGGATCCAACTTGGGAAGTTTTTCTGGGTCCCATGTGCTTTTAGCTTCTTTCTCAGTCTTCCATGTGGGATGTACAAACCTGGTCACCTCCTAGAAAAATTAAGTTGAATTTGTTAGCCATGACCTCCCTCTGTTCAAGGCATGCTGACTATCCCTGATCAAATATTGTTTTCCAAGTGGAGTTTAATGCTGTCTTTCAGAATTTTCTCCAGTAGTTTCCCTACCACAGATGTGAGACTCACTGCTCTGTAATTTCCTGGCTTGTGTTGACTGTTCTCCTTAAAAATTGGAACCACAACAGCTGTTCTCCAATCCTCTGGCACTTCTCTTTTGGCCAGAGAGAAGTTAAAAAATTGGGTCAGAGTCCTTGTAATGTCCACCCTCATGTCCCACAGCAGCCTTGGACACAACTCATCCAGACTAGAGGATTTGTCCACTTTTAAGCCCTTGAAAACCTTCAATACCTCCTCATTTCCTATATCAAACTGCTCGAGAATGTCACAGTCCATCTTCCCAAATTCTGTACCCACATCTTCCTTCTACAACGTGAAGACAGATACTTGTTGCACATTCTACCTATATCAACTGGCTTGACACAAAGATCGCCCCCTTGGTCCCTAATAAGCCCTACCCTTTCCCTGATTATTCTACAATATACTTATGGAATATGCTGGGGTTCTCCTTAATCTTCCCCACTAGTGTTCTTTTGTGGCCCCTCTTTGTTCTCCTAATTGGTTTCTTAAGTTTCCCCTGCACTTTCCATACTCCACTAGCACCTCTGTTCATTGGCTCCCTTTGTACCTGGAGCACTCTTGTGTTTCTGAAACATTTGAGTGTCCAGATGCCTTACAGGGCACCATTTCACAAACACCTGACTGACGGGAATTATGCCTATGCTTTGACCAGGATCATGGTGGTGCAGACTGATAGGCTTGCTGATTATGTGATTCAGCTGTTTGAACTGGTCAAGGCTAAGAGTAGGGTGGAGCTCCAGTATGGACCTGACAGTGCATGCTACATCATCCTGCCGTGCTGTGCTCTGCACACCTGAAGCCACCAATGAGGCCATGTGCTGGATATTGAGGAATTGGAAGAATGGGAGCAATCCTCCTCCGAAGAGGATGTGGACTGCGAAAAGGAGGAGATCACTCTGTGTGTGTGACAGAGAGCAACTACATGAAGCACTACAAACCAGATAGAACTTGATTGACAGCCATTTCAGTAGATAACAATTCTGAACTGTAAGATAGTTGTTGATCATCTCTGTTTGTTTTGCTTCTGTTTGCTTTTGATGATTGCAAATAAGAACTAATAATTAGCATTTCCTGAATGGTTCCCCATATGTGCTGGTCCTATACTGAATAATGATAAGATGCTGAGCTATGGTGAGCAATGGGGACAAAGCACCAGTGACAAAGAGTGGGTACTAACATGGGACATAGTTAAACACATGAGTTGGTTAGACAGCAATTGGGGCAAGTCATCAGTCCAATCTATTTTGCTCGATGAATAAATAACAGGATACCAAGGAGCTACTGCTCTTGTTTGAAATAATGGATGTGATTCTTTACATTTTTGTTGAAATGGCAGCAGTTCATTGGTTTAACACTGTATTCAGAAACTCAGAGCCTCCAGAGTGCATCATTGACTCAGTACCGCAATGATTGTTTAGAATTTGTGCTCAGCTCTCTGGAGTAGGATGTTTAGTACTTGCACAAATAACAATGAGAAATACTTAGTTCATTGGATTTCTTGTCAATTGCCTTTGTACAATTTCTAGTGTAATTAAAGCAAACAGACAGCTGTTATTGTTTCCATTTTGGTCCATCTAATTGCCCTTTGCAACAAGCCATAAAACATTTCTCCTGGAAGCTGTGATTAGTGACAATTGCTATCTTCACAACTCTTAACTTCAAAACTGACATTCTCATGATGAAGGAATCTATAGCAAACATGTCAGCTATGAAATTATCAAAATGTATTTTATATAAAATTATTAATTTTGTATTAGCACTGCAATTCTAAGATTTTTTTATAATATTTATTAACAGTACATTTTTCTATGCTATAGTTTGAGATGGTATCATTATTCTTCTACAGAATGCTTAAGAAAGACTGATGGTGCCTCAGACTTAACCAGCATTTATTTTAGCTATATTGCAAACTGCAAAATAAGAAGCACTTTAGGTGCTATATAAGTTGGTAAATATTCATTGTGCCCCTCAATGACTGCATAGAATAACGATACAACTGCCCCAGAGCTAATTCTTCAAGATTGTGATACAGGGAATTCCTGCTAATTCTCACAACATTAATAATAATGAACAATAGCTGCACCAAATTAACCTAAAACTGTAAACACCTTTATGATCTGCCTGGAAAACAAAGCATCAAATTAATTGCACCATTTATCAAGTGTTTCAGGATAATGCATTACCTGCTGCTATTTGTACAATAAAAGCTATAGGAAAGCATTACTCAGCCAGATGAAAAGTCCCATGTGTAATGATGGCTTGGTTGGCACAACAAAAGGCTTATTATGTAGGTTAGAAAAGATAAATAATAACCATTATATTAGTAAATGAGTGGAGTGACAAGTGTTATTTGTTATCTAATTGCTGAGTCTTGTTTCAAATGGAATATTAATTAAAGACATCAAGATACCTACCCTACTCATATTTTATGTCCAATTAAGATTTTATATGGCTTTCTTACTGTAACTTTATAATTATTCATAGCTGTATAAGGTAAATGTGGAAGATCTTTCCTTCATAATTCAAGTTGCTTGTCACTAATATGTTTGCTTTCACCTACAGCCACTGAGGGGGAGAGTTACCTGGATGCTTTGTTTCAGGAGGCAGTCACACCTGGGAGGTTAAGTAATTCACATTCAATTAGTGATCAGGGACATCCGAGTGTGACTGTAACTGAGGCAGGTAGGCGGAACCTGAGTTCAGGAGTGCAGGAGCCTCAGCCCTTGATCTTGTCCAACAGGTATGAGATTCTTGCTCCCTGTACGGATGAGGAAAAGGGCTCTGGACAGGATGAGCCAGCTGACCACGTTACCATGGTGCAGACGGCCATTCAAGAGGGGGGAGCAAAAAGACAAGTAGTTGTTATAGGGGATTCTATAATTAGGGGGTCAGATAGTATCCTATGCAAGCCGGATCGGGAGTCTCGCATGGTGTGTTGCCTGCCCGGTGCCAGGGTGCGGGACATCTCCAACCGGCTTGAAAGGATATTGGAGCGGGAGGGGGAGGATCCAGTTGTTGTGGTCCACGTTGGGACTAACAACATAGGCAAAGCTAGGGTGGAGGACCTGTTTGGGGACTATCAAGCACTAGGAAGGAAATTGAAGTACAGGTCCTCAAGGGTCATAATCTCTGGATTACTGCCCGAGCCATGTGCCAATTGGCATAGGGATAAGAAAATTAGGGAAGTAAACACGTGGCTAAGGGATTGGTGTGGGAAAGAGGGATTCCACTTCATGGGGCAATGGCATCAGTTTTGGAACCGGGGGGATCTGTACCATTGGGACGGTCTCCACCTGAACCGATCTGGTACCAATGTTCTAGCGAAGAGGATAAATAGGGTGGTCAGTAGGACTTTAAACTTCTGAGTTGGGGGGAAGGGAAAGTGAAAGCGACAGGGAGTATGGAGTTAAATGGAAAGATAAGCAGGAGGATAACATGTATGCAGGTGAATTTAAGCTTGAGGCAGACTAGGAATGCAACAAAAAGGAAGGATAATTTAGGACATCTTATGACTTCCAATATCTGTAATGATAAGAAAGTTAGCATTAAGGCATTTTACCTGAATGCTCGTAGCATTTGTAACAAAGTAGACGAACTAACGGCACAGATCATCGTGAATGACTATGATGTGATAGGTATCACAGAGACATGGCTGCAGGGGGTTCAGGACTGGCAGTTAAACATCCAAGGATTTACAATTTATCGAAAAGACAGGGAGGTGGGCAGAGGGGGCGGGGTGGCCTTGTTAGTTAAGAACAAAATTAAATCTATGGCACTAAACGACATAGGGTCGGATGATGTGGAGTCTGTGTGGGTGGAATTGAGGAACCACAAAGGCAAAAAAACCATAATGGGAGTTATGTACAGACCTCCAAACAGTGGTCAGGACCAGAGGCGCAACATGTACCGGGAAATAGAAAAGGCATGTCAGAAAGGCAAGGTCACGGTGATCATGGGAGACTTCAATATGCAGGTGGACTGGGTAAATAACGTAGCTAGTGGATCCAAAGAAAAGGAATTCATGGAATGCTTACAGGATGGCTTTTTGGAACAGCTTGTCATGGAGCCCACAAGGGAGCAGGCTATTCTGGACCTAGTTCTATGTAATGAACCAGACTTTATAAAAGATCTTAAAGTAAGGGAAGACTTAGGAAGCAGCAATCATAATATGGTAGAGTTCAGTCTGCAGTTTGAAAGAGAGAAGGCAAAATCAGATGTAATGGTGTTACAGTTAAATAAAGGTAATTATGAGGGCATGAGAGAGGAATTGACGAAAATCGACTGGAAGCAGAGCCTAGCGGGGAAGACAGTCGAGCAAAAATGGCAGGAGTTTGTGGGTATAATTGAGGACACTATACAGAGGTTCATCCCCAAAAAAAGAAAGATTATCCGGGGAGGGATTAGACAGCCATGGCTGACAAAGGAAGTCAGGAAATGTATCAAAGAAAAAGAGAGATCCTATAAAGTGGCCAAGAGCACTGGGAAATCAGAAGATTGGGAAGGCTACAAAAACAAACAGAGGATAACAAAGAGAGAAATAAGGAAGGAGAGGATCAAATGATAGCAAAAGTTTCTTTCAATACATAAGAAACAAACGACAGGCAAAAGTAGACATTGGGCCACTTCAAACTGATGCTGGAAGGCTAGTGATGCGAGATAAGAAAATGTCTGGAGAACTTAACAAGTACTTTGCATCAGTCTTCACAGTGGAAGACATGAGTAATATCCCAACAATTAAAGGGAGTCAGGGGGCTGAGTTGAGTATGTTTGCCATTACAAAAGAGGTAGTGCTAGAAAAGCTAAAAGGTCTTAAAATTGACAAATCTCCTGGCCCCGATGGGCTACATCCTAGAGTTCTGAGGGAGGTGGCTGAGGAAATAGCGGAGGCGTTGGTTGAGATCTTTCAAAAGTCACTGGAGTCAGGGAAAGTCCAGGATGATTGGAAGATCGCGGTTGTAACCCCCTTGTTCAAGAAAGGATCGAGACAAAAGATGGAAAATTATAGGCCAATTAGCCTAACCTCGATTGTTGGTAAAATTCTAGAATCCATCGTTAAGGATGAGGTTTCTAAATTCTTGGAAGAGCAGGGTCAGATTAGAACAAGTCCACATGGATTTAGTAAGGGGAGGTCATGCCTGTCAAACCTGTTAGAATTCTTTGAACAGGTGGCAAGTAGGTTAGACCAGGGAAACCCAGTGGATGTGGTATATCTAGACTTCCAAAAGCCCTTTGATAAAGTGCCACATGGGAGGCTGCTGAGTAAGGTGAGGGCCCATGGTGTTCGAGGTGAGCTACTGGCATGGATTGAGGATTGGCTGTCTGACAGAAGACAGAGAGTTGGGATAAAAGGTTCTTTTTCGGAATGGCAGCTGGTGACAAGCGGTGTCCCACAGGGTTCAGTGTTGGGGCCGCAGCTGTTCACATTATATATTAATGATCTGAATGAAAGGACTGGGGGCATTCTAGCGAAGTTTGCCGATGATACAAAGTTAGGTGGACAGGCAGGTAGTACTGAGGAAGTGGGGAGGCTGTAGAAGGATCTAGACAGTTTGGGAGAGTGGTCCAGGAAATGGCTGATGAAATTCAACGTGAGCAAATGTGAGGTCTTGCACTTTGGAAAAAAGAATACAAGCATGGACTACTTTCTAAATGGTGAGAAAATTCGTAAAGCCAAAGTACAAAGGGATCTGGGAGTGCTAGTTGAGGATTCTGTAAAGATAAACATGCAGGTTGAATCCGTGATTAAGAAAGTGAATGCAATGTTGTCATTTATCTCAACAGGGTTGGAATATAAAAGCAGCGATGTGCTACTAAGCCTTTATAAAGCTCTGGTTAGGCCCCATTTGGAGTACTGTGTCCAGTTTTGGGCCCCACACCTCAGGAGGGACATACTGGCACTGGAGCATGTCCAGCGGAGATTCACACGGATGATCCCTGGAATGACAGGTCTAACATACGAGGAACGGCTGAGGATCCTGGGATTGTATTCATTGGAGTTTAGAAGATTAACGGGAGATCTAATAGAAACTTACAAGATAATACATGGCTTGGAAAGGGTGGATGCTAAGAAATTGTTTCCATTAGGCGAGGAGACTAGGACCCGTGGGCACAGCCTTAGAATTAGAGGGGGTAAATTCAGAACAGAAATGCGGAGACATTTCTTCAGCCAGAGAGTGGTGGGCCTGTGGAATTCATTGCCGCGGAGTGCAGTGGAGGCCGGGACGCTAAATGGCTTTAAGGCAGAGATTGATAAATTCTTGATGTCACAAGGAATTAAGGGCTACGGGAAGAATGCTGGTAAGTGGAGTTGAAATACCCATGAGTCATGATTAAATGGCGGAGTGAACCCGATGGCCGAATGACCTTACTTCCACTCCAATGTCTTATGGTCTTATGCAGCAGAAAAGGCTCATTCTACTGGCAACAATTAATACCAGTTTGGAAGTACAAATGACAGGGCTATTTCACGTTAGGTTGTGTCAGGTTAATTTGTTTGCTGAACATCTGTGAAGCAAAATTACAAATGAAATGGATAAAGAATTAATTTCCTGCTTCGAATATATTGAGAATTCTCTTGGTTCAAGCTGATCTTTTTTCTATTTTCTTGAGCTTTGCGCAGTATTTAGAAAACAGGATGACAACCTTCATTTTCCAGAATCACATGTACAGCCTGTCTATTATTGTATACAGTGTGTCAGGCAAATGATGACCAGCACAATATCAACATGCGAGAACAGTTTTTTTTTGCAATGTAGAAAATGTGCTTCCATATTATAACACTCCTTCATTTACATTTACACAAATGACTTGAGCTTATTCTTGGGGAAAGGAGTGAGCCATGTTTCATATTCAGTATTCATTGGTATTCCTTTCGGCTTCTGGAGACTGTGTGTTTTTCCAAACTGTTCACAGCATCAAGACTGGGAGATTGTGATGACTATGTGAGACAGTACTTTGAAAAGAACTGGCTGAAGGAAAGAAATGTATATTTAAGGTTGGAGAGACTGCAGCAGACCTCAATGAATTGCGGGTTGAGCAAAAAAATCTGCATAGTTACAGAAAGAAATGTTTAACAAAGGAAGGAATAAATTGTTGGGTGATTCAGAAGAGATTTCAAGTATGTTATCGTTCAGGAAAGCAGAGGGAATATTCCTAGAACTCTTTCATGTGTATAATTGTAAACATAATACTAATACCTGAAGTAGCATTTGAAAGTAATAAGATCACCTGACTCAAAAAATCTTCTATATTCTTGTTACAGCTTTTGTCAGGTCACAGATTATCAAGATAGTTAGCAAATACTATGGTACATGCCAAAGACTTGCTGAGGAAGAAGAATTGAGTGTATTAACCTTCGATGCATTAAAATTTATGAATAGGGAGAGGACTCCAAATAAACTAACAGAACTGATGTATAATCAGAAATGCCTCAAAGGCCTAACAGATGTAGGTACCATCCAGCATACAACTGATTTATATACTAGACCAATGTCAATTGGTTTTCACATATACTGAGAAAGATTCATTCAGATGAGGTAGCAGTGACCGTTTCATAATTGTCCTCAATACCTGCTTTATTTTGTATTTTTAGCCTGTGCTGTTGTTTGCACATTGAAATGTCAGTCTGGAGTATCTCAGGGTATGGTGTCTCCATGCACCATTCTGAGGCTGTTTGCTCCTTATCTGTAAGTAAAACTTTTCAACTCCTTGCATGCAGTAACACTCCTTTATTAATCTATAAACAATTTGATTTCCAGTGCTAAGACCTCCCTTCACATACTGGTGTCTTCTCATTCACTGATGCCAGAGTCTTGTCACCACTTATGTCAGCATGGTTTGCATGAACCTCATACCAGAATATCTTTCAAACAGAAAGGTAAAGCAACATTTTCCACTTCTGACTATTAATTGAGGACTCTTGTTGACAAGTATTGCTATAAAACAAGAATAAAGTTGGGTCTTGAGTTCAATATCCTTCACATTGACTAACATAATAAAAGGTCTCTCGGAGGACACACTACAAGGCTGTCAATGCTGTGGAACTAGAAGTGAAACTATCACTGTATTCTAACGGATGAAAGGCTTAACAGACAATCAATTTTTCAATGTAAAATTTCAGTTACATTACACTGCAAATTTTTCCTATAAATTCTGTGTTACTATCGAGCCCTCCACTATCACCTGATGAAGGAACATCGCTCCGAAAGCTAGTGTGCTTCCAATTAAACCTGTTGGACTATAATCTGGTGTTGTGTGATTTTTAACGTGCAACTAGAGAGATTCTTTGTCTTAAGCAAGGTAAGAGAAAAAATAAGAAACAAAATAAGTTGAAACAAAGACCAGATATAATTATGTGATCTAATTCTTCTATGTTTTGTTTTCTACGGGAGGACCTGTACTCTTCTCCTCAACATTATGAAAAAAGGAAAATGTGAGCCATCTCCAATTATTGATCAGAAAACTTGTCTGAAAACATTGCTCTGATAATTGCCAATTGTGGTTCGTAAGGTTTTATTCAGGTTCACATGTATTTAACACCCATCTTATTGATCTTGTTCATTCCAACTCCAAATCTTATATTATATTTGATAAGAGTGTGGGAAATTGGTGAGAATAGTGATCCTTAAAATTACTTGACCAAACTTTGATTGAAGTCTCAGAGGTATTATATACATTTTTGTCTCCCTATGCAGTCAGTGGAAAAATAAGTGACAAAGTGAATAATTTTATAAATCTAATGTTCTATTACTTTTCTTAAACATTGGCCTAAACACTACTGTCAAATTATTACAAGGCTAATAGCATTCATTACTATTTAAGTGCACACGGTACAGCAATTACAAGTGAGATTGAATGTGTAGTTTAGCATAGCTGTCTTAGAATCATAGAATGATTCAGCACAGGAGGCCATTTGGTTGTCTGGTTGTGCCAGTTCTCAATGCAATTCACATCGTCCCATTGCACCATCTTTTCTCCATAGCCATGCAAACCTTTGCAAAGATAATAAACCTAGTCACTTTTTAATGTCAATATTGAATCCCCATCCACCACACTGTTATCCATTCCAGATTCTAGCCACTGACAATGTCAGTAAATTTCATTGCTTCTTTTGTCAATTTAAATCAGAGTTCTCTGTTCCAATGAAAACCATCTGTCCCCAACTGCTCTGGTGAGATACCTCATGGTTTTACAAATCTCTATTAATTCTTCTCTCAACTTTCTCTTCCCAAAGGAAATCAGTTCCAGCTTCTCCTTATCCCTGGAATCATTCACATGAGCCATTTTTGCATTGTCTCTAATGTCTTTGCCAGCTTCCTAATGTGTGGTGACTAAAACTTAATGCAATATTCTAGTACAGAACCAGGTTTTATACAGGTTTATCGTAATGTCCTAGATTTTATATCCTATGCCACATTTTATAAAGCCCAAGATCCTGAATGTTTCATTAACTGCTTTCTCAACCTGTCCTGCCACATTCAATGACCTGTTTACAAGTATCCCTGGTCCCTTTGTTCTCATTCCACCTTTAAAATTGTACCCTTTAATTTGTATTTCCCCTTCCTTATTTTGCCGACAAAAGAATAGATTCCTACCAATCTAAAAGCTGTCGTTGGAAAGGTACCACTCCATTTTTTGTTAAATAGGCATCTCATAGTCTATTTCACTATGGAGATTTATTGAGCAACATAAGGTTCCCTGTCCTATCATTTCAGACATAGAGCAGATTCACCACAGAAAGTTTTGTCAGTTCATTGCATGTCTAAGTAAATCATTGTCAGAATTTTTTAGAAACATTTAAAATTGAACTATGTTTACATTTCCTGACTCTTCATGGGATTTAACCTGGGCTTAAAAGCTCATAGTGCTTCTGTCTTGACTTGCTGTTTAGTGGAGACATAAAGCTAGGCAGCTTGTCATGGTAATCAGTCACTCCTCAGTGTATGGGTGGACAGATTGCTGTACGTCACCATGCTATCTCAATCTCATACCTACAATATGCCTGCAGCACATGCAGCAACCATCCAATTTGAGCAGCAACCAAAAGGCCATGCCTCAAAATCTAAGGAAGTAGTCCTCCGTCAGGTCAATGGGTCCAGCCTTCAATCAGGGAGTAAGAGCTTAAAAATGTGTTGCTGGAAAAGCGCAGCAGGTCAGGCAGCATCCAAGGAGAAGGAGAATCGACGTTTCGGGCATAAACCCTTCTGATTCTCCTTCTCCTTGGATGCTGCCTGACCTGCTGCGCTTTTCCAGCAACACATTTTTAAGCTCTGATCTCCAGCATCTGCAGTCCTCACTTTCTCCTATTCAATCAGGGAGTGCCAACACAGGAGAACAAAGAACAAAGAAAATTACAGCACAGGAACAGGCTCTCGGCCCTCCAAGCCTGCACCATCAATCCAGATCCTCTATCTAAACCTGTCACCTATTTTCCAAGGATCTGTATCCCTCTGCTCCCTGCCCATTCATTTGTGTGTCTAGATAAATCTTAACTGATACTATCGTGCCCACCTCTACCACTACTGCTGGAAATGTATTCCAGGCACCCACCACCCTTGGCGTAAAGAACTTTCTACGCATATCTCCCTTAAACCTTTCCCCTCTCACCTTGAACTCGTGACCCCTAGTAATTGGATCCCCCACTCTGGGTAAAAGCTTCTTGCTACCTATCCTGTCTATACCTCTCATGACTTTACAGACCTCAATCAAGACCCCCTCAATCTCTTTCTTTCTAATGAAAATATTCCTAATCTACTCAACCTCTCTTCATAGCTAGCATCCTCCATACCAGGCAACACCTTGGTGAACCTCCTCTGCACCCTCTCCAAAGCATCCACATCCTTGGGAAATATGGTGACCAGAACTGCACGCAATATTCCAAATGTGGCCGAACCAAAGTCCTATACAATTGTAACATGATCTGCCAGCTCTTGTATTCAATACCCCATCCAATGAAGGAAAGCATGCCATATGCCTTCTTGACCACTATAGCGACTGACATTGCCACCTTCAGGGAACAATGGACCTGAACACCCAGATCTCTCTTTACATCAGTTTTCCCAAGGGCTTTCAGATTTACTGTATAGTTTGCTCTTGAATTGCATTATCCAAAATGCATCACCTTGCATTTGCCTGGATTGAACTCCATCTGCCATTGCTCTACCCAACTCTGCAAACTATTTATATTCCACTGTATTCTCTGACAATCCCTTTCATTATCTGTTACTCCACCAATCTCAGTGTCATCTGTAAACTTGATAATCAGAACACCTATACTTTACTCCAGATCATTTATGTATATCACAAACAACAGTGGTCCCACCACAGATCCCTGTGCAACACCATTGGTCACAGTTCTCCATTTTGAGAAACTCCCTTCCGCTACTACTCTCTGTCTCCTGTTGCCCAGCCAGTTCTCTATCCATCTAGCTAGTACACTCTGGATCCCCTGCAACTTCACTTTCTCCATCAGGGGGAACCTTATCAAACACCCTACTGAGGACCATGTATATGACATCTACAGCCCTTCCCTCATCAATCAACTTTGTCACTTCCTCAAAAAATTCTATTAAGTTGGTAAGACATGACCAGTAAGTTAAGGCCAGCCTGCAATATTGGCCAGGGGCTTGGAGGCAATCAGTTAGCCTCTTGGAGTGGTCAGGGGTTTGTATCAGTTCATTCTGGAGAATGGGCCATTGTCAGTCCTTCAGATCCATGCAATCAGTGGGGGGAGTCACAGTAAGTCAGTCAAGGAGCTACACGGAGAGCAGTCAGGGGTCTGGTCAGTCATCTGTCAGGGCTGTCCATCCAAGCTGATCAGGGATTGGGCCATAATTAGTTCAGGGGGCTCAGCTCAGTGAAAATCAAGGCGGCTTATTTTGGGGCTGCTACATGGTAGGGAAGTTGGGAAAGTCACTTGTGGGAATTAAAGGCAGGACGCTGGATTGTAAAGGGGACATTAATTGGGAAGGGGAGAACTCAACATTTGAGGGGAAGAGGGACATTTCAGAGAATAGAGTGTGAAATCTCAATAGGGAACATAAAGAGAAACTATCCATGAAACTCACCAAAATTGACAGCTTTTGATAAAAGTTGGTTCTTATTTTTTCTCTTAACACAAGATTGGCATCCTCTGTTTATTTCTTTTTCTGTAGAGTCAATTATGGGCATCATTTCACATCAATAAACATCACCCTACCCAAAGAAACACTGGCCTCACTGCTAGACGAACCAGGTATATAAACACCTGACAGCACCAACTCCATCAGAAAAGACAGCATCCTCAAACTATTGGACCTGTGCCTCGCATCCCATTTCACCTTCAATGATAAGATATGCAAACAAATCAATGGAACGCCTAGGGGATCACCAATATCAGGACTTATAACAGAAGAAGTAATGCGCGGAGGTTAGAACAAACAGCCCTTCCCTCAATCCAGCCTAAGCATTGGTCCCGCTATGTGGATGCTGTCTTTATTGCCTTTATTGTCACGAACATGATAAACTAGCCGAAACCCACAAGCACATAAACAATATCCTCACTGGTAGAAAATTCACCAAAGAGAAAGAGAACAATAACCAACTCCCATTCTTGGATGTCATGGTAGAATGAAAAGCCAATGGAGAACTGCAGACCAATGTTTACAGGAAAGCCACAGACACTGACCAGATGCTCAACTACGGAAGCAACCATCCTAACACCCACAAATGGAGCTGCATCAGGACACTATTTAAACAAGCCACAACACACTGCAGCACTCCAGAACTACAAGAAGCTGAGGAGAAACACCAGGCACAACATATTAAGGAATAATGGTTACCTGATAAGTACAGTCAGCCAATTCCTGCACAACGGACCATGCCCAGAGACTCTAGTCATGCCACTATGCATCAAAGACATTTCAGAGATGACCACTAGACTACTCCAGCCCCTAGACACTGGCAGCCCACAAACCGACTAGCACATTAAAAAAACTGATGGATTTAAAGGACCTTGTATCCACAGCAGCAAAACAAACGTAATGTACAAAGTACCCAGCAAGGACTGCAACCAACATTTCATTGCACCGACTTATAGGAAACTCGCCACCAAGGTACATGAGCACCAACTAGCCACCATAAAACATGACCAACTCTCACTGGTATCCACACACACAGATGAAGATGGACACCAGATTGGCTGGGACAACGCACCCATCCTGGGACAAGTAAAACAAAGACACGTGCAGGAATTCCTAGAAGCCCGCCATTCAAACTGGAACTCCACTAGCAAACATGTAGATTTGGACCCCATTTACCGAGTTCTTAGAAACAGAACTAGAAATTATATCACCTTCCACAACAAACCAAGACACATAATTAGCAAACAGGGCAGAACACCAGCACTTCACCGGAGATTAACTGATGATGTTTCCTAGCATGTTGACGAAACATCTGAAAACAAATTCACCAACTCAATGAGCTACCAACAACCTGATCCACAAGCTGAGCTACAAATCTTCTCCAAAATCTCAAATTATTTCAGTCATACTTCTTGACGTCAGTTTTTATAACTTGTTCTTAAACCTGGTTATCCAGCACTCTTCCAAAGCTTGAGTGGATGAAAGGAATGATTTTAAACTGCTAAAGTCAATGAAATTTAGAAATCTTAAAATTAGTTCCAAGTCCTTCAGCGTCAAAATCAGGAAGCACGTTTCTGAAACAAGGGATAACAGGAATCTGAAACTCACTCACAGCCAAAGTTTTGTATGTCGTGGAAAATTGGAGCTTTCAAGAATGAGAGAGATTTTATTAGGTCAAAAGATGTGCAACAAATGTGGGCAAAAAAGGAACTGAGATCCAGCATTAGCTAACTAAATGTCACAGCAGGCTTGGTGAGCTTAAAGTTCTATTCCTTTTTCTAATGTTCCTGTGAATATCTGTGAGTGAACATATAGATTGATGGTACATAATAAATTCATCTCATTAGAATGTAAGACATTTTCTCTTCATTCTTTCATGGGATCGTGTGTGTTGCTGGCAAGGTATTACCTATCCTTAACTGCCATTGAACAAAGTTGCAGTTGCATTTTCATCTTTTTCTTCCCACATCCTGTTGTCAATTGGCATTTGACCTGACAACCTACTGAGGTATGGTTCAGTGGCTGGAAGATTCAACTAAAGCCTGGCCAATGCTGGCAATAAAATCCAACTATTTGTTCGCAAAATAGGAGCGCATTTTATTTTGTTCTATTCAAGATTCGAATTATGAGCAAGAATTTATAGAAGCTAGCCATGTATAAGCTGATGAGTGCATGATTAGCTCAGTCTTTATTAAGTAAATTTGTCACAATTAAAATTATTTTCCATGACACAAGAGTATGCTTACTTGATATATTGAGACCTGAATTAATATCAATTCACAGACTACTTATGAACATAGAATACTGCTTTAGTTTTGAATAAAGATGTTTTCACTTCAGTCTATAAATGCGATAGTTCTAGTGTTTTCATTAACATCACAGAGACCCAGAAAGATACAGCACAGAAAATGTCTATTCAGCTTATTGTGCCTGAACTGGAATTTTGAAAGTATTAACTTACGGCCCTGAATTTGTTTTTTTCACCGTCTTGGCCAATAGCCCTCTAAACCCTTCCTATTCATATATCCATCCAGATCCTTTAAATGCTGTAATAGTACCACCCTCTACCACTTGCTCTGGCAGCTCATTCCATACACACATCACCCTCTCTGCATGAAAAACTGCTCCTCAGCTCCCTTTTAAATCTTTCAGCTCTCACTTAAACCTATGCCCTCCACTTATGGACTCTCCAACCCCAGGGAAAACACTATGTCTAATCACCCTATCCATGCTCCCCATGATTTCATAAACCTCTGTAAGGTCACCTCTCAGCCTCCAATGCTCCAGGAAAATAGCCCCAGCTTATTCAGCCTCTCCCTATAGCTCAAACACTTCAATCCTGGAACATCCTTCTAAATCTTTTCTGACCCCTTTCAAATTTCACAACATTCTTCTTATAGTATGGAGACCAGAATTGCACAAAGTATTCCAAAAGTGGCCGAACCAATATCCTGCACAGCCACAACACAGCAGCAAGGTTACACATTAAAACTAGCCATTTCACTGCTCCCCTGCTATGAGCTCCCCACCAAGGTTCCAACAAGGTCAGCTGTGAATTCTGCTATTTGTTTATTTTTCTTAGACACACTCTAATGTCCAGAGATATTTAAAATCAAACAGCAAAGGCAGCAGCTTTGCAGGTTACAGCTGGGTCAGACAGCAGGACAGGTTTAGCTTGCTGTTGTGGTGGGTATGTTCACTGAGCTGGGAAGTTGATTTGCAGACATTTTGCCCCTGTCTAGGTGACATCTTCGGTGCTTTGGAGCCTCCTGTGAAGCTGTGCTGTACTGTGTCTTCTGGAATTTATTTGTTTCTGTTCCCGCTGCTTCCAGTTGCCGGTTCCGGTTTTTCGGTGTAGGGGCCAGTATATTGGGTCTAGGTCAATGTGTTTGTTGATAGAGTCCATGGGTGAGTGCCATGCTTCTAGAAATTCTCTGGCTATCCTCTGTTTAGCTTGTCCTATGATCGTTGTGCTGTCCCAGTCGAATTTGTGGTCCTCATGATCTGTGTGTGTGGCTACTCGGGACACCTGGTCATGGCATTTAGTGGCTAGTTGGTGTCCATGGATGCAGATTGTTGGTTGTCTGCCTGTTTATCCTGTATGGTGTTCCTTGTAGTCTTTGCATGGAATCTTGTAAATTACATTTGTCTTGTACATGATTAGATTACTTACAGTGTGGAAACAGGCCCTTCAGCCCAACAAGTCCACACGAATCCGCCAAAGCGCACCCACCCAGATCTATTCCCCTACATTTACCCCCTTCACCTAACACTACAGGCAATTTAGCATGGCCAATTCACCTAGCCTGCACATTTTTGGACTGTGGGAGGAAACCGGAGCACCCAAAGGAAACCCACGCAGACATGGGGAGAATGTGCAAACTCCACACACAGTCGCCTGAGGCGGGAATTGAACCCGGGTCTCTGGCGCTGTGAGGCACCAGTGCTGACCACTGTGCCACCGTGCCGCCCACATGGGTATAGTGTCTTTTTTTTCTGGTGAGTTGTTGTCTGAGCGCAGTTGTCAGTTTATGGGCTGTCATGATTCCCAGTGGACGGAGAAGTCTGGCTGTCAGTTCCAAGGTGTTTTTTATATAAGGTAGCGTGGTTAGTGTGCTGGATCGTGGCATGTCCTTGTCGCGTTGCTTGTCTGTGCAAAGATTAGAACAAACAGCTCTCCCACAAATCTGACCCAAACTCTGGATCAGATACGTGGAGGATACTTTTGTAATTATTAAGAGAACAGAAATCGAGAACACACACCAGAATATCAACACCATGCTCACAGGGATCAGATTTATGAGCGAGGAGGAAACCAACAATCAACTCCCATTCCTGGATGCGATGGTAGGAAGAACACAGAATGATGAATGCACCACAAAAGTGTACAGAAAAGCCACACATATGGATCAGGTCCTCAACTACAACTAAAACACACACACAAGAAAAGCTGCATTAGGTCCCTTAGCAAAAAGGACGACAACACACTGCAGCATTCCTGACCTGTGAAGAAAAGAAGAGTCTTCAAAGTCTTCACCAAGAACAGATGTCCCCACAACTTCATCCGCAGATGCCTAACAGACAAACAATGCGAAGAGGACACACCATGACCCACCACACTAACCACGCTACCTTATATAAAAAAAGTCTCGGAACTGACAGCCAGACTTCACTGATCACTGGGATTCATGACAGCCCATAAACTGACAATCGCACTCAGACAACAACGCACCAGAACAAAAGACCTATATTCATCATGTACAAGACAAATGTAATTTACAAGATTCCATGCAAAGACTACATGAAACACAATATAGGACAAATAGGCAGAAAACTTGCAATCTGAATCCATGAATGCCAACTAGCCACTAAACGCCACGACCAGCTGTCCCTAGTAGCCACAAACACAGGTGACAGAGACCCCAAATTCGACAGGGACATCCCACCGATCATAGGACTAGCTAAACAGGGGACAGCCAGAGAATTTCCAGAAGCATGGCACTCATCCATGGACCCCATGAACAAACACATTGACCTAGTCCCAATATACTGGCCACTACAATGAACAGCCGGAACCAACATCCGGAAGCAGCAGGAATGGAACCGAATAAATTCCTGAAGACACAGTACAGCAGCATTTCACAGGAGGCTCCAAAGCACAGGTGAGATGCTGGAAGACTGGAGGTTGGCCAACGTGGTACACCTATTTAAGAAGAGTGGTAAGGAGAAGCCAGGGAATATAGACCAGTGAGGCTGACGTCGGTGGTGCACCTGTTGTTGGAGGAAATCCTGTGGGACAGGGTGTACATGTATTTGGAAAAGCAAGGACTGATTAGGGATAGTCAACATGGCTTTGTGCGTAGGAAATTATGTCTCACAAATTTGATTGAGGTATTTGAAGAAGTAATAAAGAGGATTGATGAGGGTAGAGTGGTGGACGTGATCTATATGGACTTCAGTAAGGCGTTTGACAAGGGTCCCCATGGGAGACTGGTTAGCAAGATTAGATCTCATGGAATATAGGAAGATCTAGCCATTTGGATACAGAACTGGTTCAAAGATAGAAGACAGAGGCTGGTGGTGGAGGGTTGTTTTTCAGACTGGAGGCCTGTGACCAGTGGAGTGCACAAAGATCGGTGCTTGGTCCACTACATTTTGTCATTTATACAAATGATTTGGATGTGAACAGAAGAGGTATATTTAGTAAATTTGCAGATGGCACCAAAATTGGAGGTGTAGTGGACAGCGAAAAAGGTTACCTCACATTACAATGGGATCTTGATTGGACGAGCAAATGGGCTGAGAAGTGGCAGATGGAGTTTAATTTAGATAAATGTGAGGTGCTGCATTTTGTGAAAGCAAATCAGAGCAGGACCTATATACTTAACGGTAAGGTCCAAGGGAATGTTGCTGAACAAAGAGACCTTGGAGTGCAGGTTCATAGCTTCATGAAAGCAAAGTCACAGGTATACAGGATAGCGAAGGCGTTTGGTATGCTTTCCTTTATTGGTCAGAATATTGAGTATAGGAGTTGGGAGGTCATGTTGAGACTGTATAGGACATTGGTTAGGCAACTTCTGGAATATTGTGTGCAATTCTGGTCTGCTACCTATCGGAAGGATATTGTGGAACTTGAAAGGATTCAGAAAAGATTTACAAGGATGTTGCCAGATTTAGGATTTGAGCTATAGAGAGAGGTTGAATAGGCTGGGGCTGTTTCCCTGGAGTGGAGGAGGCTGAGAGGTGACCTTATAGAGGTTTATAAAATCATGAGGGGCATGGATAGGATAAATAGGCAAAGTCTTTCCCCTGGGGTGGGGGAGTCCAGAACTAGAGGGTATAGGTTTGGGGTGAGAGGGGAAAGATATAAAAGAGACCTAAGGGGCAACGTTTTCATGCAGAGGGTGGTATGTGTATGGATTGAGTTGCCAGAGGAAGTGGTGGAGGCTGGTACAATTGCAACATTTAAAAGGCATCTGGATGGGTATATGAATAGGAAGGGTTTGGAGGTATATGGGCCAGGTGCTGGCAGGTGGGACTAGATTGGGTTGGGATATCTGGTCGGGTTGGACCGAAGAGTCTGTTTCCATGCTTTTATGACTCTATGGTACTGAGACAAGGGCCGAAGGGTTTGCAAATCAACTTCCCAGCTCGGCAAACATACCCACAACCACAACATCTGAGCTACCAGTCTTTACATAAACCTTGTTTTAATTCTCTGTTTCATTCATTTGCCATCTGGTCACTGCCTTTGTCTGTCTTTCTCCTTTTCAAAGTGCTGTTGTTTTGATCTTTTTCTTCCCAAAGTTCCAAAACAATACAACAGCTTTTAATCAGTAATTACCGCTTCTAGAATTTGAGGAAATCAGCTCCCACACTGAAAATGCCTCAAAAAGGAGCAGCTTTTACAGCCACAACATTTTCCTGTCCTCCATCTTGGATTACGCTGACATTTTGGGATCTTGATTGGAGGTAGGCCACAGCCTGGTGAGTGAAAGATGACACCAAAATTGGAGGTGTAGTGGACAGCAAGGAAGGTTACCTCAGATTACAACAGGATCTTGATCGGGTGGGCCAATGGGCTGAGAAGTGGTAGATGGAGTTTAATTTAGATAAATGTGAGGTGTTGCATTTTGGAAAATCAAATCAGAGCAGGAATTATACACTACTAGGAAGGTCCTGGGAATGTTGCTGACAAAAGAGACCGTGGAGTGCAGGTTCGTTGTTCCTTGAAAGTAGAGTCGCATGTAGATAGGTTAGTGAAGAAGGTGTTTGGTATGCTTTCCTTTATTGGTCAGAGCATTGAGTACAGGAGTTAGGAAGTAATGTTATGACTGCAAAGGGCATTGGTTAGGCCACTTTCGGAATATTGTGTGCAATTCTGGTGTCCTTCCTATTGGAAGGATGTTGTGAAACTTGAAAGGGTTCAGAAAAGATTTACAAGGATGGAGGATTTGAGCTATAGGGAGAGGCTGAACAGGCTGGAGCTGTTTTCCCTGGAGCGTCAGAGGCTGAGGGGTGACTTTATAGAGATTTATAAAATCATGAGGGGTATGGATAGGGTAATTTGACAAGGTCTCTTCCTTGGGGTGGGGGAGTCCATAACAAGAGGGCATTGGTTTAAGGTGAGAGTGGAAAGATTTAAAAGGGACGTAAGGGACAATTTTTTTTACACTGAGAGTTGTATGGAATGAGCTGCCAGAGGAAATGAAGAAGGCTGGTACAATTGCAGCATTTAAGAGGCATCTGGATGGGTATATGAATGGGATGGGTTTAGAGGGATATGGGCCAAGTGCTGACAAATGGGACTGGATTAGGTTAGAATATCTGATCTACATGGATGAGTTGAACTGAAGGGTATGTTTCTGTGCTGTACATCTCTATGATTCTTTGACTCTAATTAAATATCCACACAGTGCACAGGAGAAAGTAAAAGAGGACATCTCAGGAGCGATATACACCCAGATTCTAATTCTAGTTGATCATGACATAGTTCCTCATACAAAAGCTCAGTAGCTTCGTGCTATTGGAATAAAAATATAATTAACCCTCCACTTCTGCCCCATTTTTTGCCCCATTTGCTTTTTCTTTCTTTATAATGTTTACACATCTTCCTACACCACCCCCCACAAAGTCTGTGTGCTCTCCAGAGAAAATCTGTCAGTGTTTTCATCAAATTCCTCAACAGTGTATAGAATTTGTTTCAAAGTTGTTTTCAGCAAAGCACCCATACAATCTACTGACCAGTATACTCAAGGGTCATGAAAAGTAATGTATATTTCTTTCAATCTTCCCTGTACTGTCCGCAAGATCTTGATACCTACATGAACAGCTGTGCCGAGAAAAGGACAATAATGACCCCAGTGAGGTTAAATCAATGATTTATAAAGATTTAGTTAATCTTTATAAAGTTTAACATATTTAGTTTAACATATCTTGTTTAAAAATATTTATTATGGTAAAGTGAGAAAATGATTTTAGGTGAAACTGTAATATATATCAAAAAACTGCGAATGCTAGAGATCTGAAACAAACAAAAACAGTAATTGCTGGAGTAACTCAGCACATCTGGCAGCATCTGGATCAGTGGTGCTGGAAGAGCACAGCAATTCAGGCAGCATCCGAGGACAGGCAAAATCGATGTTTCGGGCAAAAGTCCTTCATCAGGAATAAAGGCAGAGAGACTGAAGCGCGGAGAGATAAGCTAGAGGAGGGTGGGGGTGGGGAGAGAGTAGCATAGAGTACAATAGGTCAGTGGGGAAGGAGATGAAGGTGATAGGTCAGGGAGGAGAGGGTGGATTGGATAGGTGGAAAAGGAGCTAGGCAGGTCGGACAAGTCCGGACACGTCAGGGGATCGTGTTGCTGGAGGTTAGAAACTAGGATGAGGTGGGGGAAGGGGAAATGAGGAAACTGTTGAAATCTACATTGATGCCCTGGGGTTGAAGTGTTCCGAGGCGGAAGATGAGGCGTTCTTCCTCCATGCGTCTGGTGGTGAGGGAGCGGCGATGGAGGAGGCCCAGCACCTCCATGTCCTCCGCAGAGTGGGAGGGGGAGTTGAAATGTTGAGCCATGGGGCGATTTGGTTGATTGGTGCAGGTGTCCCGGGAGATGTTCCCTAAAGCGCTCTGCTAGGAGGCGCCCAGTCTCCCCAATGTAGAGGAGACCGCATCGGGAGCAACGGATACAATGAATGATATTAGTGGATGTGCACGTAAAACTTTGATGGATGTGGAAGGCTCCTTTAGGGCCTTGGATGGAGGTGAGGGAGGAGGTGTGGGCACAGGTTTTACAGTTACTGCGGTGGCAGGGGAAAGTGCCAGGATGGGAGGGTGGGTCATAGGGGGGCGTGGACCTGACCAGGTAGTCACGGAGGGAACGGTCTTTGCGGAAGGCGGAGAGGGGTGGGGAAGGAAATATATCCCTGGTGGTGGGGTATGTTTGGAGGTGGCGGAAATGTCGGCAGATGATGGTTGGTAGGGTGGAAGGTGAGCACCAGGGGCGTTCTGTCCTTGTTGCGGTTGGAGGGGTGGGTCTGAGGGTGGAGGTGCGGGATGTGGACGAGATGCGTTGGAGGGCATCTTTAACCATGTGGGAAGGGAAATTGCGGTCTCTAAAGAAGGAGGCCATCTGGTCTGGCAGCATCTGTGGTGAGGAAGCAGAGCTAATACTGAGTCCAATGACATTTCTTCAGAAGAAGGATCAGCCAACTCAAACATTATGTCTTTTTTTCTCCAGTGATAGAGTCATAGAGTCATAGAGATGTACAGACTAGAAACAGACTCTTCGGTCCAACCCGACCAGATATCCCAACCCAATCTAGTCCCACCTGCCAGCACCCGGCTCATATCCCGCCAAACCCTTCCTATTCATATACCCATCCAAATGCCTCTTATACGTTGCAATTGTACCAGCCTCCATCACTTCCTCTGTCAGCTCATTCCATACACATACCACCCTCTGCGTGAAAAAGTTGCCCCGTAGATCTCTTTTATATCTTTCCCCTCTCACCATAAACCTATGCCCTCTAGTACTGGACTCCCTGACCCCAGGGAAAAGACTTAGTCTATTTATCCCATCCACGCCTTCATAATTTTGTAAACCTCTATAAGGTCACCCCTCAGCCTCCGACGCTCCAAGGAAAACAGCCCCAGACTGTTCAGCCTCTCCCTATAACTCAAATCCTCCAACCCTGGCAACATCCTTGTAAATCTTTTCTGAACCCTTTCTAATTTCACAACATTTTTCCAATAGGAAGGAGACCAGAATTGCATGCAATATTCCAACAGTGGCCTAACCAATGTCTTGTACAGCCGCAACATGACCTCCCAACTCCTGTACTCAATACTCTGACCAATAAAGGAAAGCATACCAAATGCCTTCTTCACCATCCTATCTACCTGCGACTCTACTTTCAAGGAGCTATGAACCTGCACTCCGAGATCTCTTTGTTCAGCAACACTCCCTAGGACCTTACCATTAAGTGTATAAGTCCTGCTAAGATTTGCTTTCCCAAAATGCAGCACCTCGCATTTATCTGAATTAAACTCCATCTGCTGCTTCTCAGCTCATTGGCCCATCTGGTCAAGACCCTGTTGTAATCTGAGGTAACCCTCTTCGCTGTCCACAACACCTCCAATTTTGGTGTCATCAGCAAACTTACTAACTGTACCTTTTATGCTCACATCCAAATCATTTATGTAAATGACAAAACGTAGAATACCCAGCACTGATCCTTGTGGCACTTCACTGGTCACAGGCGTTTAGTCTGAAAAACAACCCTATACCACCACCACCCTTCTACCTTTGAGCCAGTTCAGTATCCAAATGGCTAGTTCTCCCTGTATTCCATGAGATCTAACCTTGCTAATCAGTCTCCCATGGGGAACCTTGTCGAACGCCTTTCTGAAGTCCTTATAGATCACATCTACCACTCTGCCCTCATCAATCCTCTTTGTTACTTCCTCAAAAACTCAATCAAGTTTGTGAGACATGATTTCCCACGCACAAAGCCATGTTGACTATCCCTAATCAGTCCTTGCCTTTCCAAATACATGTACATCCTGTCCCTCAGGATTCACTCCAACAACTTGCCCACCACTGAACTCAGGCTCACTGGTCTATAGTTCCCTGGCTTGTCCTTACCATCTTTCTTAAACAGTGGCACCACGTTCGCCAACCTCCAGACTTGCAGCACCTCACCTGTGACTATCGATGAGACAAATATCTCAGCAAGGGCCCAGCAATCACTTCTCTAGCTTCCCACAGAGTTCTAGGGTACACCTGATCAGGTCTTGGGGATTTATCCACTTTTATGCATTTCAAGACATCCAGTACTTCCTCCTCTGTAATCTGGACATTTTGCAAGATGTCACCATTTATTTCCCTAAAGTCTATATCTTCCATACCCTTTTCCACAGTAAATAATGATGCAAAATACTCATTTAGTATCTCTCCATACAAAGGCCGCCTTGCTGAACTTTGAGGGGCCCTATTCTCTCCCTAGTTAACCTTTCGTCCATAATGTATTTTTAAAAACTCTTTGGATTCTCCTTAATTCTATTTGCCAAAGCTATCTCATGTCCCCTTTTTGCCCTCTTGATTTCCCTCTTAAGTATACTCCTACTGCCTTCATACTCTTCTGAGGATTCACATGATCTATCCTGTCTATACCTTACATATGCTTCCTTCTTTTTCTTAACCAAACCCTCAATTTCTTTAGTCATCCAGCATTCCCTATACCTACCAGACTTTCCATTCATCCTCACAGGAATATACTTTCTCTGGATTCTCCTTATCTCATTTTTGAAGGCTTCCCATTTTCCAGCCATCCCTTTACCTGCGAACTTCTGCCCCCAGTCAGCTTTTGAAAGTTCTTGCCTAATACCGTCAAAATTGGCCTTTCTCCAATTTAGAACTTCAACTTTTAGATCTGGTCTATCCTTTTCCATTATTATTTTAAATCTAATAGAACTATGGTCACTGGCCCCAAAGTGCTCCCCCACTGACAACTCAGTCACCTGCTCTGCCTTATTTCCCAAGAGTAGGTCAAGTTTTGCACCTTCTCTAGTAGGTACATTCACATGCTGCCAGATTATTGAGCTTCTCCAGCAATTTTTATTTTTGTATAAAACTATGATGAATTTTGGTTGCAAGTTTGCTCACTGAGCTGAAAGGTTTGTTTTCAGATGTTTCATCACCATGCTAGGTAACATCATCAGTGAGCCTCCAATGAAGTGCTTCTGTCCCACTTTCCATTTCTGTGTCTTGGTTTCTTAAGGTGGGTGATATCATTTCCAGTTCTTTTTCTTCCTCAGAGGATGAACCAGAAATTTGTTTCAAAGCATTGGTTCTGATGTCAATGGAAAACAAAGCTAGGCAACACCAAGTTGCATTCTACCCCATTGTCTGCTCGCAAAGCATTGGCATTAGTCATCTCCATGAATTAATTATCTCCCTACCCATCCAAAACCCACTTGCAAAATGTCACAAGCTATGACATGCAAAAATTTTACTTCAGAGTAAAATACAAAGGTAATTTTGATATTTGTGCAATTTATGCAATTTACATTTTCAGTTAAATTAAGATGATGCCTGAAGTCAATTGGCACTGAAATTTAACCCTATTAATCCTTAGTCTGCTTTAGTACCTTTAAATGGAATTTTTATGAGCCAGTCTACCTATGTATTATTAATACCATCATGGCAGACTGAGGACATGCATAATAGTTAATCAATTTATAGTTTATACCCTTTGACATAATATCATGGATAACTTTTGTCCATCTAGTGATTGTAAAAGAAATTGTGACAGGATTTATAATTTAACATCATCCAGAATTCTGCACAGATTTTAAAGCATTTGATTGAATTTGATTTCTCCAACCAAACAAGTATAGCTATTAGAAAGTTAGTGGGGTACATTTTCCGTCAGTCAGAGTATCTCTGCCTACGAAGTAATGTTTAGTTGGTGTTCTTTTAATATGTCTGTCTCAGTACAAGTTTATAATCAGGAAATCCCGTGATCTTTCAATGCGTCAGTGGGAATTCAAATCTCTTTTTTAAAGTATATTAGTCTATCCAGGGATTTTCACAATAAAATCACAAAACCAATTAAAAGGAATAGGCTTACAATTACATAGAACTTAGAAAATGGAAGAAACTCCCTTTCAAATGTCTTCATTTCTTTAGCTCTTAATCTCTCCACTATCCCAAAACCCATCATTTTCAATTTGCTGAAACACATACAGTCTGGATAGTAGCTATAGACATCATGTGCTTCCTCTGCTGAGTCCTCTGCCAGTCCGTCCCTCCTCCACCAACTTTTCTAAAAGGATTAATTAAATTTTCATTAGCATCAACATGGCATGTTTTCATGAGTTGAGTAGCCTATAACTGTGCTGTCTTGCAGAACATTTCAGGGAACATATCTGGAACACATGCACCTAACAACTCCACTGCCCTGTGGCCATACTCTACCTTCCACTCCCTCTAAGGACATGCAAGTCCTGGGCCGCCTCCACCAACAAATCCTAGCCACCTGACACCTGGGGAAGAATGCCTCATCTTCTGCCTTGGGACCCTCTAACCACACAACATAATGGCGATGGGCGGCACGGTGGCACAGTGATTAGCACTGCTGCCTCACAGTGCCAGAGACCCAGGTTCAATTCCCGCCTCGACAACTGGCTGTGTGGAGTTTACACATTCTCCCCGTGTCTGCGTGGTTTTCCTCTGGGTGTTCCGGTTTCCTCCCACAGTCCAAAGATGTGCAGGTTAGGTGAATTGACCATGCTAAATTGCCTGTAGTGTTAGGTGAAGGGATAAATGTAGGGAATGGGTCTGGGTGGGTGGCTCTTGGGAGGGTCGGTGTGGACTTGTTGGGCTGAAGGGCCTGTTTGCACTCTGTGAATAATCTAATCACCAGTTTCCTCTTCCTTTCCATCTATCCACTCCAATTTATGACCTATTGCCTTTACAGAAACCTTCCCCTCAGCTCCACCCAACCATCCTAGTTCTCTCTCAGACCTCTTCCACCCCACCACATTCCTGATGAAAGTCTTATGCCAGAAACTTCAATTCTACTGCTCCTCAGATGCTGTCTGACCTGCTGCACTTTTCCAGCGCCACACACTTGAACTCTGATTTCCAGCATCTGCAGTCCTCACTTTCTCCTGCTGTCTAATGGTTGCTTTGTTTTCTATGTTGTGATCCTTGTGTATCAATTCATCAGAGGTCAATATTAACCTTAATATAAAATGCTTCTTAATTAATTGAAATGGTAGGCATTCAGCAATAAGTGAGCAGAGTCTATTTTGTTGCTTTTCATTTGAGATGAATTATATCCTTGCAATACTGTCTTCTTTCAGTTCAAAAATGAAAATAAATCTGCCTCTCGCTGCTGTATATCAGGTTCACTGGGGAAAACTATGAATAGCTATCATTATTTTCAAAGCTCCACAACTTGCTCCCATCAAAAGTTGATATTGCAGAACATCACATGTGATACTTGTGACTTGCTGCCCTTTTCATGAGAAATAGAAAATTTTCAAGGCAGATCAACAAATAAATTAGTCAGAAAAGTCACTTCACCTTTCCTGCAGCAAAACTTGACAGCATCGGAAAAATAATAATTTTTACAGCTCAGTTATAAGTAAATAAGGTTCAACGTGAATATTCTACATAACTGAAATTAGTAACAGTTCTACATTCAGATCATTGCTTCTTTGGATAATTTTTATTGAATATTTCACTATATTACACTGTATTAACTATTATATGCAAAGATATATATTATTCATATTGTACAATCACATACGTAGATAGTTCATAGAATCCCTACAGTGTGGAAGCAGACCATTTGGTCTATCAAGTCCACGCTAACCCTCCGAAGAGCATCCCACCCTGACCCACATCCTCACCCTATGCCTGTAACCCTGCATTTGCCATGGCTAATCTAGCTGGCCTGCATATCCGTGGATATTATGTGCAATTTAACTAACCTGCACATCTTTGAACGGTGGGAGAAACCCAGCGCACCCAGTACAAACCCGCGTAGACAGTCACCCGAGGCTGGAATCAATCCCAGGTCCCTGGTGCTGTGAGGCTGCAATGCTAACCACTGAGCAACTGTGCTGCCCTGACGATATTAACTTTATTAAATAGCAAAATTAAGATGAACTGAGATTGGCCAAACCCAAAACCTATGTCTATAAAGTGAAAGTATCAGAGACAAATGCTGAAGTAAATCATATGACATTCCTTTGTCTATAACTTTACCTGTGAGGTTAACATGTTTATTTTAAGTTGGTGAATGTTTCTTTTATATTAACAGAAATAACATTTCAATCAAGTGAGCTATACAATTTAAAGTGATATCACTGAGTGCAAGGTTTAGCTTTATATAAAAATATGTAGACATCTGTAATTGCACCACAAACACTGATCATATTCATATTAATTCTTAGCTTTAAACATCATCAAAAAGCTTCAGCTTGTAATGTTCTCTGATGATAAAACTTGGAATATTAACATGTAAAATTGGATGCATCAGGTAAAAAGCATTTAAAAAGCCTTGTCAGATTTGCTGAAAGCAACTCTAATCTAAGACTAACTATTCTAAACACATTGGCAGAGAACTAAGTGTTCACTCTTTCTTCATTTAGGATTGAACAGTGCATATTCGAATCCTTACCATTTATTTATTGTTGGACTGATTCAAAGCTCTGCATAGTTCAGAATTTGTAGGATTGAAAGAACTGTAACAGAAGCAAACAGTGTAGCACAATATTCAGCTCATTAGAATATTGCTTTGACAAAATATTTACTTAATTCTAGGAATTTGGCGAGTGGAGGAATTCAGCACAGTGAGGGAGGTGGTGCTGCTCCGAAGTTTTACAGAGCAAGGATTAATCTGAAGGAGGGATTGGGATACAGTGAAACTTGCAAACAGGTATTAGGTAGGTACATGGGTAAGTGATTGGTGAGATTTAAGGTTTCTTTCTCTTTGCAAAATGTAACTGGGCATAGGAAAGTAGTACAATACTTCTATTACGTAACTAGTTAAACTACTTGATTTAACTATGCATAATTATTAAATAAAATCTCTGTTTGATTCAATAAATAAGGTTAACCTAGTCTAAGGTGTAGCAGACTGGATTGTGTGTCCAGAAAGCAGAATCAGGCACTTTGTGGATGTTGAGATCAGCCTGATTAATCACCTCCACAGGAAATTATTCCCCCTCCAATCCCTCCAGCACAGAGTCATTGAGCTGGAGTGCACGTTGGAGACACTTTGACATTTCCAGACAATTTTATCCAACATGCAGTCACACACCTGTGGAAAAGTCAAGTTCAGGAACTGGATGGTGTGACTAATCAAAAACTGAGTAATGGAGATTAAAGAGAGATTATAAAGAGTTGTTCTAAACACTGTGGTCCTGCCAAAGATACAAAGCACTAGCTACCTGTGAAGACAAACAAAACGAAATCATGAACGCAAAGGTATCTAAGAAATCTATCAGGTTAGTGATGGTGAGTGTGGGGAAAGATCAGATTAGAAATGTGGTAATAGTAGGTGATTCTATAATTTGGTTGATTGATATTGTCCTTTACAGCCAAGAATGGGGATCTTGAAGAGAGTGTTGCCTTCTCAGTGCCAGGGTGATGTTAGCTCACTGTTGTTGGAGAAAATTAGAAAGGGAGGGATCAATCTGGACGTTGTGATCTTTTTTGGAACAAATGACATAAGTAGGAACAAGGAGGAGATTTCATTGACAGAGTATCCAGTGTTAGGCTCAAAATTTTGAGAAAAAAAATTGTGATTAATAATCTGGATTGTTGCCAAGGTCATGTAGAAATTACCACCATAGCAGCAAGTCAGAGAATTATTGTGGAAAAAGAGCTCATGTGAGAAAGAGAGTTCCTTTACATGGAACATTGTCAACAGGTCAGGGACAAGATAGAGTTGTAATAATGTGTTATCTTCATTGAAACTGGGTAAAAAGCATGGTGACAAAAGCTTTAAGCAATTAAGGAGCAGGAAGACATCAACAAGAATCTTAAATAGCTTAAATAAAAAAAACAAACAGGGCAGGAAAGCTAGAAGAAGATAAAGTACAGGAGGATATTGTTGACCAGGCAATAAACAGAGTTATGGAACGGAAGTCTAAAAAGATTATTAAATTTCAAGTCACAACAAATCCCAATTAAAAATGGATTAAAATATCTCAATGTCCATAATAATTGTTCAGCTAGAAGCAATCATGGATTGCAAGGAACCAGACGTAGGAAGAATTACCAAGATAACATTAAAAAAAACAGAACTGGTAATTAAACATTGCAGAGTTTTTGGACTAAAACAATGGCAGTAAAAAGATAGATGGTGTTATAGTGGTAATGTCACAGAACCTATAATCCAAAGGCTAATGCTCTGGAGACATGGGTTTGAATTCCACCATGACAAATGGTAAAACCTCTATTCAATTAATAAACATGGAGTTGATTAAAAGAGAATCTTAGGGCAAATGAGATCAATGGGTATGGGGAGAAACGAGGAACAGGGAAACGAGGAACTGAGCCATGAATAGGAACAGGCTCAAAAGATGAAATGGTAACAAAGAACAAAGAAAATTTACAGCCCAGGAACAGGCCCTTTGGCCCTCCAAGCCTGAACTGATCTAAATGTACTATCTAAACCTGTCGGTCAATTCCTAAGCATCTGTATCCCTCTGCTGCCCACCTACTCATGCATCTGTCCAGACGCATCTTAAATGAATCTACCGTGTCTGCCTCTATGACCCCTGCTGGCAACGTGTTCCAAACGCTTACCACCCTCTGCATGAAGTACTTGCCGCATGTATCCCCTTTAAACTTTCCACCTCTCACCTTGAAAGTGTGACTTCTCGATATTGAATCCTTCACCCTGGGAAAAAGCTTGTCTCTATCCACCCTGTCTATACCCTTCATGATTTTGTAGATCTCAATCAGGTTCCCCCCTCAATCTTCTTTTTTCTAATGAAAGTAAACCTAACCTACTCAACCTGTCTTCATAGCTAGCACCTTCCATACCAGGCAACATCCTCGTAAACATTTTCTGCACCATCTCTAAAGCATCCACATCCTTTTGGTAATGTGGCGAACAGAACTGTACACAGTATTCTAAATGCAGCCAGATGGACCATGTGCATGGATCCTTGCACTGCAAGGTCAATAGGATTGAAATTGCCATTACCATTTCCAAAATGTGACTTACTAACATCTGGGAGCTTGGGTCAAAATTGGGAAAAATGTCACCTGAAATAGTAAAACACATGGAATCTTACCTTACAGAGAACACCCCAGATATCACCATCATCATCTTTGTCTTTTTCTTGTCTACAAGAATTATCAGAGGTGGTAGAACAGTGGTATTCGGTTGTGAGGGAGTTATCTGGTACTCCTCCACATTAATTCTGAATCCATGAAGTTTCATGACATCAGATCAAATATTGGCAAGGAAACATTCAGATAGTTACCACGCATTTGCCCCATCTTGGTTAATGAAACAGTACTCCTCATGATAAAAGAAGCAATAAAGTTGGCAATGCACAGAATCTACTCTGGGCAGAAGACTTCAATATCCATCACTAAGAGTGACTTGGTAGCATCACTACTAACCAAGTTGTTAATTCCTAAAAAATACAGCTCCTAGGCTACCAGCTTTCACATAGCCTTCAAATTAGGTAATAGTGGAAGTAGAGGTAGCAGAAACATACAGACTATTTAGAAAATTGAATAAAAAGCATAGAATATAAATCATAGGCGATTACAACTAGCCTCATTTTACTTACAGTCATAGAGTCATAGAGATGTACAGCATGGAAACAGACCCTTCGGTCCAACCCATCCATGCCAGCCAGATATCCCAACCCAATCTAGTCCCACCTGCCAGAACCCAGCCCATATTCCTCCAAACCCTTCCTATTCATATACTCATCCAAATGCCTTTTAAATATTGAAATTGTACCAGCCTCCACCACTTCCTCTGACAGCTCATTCACAGAGGAATTAGGTAAAAGCAATAGGATAGTGTGGAATCTGCAGGAGTTTTTATTCTGATCTAATATGTGTGAAACCCAATAAAGGAAAATGCACTATTAGTGGGAAAGAGAATGAAAGTAAATAAATGAACATAGAACATAGAAAAATACAGCACAGAACAGGCCCTTCGGCCCATGATGTTGTGCCAAGGGTTATTCCCAATCTAAAATAAAATAACCTAACCTACACACCCCTCAATTCACTGCTATCCATGTGCATGTCCAGCAGTCACTTAAATGTCCCTAATGACTCTGCTTCCACCACCAACGATCGCAATGCACGCATGCATTTACAACTCTCTGCGTAAAAGAACCTACCTCTGACGTCTTCTCTACACCTTCCTCCTAATATCTTAAACTATGACCCCTCATACCAGTCAATCCTGCCCTGGAGAAAAGTCTCTGGCTATTGACTCTATCCATGCCTCTCATTACCTTGTACACTTCGATCAGGTCACCTCTCTTCCTCTTTTTCTCCAGAGAGAAAAGTCTGAGCTTAGTCAACCTCTCTTTGTAAGGCAAGCCCTCCAGTCCAGGCAGCATCCTGGTATACCTTCTCTGCACCCTCTCCAAAGCTTCCGTATCTTTCCTATAATGGAGCAACCAGAACTGGACACAATATTCCAAGTGTGGTCTCATCAGGATCTTATAGAGCTGCAGCAAAACCTCGCTGCTCTTACACTCGATCCCCCTGTTAATGAAAGCCAAAAGGCCATATGCTTTCTTAACAACCCTATCCTCTTGAGTGGCAAGTTTGAGGGATCTATGCACTTGAACACCAAGATCCCTCTGTTCCCCCACACTGCCAAGAATCCTGTCTTTAATCCTATATTCAACATTCAAGTTCGACCTTCCAAAATGCATCACTTCGCATTTATCCAGGTTGAGCTCCATCTGCCATTTCTCAGCCCAGCTCTGCACCCTGTCTATGTCACTGCAGCCTGCAATACAATACTTTTCATTGTATCTCTGTACATGTGACAATAATAAATCTTATCAAATCAAATGGATAACTACACTCATGTTCATATCACAGAATCTGAGAGGTATGGGTTGATAGCTACAGTCACTCAACCTGACAGGAAAAGATGAATAAATACACTCAAACCCTGACATTACAGCCTTCGATACTATCAATGGCACCTCCAACTTTCGTGTCATCGGCAAATTTACTAACCCATCCCTCAACGTCCTCATCCAGGTCATTTATAAAAACTACAAAGAGCAGAGGCTCAAGAACAGAGCCCTGCGGGCCACCACTCACCAGTGACCTCCAGGCAGAATAGTTTCCATCTACAACCACTCTCTGCCTTCTATCAGCCAACTAATTCTGAATCCAGACAGCCAAGTCTCCCTGTATCCCATACCTCCTGACTTCATGAATGAGCATACCATAGGGAACCTTATCAAATGCCTTGCTGAAGTCCATATACACCACATCCACTGCTCAACCTTTGTTGACCTGTCTCGTGACCTCCTCAAATATCTTAATAAGATTTGTGAGGCATGACCTGCCCCTCACAAAGCCATGCTGATTACCTTTAATCATGCTGTGCTTTTCCAAATAGTCATAAATCCTATGCCTCAGAATCCTTTTCAAAACCATGCTGACAACAGATGTAAGACTGACTGGTCTGTAATTGCCAGGGATTTCCCTATTCTCCTTTTTGAAAAAAGGAACAACATTTGCCTCCCTCCAAATCTGCAGTACGACTCCCGTGGAGAGTAAGGAAGCAAAGATCTTCGCCAATGGCTTAGCAAACTAGGATAAATCTAGTCTGGTCCTGGGGACTTACCAATCTTAATGTTCGCGAAAATTTCCAGCACATCAACTTCATCAATCTTTATCTGTTGAAGCCTGTTTCCCAGCTCCTCAAAGTTCTCATTCACAACAAGGTCCCTTTCCTTCGTGAAAACCAAAGCAAAAAACTCATTTAGGGCTTCCCCTATCTGCTCAGACACCATGCACAAGTTCCCTATGCTATCCCTGACCGGCCCTACCTTCTGCCTGATCATTCTCTTATTCCTCACGTACGAGTAAAATGTCTTTGGGTTCTCCCTAATCCTTCCTGCCAAGCTGTTTTTGTGCCCCCTCCTGGCTCTCCTCAGTCCATTTCTGAGCTCCTTTCTAGTAAGTCTGTAATCCTGTAAAGCTGTGCTAGATACTTGCTTCCTCCACCTTACGTAAGCTGCCGCCTTCCTTTTGACAAGAAGCTCCTCCTATGAAGAATAAGTAGGGGGCATCTAAGCAATAGTGACCATAATATAAAGTGTTTTAAACCGATAATAGAGAAGGACACAAGTTTGATGACAAAGTAAATTAATAGATGAGAGAAATATTGATGTTCAGCAGATGAGAATAGAACTTGAGCAATTATATCAGCAAAACAATGATTTAGAACAAAAGCAGGAGACATTTAAAAAACAGTCTTCAACAGAATGCAGGAAAATATATTCTGCTAATCCAAAAGCAACAATAAACACTGGTGGAATTTTTCAGGTAAATAAAGAGGATCAAGTGGAACATGAACACCGAATGTCCTTTTCCTGTTCCATGTGCATCGTGCATTGACCTTTGCACTGCGGGGCAACAGGCTTGAAATTGCCATTGTCATTTCCAAAGTGTGCCTCACTAACATCTAAGGGCCACATAGGTATGAAGCATATGCAATTTATAGAGTTACTGAGCCAAAGACTATTCTGGAAAGGTGCATGTCGCAAATCTGGGTACAGTTGTGATCACCCATATACATTAGAAAAGAAGGAGGAAAGTGTCATGTTTTACTCTTTTAGTTCTGTACTGATAAAGATACTTTGATATTGTATGTTGCTTCTCAAGCAAACTTTGGTAAACAGAGAAACAGCTTTACACATTTCTTCTCCCCTACAAACATTCTCCACTCCCCTTAACTCATTAAATCATTTTTTGGAGATTCCCAGAGGTGTGTGCAAAAGCCCAGAACTTTCCATCCCTTGATTTTATTTGGCGAGAAAATACAAGTGAGATCTGAAGCAGAAAATCTTGGCCATTTTGATTGCTTGTGGATATATATAAATTCCAGTTACCTTAAAATACCTCCCCCAAATAGTCATTCGTGCACAAGATTTTGAATGTCAAGTTATTTGATTCAGGGGGAGCATGCAGCATACCCTCACTGCATTTCGAGAAAGTGTTGCTAGGTAATGATTTGCAGCAAGATCACACATCAATTTTCCCCTCACTAACTTTCAGTCAAACCCAGGGCGCTGAAACCAATTTAAGTGTTCATACTGCAACCCTGTCTGACATTGCTATTGATTGTATAACCTCGTTTTACATGACTTGTGAAGGAGTCCCTGCAATGAATAGAATATGTTTTCCACAACCAGACAGCCTCCCATCTAATTCATATTGACAATGTTTATTCAGTTGAGAACCACCATAAAAGAATTTGTTAACAATATTGGTGAGATCTAACATTTAAAATCATTCTACAATCATCAAGTGGTTATTGCTTTTCAATTCCATGAAACATCTAAGCATTTAAAATTGACATAAATATTTTTGTTTTCAGAGCTTCCAGGAATCTGGTAAATTAATAAAACGTGTGCATTATCTTCTGATTCAGTGAATGCAAGCTTGAAAAGCAGATGGAATAAACTAATGTTGGTATTAGAGGTCTAGAGGTAGATTAACCAGGCTTAATGGGTTGCATTTTTATCCATTGCAGCAGTGGCAACAACAAATGGAATTTAAATGTGTTAATGCCAAATGATAAAAGGGTAAATGTTGCAGTGACTGCTCATGGTTAGGTACAGTGCCAGCTTTTCGCTTCTTCTTTGACTCAGAGGGAACCCCTCCCCCTCCAACAATCCTGGGAGCTGATCTCCTGGTGCTACTGATGGTGCTTCAGATTCTTGGAGGCCTGTGCAACCAGAGGTAGCCTCACTGATTAACAGAGGCCACATATTTTCTGGCCTGCCTTTAACATGCAGTAAGAGGCTATTTGGGAGATGCACCTTGTGTCAGAGTGAGGGGTTATTCCATTATTTGCAGTGTTTTATTGCAATGTCTTGTTATTTTTAGAAGCTTTAATACTGTGGTAGTGGTTTTATATTGGGGAGGGTATTTAACTGCTGTGCTGTGAGATTAATTTGAAGAGTTTTTTTTAGTAATGCAGAGTGACCCTTACCTTAAGGGGATTTGGTGCAGTGATTTATTGAAGAACTGAAGGGTGGCTCAGGGTGACTATGCTGCCTAACAGAACCAGGGACAAGGCTTCAAATTTCACTTCAGGTGATTGTTTGTGTGGAGTTTGCATATTCCCCCTGTATCTGTATGGGTTTCCTCCCACAGTCTAAATGTGTGCACGTTGGGTAGATTGACTATGCTAAATTGTCCTGTAGTGTCCAGGAATGTATAGACTAGAGTCTTAGCCATGATAAATGTGGTTTACGGGAACAGGTTGTTGGGGAAGCTGGATCTGGGTGGGTTGCTCTTTAGAAGGTTGGTGCAGACTTATTAGGCTTTTTTTCCACACTGTAGGGATTCTTTGATTTATTGGGGAATTTATCATCTTGGTCAAAGGTTTAATGAAATGATTTACTGCTGTGGTAATGGACTGTTGTAGGGAGGTGGTTGTGCGATTGGGCCTTTTGAAGGAGGTTAGCACTGTGCCAGGAGCTTACTGAGGTGATATTTATCCACTGTTACCTTAAACTGCTACAGCATGCTTCAGCATAAATATTTCTTTCACCGATTACAAGTACCCAGTCAATGGGCCACACCATCCCCCCCTAAGAACCTCAGCATTCCTGACAGTCAGGCAAACATTCCAAAACTGAAGTTATCACTCAGTGATATTGAGGTTGGGTTTAACTGAGAAGGCTAAATTGCTGATGTGGCAGAATAATGAAGGAGTTTAATTTAGTTTAATTTAACTTCATTTGCATGCTGGGGTCCCAATTGAAGGAGATTGGTACCTAGACTGAGTTTCACTGGTGAGTATCAGTGTTGAAAGACTAGTCACAATGAGGGCAAGCAAAAGGACAAGAACACAATTACATCAGTAATGGTCTGGGCCCTACCCAGCGATCTTTCATCATTTACAGTAGTTCCTCACTTACCAGAGTGCATTGTAACTTGTACTACTTGTCTATCCTAGTCAGAGCATTAAACTATTTTAAATAGCTATATTTAGATTGCTATAAACTATATTTGGATAGCTGGCACATCCATGGCATGAGAAACTCTTTATTATATCTCTGGCTGTATTCTGTGTTTCTTCTTTAGATTATTCTTCCATGTAATGTGGGCAATGCAAAAAACAGCATGTATTGCCTGCTTCTAATTCCCATCCAGAAGCTAATAGTGAGCTGCCTTCTTGAAACACTGTAATCTATGTTGTATAGAGACACACACAGCACTGTTGGGTCAGGACTCCCAGATATCAAAGGAGCGATGGTTTTGTTTAAACCCAGATTGGTGCGTCACTGCAGGTGACGGTGTCCCCATGTGTCAGCTGCCCTTGTCCTTCCACATGGTAGAGATTTGGGTTTAGAAAGTGCTGTGAAACTTGTTGAGTCGCTGCAGAGCAACTTGTAGAAGGTACATGCTGCAGATACTGTATAACAATGCTTGTGAAGAATGAATGTTTAAGAGGTAAATTGGATGGCAATCATATGGGCTGTTTTGTCCTGGATGGTTTTGAGATTCTTGCAACTGTATTCCTTCTGACAAGTGGTGAGTATTCTGTCACAGTTCTCCTCTATGTTTTACAGGTTGGAGGAGTCAGTGGGTGAATTCCAGTAG
Source organism: Chiloscyllium plagiosum (assembly GCF_037043375.1). Lineage (NCBI taxonomy): Eukaryota > Metazoa > Chordata > Chondrichthyes > Orectolobiformes > Hemiscylliidae > Chiloscyllium > Chiloscyllium plagiosum. The sequence continues at coordinate 43,734,937 of NW_028270145.1, forward strand.
ACTATGGCCAGCTCTGGTACTCAGAGTATGAAACAATGTTAGTCCAGTTAGGTTGGCAATGGTTATCTACAGAATGTTTTTGGAAAGTGTATTAGCAATGGTGATGCGTTGAACTTTAAGGATTGCTGGTTGGACTCTCTTTTTTAATAATTGTCATTGTCTGACACTAGTTGAGTGTGAATCACTTGTCAGCCCAAGCTGATATATTTAATCAAACCGTGTTCACAGTTCTGTCTGAATGAAATAGCACATCTTTCTATGTGCTTTCCCTTTAATTGCTATTAGGTATCCTGTGCTGGATCTTACTGACTAATTATACAAAATCACTTACGAGGCAAACAAAGAACTGAGCTCACAATCAACTCATTGAGCAAGCGCTTTGATATTTATCTGCTGTTTCTTTAACCTGTGCTGAACCCTTCAGCAAAAATGCCTCTTAAACCTTTCACAGAGTACAAGTGCCCACTCAATGGCCCACTCCATCCCCCTTGTAACTTTGGGGTTACTACCAATCGGGCAAATATTCCAAAATTCAATTTATCATTCAATGGATGAGCTGCCTACCGAAACACTGCCAGTAATTACAGTTTGCTCACAATAAGCTGTTTAGACCAAGGATCAGTTTGCACTGATTCTCAGACCTCTTTCTGTTAGCACAATACTTGTCATGCATCATTAAAGTCTGGACCAATAATTATCTACATTAAGAATTCTTTAAATTATACATTCTGTAATTGTCAAAACATCTTAGCAATTTATTCTTTAGTTGAAAGTTTCCCAAAAACATTTATCTTTTTTAGTCATGAAAAAGCCTTTAGTTGGAATATAACCTCTGAGCTCTCAGGATTTAATCAATTTTCTTGCTTGAACTAGAATCAATAATAACCTTAAATTTCAACTGATTGGTGTCTTTAAAAAGACCTCTTCAGTTTGCCAAGAAAGCAACTGCTGTATCTGCTAGTGAGTCACACTGGTGATAAGTTCACTTGAGATGATATAAAGTAATCACTATATAAAGTAATTGATAAAGTAATTCAGATATAAAGTAATTCATTTTTGTTGCTGAGCAAAGCAAATTTGTTCCAAGCAAAACTGCAGAGTTAAAGCTAAAAGCTGATCGTTCCAGAAAGCCACAATGCAAAGGTTGTAAACTAATAAGCAATCACTTTCTTTTTGAAAATGGAAAGAGAGTTAATGCTTTCATTGGACAGACTTCTGTTTATTTTTAGCATATTTTTAACATATATTCACCTGCTCATGTAATTTGCAACTGATCCCACATTATTCGCATATAAACAGGGGCTGAATCTTATAATATTTTGATTAAGTGTTACTTTGCATAGAATTTTAGGGAGGGTTTCTCTTCTTGAGGCTGAGTATGATTTCTTGTCTTATTGTTCCAAACTTGCCTTATTAACTACCAACATGCCCCTGGGCCACCTCTGGAATCCAATCCTAGCCCGATTCTACCATCTTACTGCAACTGAGAAAACATGTCATTCACTGGATATCCTGGAATGGGTTGGCTTTACGCACATTGGCACTAACGTTAAAATATACATTGTGGATCTCATCTCAAAGCTGCCCCACAAGGTTCTTCACGTTTTTGCCAGAATGACAGAGAAAGGGAAAATGGCTGCCCACTTTTTGAACTTGAATGTCCTGGTGGTTGGGATGGTGCAGAGAAAGGAACTCTACTTCCTCCAAGACTGGTAGAGGAGACCACAATATCAGACCCAGGCAGCCTGGTCAGAGGTTGCCCACTTGAGTCAATGCAGTCTCAAGCCTCACAAGGAATGGTCAACAGTGCAATAAGCAGGTCATTGACCTTCTTTGCTCCACCAGGTTAAGTCCCCACCTTCTCTGGGCTACCTAATACTTATCCTATCCAGGCTACTGTCCCCACCTCCCACCTGTACCACACTCACTATTGTCTGCAACATCTTTGCTCACTTTCTCTCTCCACCCCCAACCTATAACAGCTGTAGGCCATTCACTCCACCAAGTTCACTCTGACATTTAATGACATCATGGCTGATCTGATAATCCTCAGATCTGAAATCTGAAATAAAAATGAAAATGCTTGAGAAACTCAGCAGATGCAGCAATCTTGCTGAGTTTCTGCAGCATTTTCTGTTAGTATTATTGCTGAGAGTAATCCTGATTGCCTGAGATAACTTTGATGGCTATCATTTGAGCTTTAAGAGCCTTAGAGTAGGTGCAGGGCCTTCTCCTATGGCCTCACCTATTGGAGGTGTTGCACTCACTGACAGAGGGAATGAGGAACAGTATTCACATTGGGAATGCCTTGAAAGGCTGCTATGGCAGCTGAATTGGTTTCTATTCTTTCCTCAGTGCCCACCCTGTCACCCTGTCAAAAAGCAGCACCAGGAGGATGTCCAGGTTTACTAACCATCTTCAGCTGCTTCAACAGTAACCTTATATCATCAGTATCATCAGAAATGGGGGTGATTGCTGACAACTGCACAATGTCCAGCACCACTCACAACTCCTCCGATAATGAAGCACTCCATGTTCAGATGCATCAGGACCTGAATAATATTTGGACTGACAAGTCACAAGTAACATTTGCACCAAACAAGTGGACAGCAGACACATCAACAAGAGAGGATCTAGCCATTGCTGAGTTTTCCACGATTAACATCCTGAGGGTGACGATTAACCAGAAACTGAACTGGACTAGCCACATAAATATTTTGGTTGTAAGAACAGTCAGAGAATGAGAAGTCCTCAGTGAGTGAACCACCTCCTGGCTTCCAAAAGTCCATCCATCATCTACAAGATGCATTTCAGTATTTGTGATGGAATATTCCCCACTTGCCTGGATGAGTGCAGCTCTAACAACACTCAAGACGCTTGACACCATCTCAGTCAAAGCAGCCCATGTGGTTAGCACAACATTCATGAAGATTCAGTCCTTTCACCATTGTGCTCAATAGTGGCAGTGTGTACTACTCCAGAAATTCATCAGGACACCTTAGACAGCACTTTACAAACCCATGACCACTACCATCGAGAAAGAAAAGGGCAACAGATACATGGGAACATTTGCATATTCCCCATCTGGTCCCATTTGCCAGCATTTGGCCCATATCCCTCTAAACCCTTCCTATTCACGTACCCATCCAAGTGCCTTTTAAATGTTGTACTTGTATCAGCCTCCACCACTTCCTCAATCCATACACACACCTCCCTCTGTGTGAAAAAGTTGCCCCTTATGTCTCTTTGAAATCTTTCTTCTCTCACTCTAAACCTATGCCCTCTAGTTTGGACTCCACCACCTCAGGGAAAAGTCCTTGCTTATTTATCCTATCCATGCCCCTCTTGATTTTATAAACCTCTATAAGGTCACCCCTCAGCCTCTGACACTCCGGGGAAAATAGCCCCAAAACTGTTCAACCTCTCCCTATAGCTCAAATCCTCCAACCCTGGCATAAATCCTTTCATAAATCTCATAAATCCTTTCTGAACCCTTTCAAGTTTCACAACATCCTTCCTATAGCAGGGAGACCAGAATTGCATGAAATACTCTAACAGTGACCTAACCAATGTCCTGCACAGCCGCAAAATGACCTCCCTACTTCTATATCAATGCACTGATTATAAAGGCAGGCATACTAAACGCCTTCTTCACTATCCTTTCTACCTGCGACTCCACTGCACTATGAAGCTGCACTCCAAGGTCTCTTTGTTCAGCAACACTCTCTAGGACCTTACCATGAAGTGTATAAGTCCTGCCCTGATTTGCCTTTCCAAAATGCAGCACCTTACATTTATCTAAATTAAACTCCATCTGCCACTCCTCAACACATTGGCCCATCTGATTAAGGTCCCATTGTACTCTAAGGTAAACTTCTTTGCTTTCCACGATACCTCCAATTTTAGTAACATCTGTAAACTTATTAACCTTACTCCCATGTTCACATCCAAATCATTTATATAAATGACTAAAAGTAGTAGATCCAGCACTGCTGGTCACAGGCCTCCAGTCTAAAAAGCAACTCTCCATCACCACCCTCTGTCTTCTACCTTTCAGCCAGTTCTGTATCTAAATGGCTAGTTCTCCCTTTATTCTGTATGACCTAACCTTGCTAACCAATCTACCACGAGGAACCTTATCCAACCTTGTCTAACTGAAAGCTATATAGATCATATCCACTGCTCTCCTTCAAAAAACTCAATCAAGTTTGTGAGACACGATTTCCCACACACAAAGCCATGTTGATTATCCTTAATCAGCCCTGCATTTCCAAATACATGCTAATCCCATCCCTCAGGATTTCCTCCAACAACTTGCCCACCACCAATATCAGTCTCACCGGTCTATAGTTCCCTGGCATTTCCTTACCACTTTTCTTTAATAGTGGCACCACTTTAGCCAACCTCCAGTCTTCCAGCACCTCACCTGTGACTATTGATGATACAAATATCTCAGCAATCACTTACTTAGCTTCTCACAGAGTTCTAGGGTACACCTGATCAAGTCCTGGAGACTTATTCATTTTTATGCATTTTAAGATGTTCAGTACCTCCTCTTTTTCAAGATGTCGTTATTTATTTCCACATGTTCTCTATCTTCCATATCCTTCTCCACAGTAAACACTGATACAAAATACTCGTTTAATATCTTCCCCATCTCCTGTGGTTTCACACAAAGGGGCCTTTATGGGGCCTTATTCCCTTCCTATTTACCCTTTCATGCAACAATTCTCCAGCAATCCTTGTGTTTTTAAAAAAGATAGGTTACTTTCTCATTTCAGTTCAAATGTGGAAACAGAGAAAATGTAGAAAGGACAGATTATTTATACAATTTACCATCTTGACTTGGAAGTACATCACCAAAAATCCTGTAACTCCCTCCGTACTGGGAATGTCCTTTCACCAAATGGACTGCTGCGGTTCAAGAAAGCAACTCATGAGCACCACTAAAGCCAACTAGGGCTGGGCAACAAAAATGCTGTCCCAGCCAAGGTTCACATCCATGATTGAATAAACAAAAAGTGCTCATCCCCTTCTCACCTAGCCGCTCCTGTACTGAACTCACGGCAAGAGTAACAGAATGCAAGTCTCAGTGCATATGAGTTCCCTGATTGACCTGACTCTCCCTAGCAGACAGCAACCACCCCAGTGAGGTGACCATGGATGTTCACATGTCTGATGGAACTCATAGCTTTGATGGACTCTTCCAACATACACTGCAGTCCATACAGTGCCTCTGGCATCTTCAGCAACTATTTCTCCACCTTCTAGTTCACTATGCCTCTATGGGGGAGGTAATGACCCAGTGGTATTGTCTCTGAACTCATGATCCGAGTAACATTCTGGGAACCTGGGTTCAATTACTACCATGGCAGCTTGCAGAATTTCAGTTCCCTAAAATTAGGAATTAAAGTCTAATGATGTCCGTGAAATATTTCTTATTGCTGCAAAAAGCCATCTGTTCCACTATGCAATTTAGGGAAGGAGACTGCTTTCCTTATATGTAACTTCTGACCCACAGCGGTCTGGTTGACTTTTAATTGTCTACTGGCATGGGTAGCATGCGTCACAACTTGTTACAAAGTGTAAAAGAAGGAATGAAATCAGACAGAGTAAGGCACCAAAAACAATGACCCTATCAACCCTGCAAAGTCCTCCTCACTAATATCTGGGGTTTAGTGCCAAAATTGAGAGAGCTGTCTCACAGACTGGTTATGTTCCTGGAATCATTGATTACAAACAATGTCTCTGATAATAGCATTACCATCCCAGGGTATGTCTGTGCTACTGGCGGGACAGACATAGCACAGGTAGAGGAGGAGTGGTGTACAGTTGGAGGGAGTTACACTGGGAGTCCTGAACCTTGACTCTGGGCCGATGAAGTCTCATGGTTTCAAGTTAAACATGGGCAAGGAAACCTCCGGCTGGTTACCATGTACCATCCTCCCTTGGCTGATAAATCAGAAATCCTCCATGTTGAACAATACTTGTAGAAAACACTGGAGGCGGTATGGGTGCCTGGGTAAAGGACTTCAATGTCCATCATTGGCTCAGAAGCTCCATTGCTGACTGAGATGGTCAACTCCGAAAGGACATACTACCAGAGTGGGTCTGCAGCAGGTGGGAAGGGAAACAACAAGATGGAAAGAAAGTACACTTGAACTTCCTCAACCTGCCTGCTGCAGATGCATCCAAAGTAGACAAGAAGCTGGAATAACACAGCAAGCCAGGCAGCATCAGGAAGCGGAGAACTCAGCGTTTCAGGTATAATAACTATAATCTGTCTATAATGCTCCCAATAAGTGTAACCACTACACAGTCCTTGTGGAGACAAAATCTGATCCCTACACTGTGGGTTGTGTGAAAATATCTCCATGCTAAATGGGCTAGACTTACAATAGATCAAGCAAATAAAGATTGTGCAATTATGAGGTCCTGTGGACTGATAGCAACAGCATAGAGTCATAGAGATGTACAGCACGGAAACAGACTGTTCGGTCCAACCCGTCCATGCCGACCAGATATCCCAACCCAATCTAGTCCCACCTGCCAGCACCCAGGCCCATATCTCTCTAAACCCTTCCTATTCATATACCCATCCAAATGCCACTTAAATGTTGCAATTGTACCAGCCTCCACCACATCCTCTGGTAGCTCATTCCATGCACGTATCACTGTCTACGTGAAAAAAGTTGGCCCTTGTGTCTCTTTTATGTCTTTCCCCTCTCACCCTAAACCTATGCCCTCTAATTCTGGACTCCCCTACCCCAGGGAAAAGACTTTGTCTATTTATCCTATCCATACACCTCATAATTTTGTAAGCCTCTATAAGGTCACCCCTCAGCCTTCGATGCTCCAGGGAAAACAGTCCCAGCCTGTTCAGCCTCTCTTTATAGCTCAAATCCTCCAACCCTGGCAACATTCTTGTAAATCTTTTCTGAACCCTTTCAAGTTTCACAACATCTTTCCGATAGGAAAGAGGTCAGAATTGCACGCAATATTCCAACAGTGGCCTAACCAATGTCCTGTACAGCCACAACATAACCTCCCAACTCCTGTACTCAACACTCTGACCAATAAAAGAAAGCATACCAAATGCCTTCTTCACTATCCTATCTACCTGTGACTCCACTTTCAAGGAGCTATGAACCTGCACTCTAAGGTCTCTTTGTTCAGCAACACTCCCTAGGACCTTATCACTAAGTGTATAAGTCCTGCTAAGATTTGCTTTCCCAAAATGCAGCGCTCGCATTTATCTAAACTCCATCTGCCACTTCTCAGCCCATTGGCCCATCTGATTAAGATCCCGTTGTAATCTGAGGTAACCTTCTTCGCTGTCCACGACACCTCCAATTTTGGTGTCATCTGCAAACTTACTAACTGTACCTCTTATGCTCGCATCCAAATCATTTATGTAAATGACAAAAAGTAGAAGACCCAGCACGGATCCTTGTGGCACTCCACTAGTCACAGGTCTCCAGTCTGAAAAGCAACCCTCCACCACCAGTCTCTGTCTTCTACCTTTGAGCCAGTTCAGTATCCAAATGGCTAGTTCTCCCTGTATTCTGTGAGATCTAACCTTGCTAATCAGTCTCCCATGGGGAACCTTGTCGAATGTCTTACTGAAGTCCATATAGATCACATCTACCACTCTGCCCTCATCAATCCTCTTTGTTACTCCTTCAAAAAACTCAATCAAGTGTGCAAGAATTGTACTCCAACACAGTCTGCAACCTGTTGTGGGGCCACCCCCCACAACACCGCCCCCCCCCCCACAACCTACTTTAACCATCAAGCCAGGGGATCAATGAACAATGCAGGAGGGCATGTCAGGAGAAACATCAGGCTGTCATAAAAATGAAGAGTCAACCTGGTGAAGCTACAAAACCCGACGACTTGCATGCCAAATGACACAAGCAACAAGTACTGAAAACAGATCATTAATTCCAAAACCAGCAATCAGATCTAACCTCTGTAGCCCTGTCACATCCAGTCATGCTGTTGTCTTGGATGGTGGGGGACAATTTAACAACTCACTGGAGGAGGCAGCTCACCAAATAACCCCATCCTGAGTTGTGGGGAAGACCAGTACTTGAGTGCAATAGATAGGGCTGAAGCATTCACAAAACTCTTTCGCCAGAAGTGCAGAGGGGATGATCCATCTTGACCTCCTTCAGATATCCCCAGCATTTTAAATGTTAGTCTTCAACTAATATGATTCACTCCATGTGATATCCAGAAATGGCTGCCAGCACTGGCTACTGTAAAGACTATGGATCCTGACAGCAATAGCCCTGAAGAACCTTGCTTCAGAACAAAGGGTGGTGTGTGTATGGAATGAGATAGCAGACAGAGTGGTGGAAGCTGGTACAATTACAACATTTAAAATACATCTGGATGGGTATATAGCTCTCATGTAACAAGGGGTATGTGTGTGTGTGTGTGTTGCAGTGTGACCCAGGGATACAGTGAGGAAAGAGATCAGTCTGAGACTGGTAAAAGGAGTTGGAAAAAGGAGTAAGTCAAAAAGACTGGGCAAGTAGGACCAAAGTAGAGAATGAGATATGACTGATAAATTAAACTGCATTTATTTCAATACAAGAAACCCAACAGGAAAGGCAGATAAACTCAGAGCATGCTTGGGAACATGGGACTGGGATATCATAGCAATTACAGAGATCTGGCTCAGGGATGGATAAGACTGGCAGCTTAATGTTCCAGGGTACAAACGCTATAGGAAGGATAGAAAGGTGTCAAGAAAGGAGGGGGAATGGTGTTTTTGATTAGGGATAACAAAACAACTGTATCTAGGGAGGATATTCCTAGGAATACAGCCAGGGACATTATCTGAGTTGAACTGAGAAATAAGAAAGGGATGGTCACCTTATTGGGATCATACTATAGATGCCTCAATAGTCAGTGGGAAATTGAGAAACAAATTTGTAAGGAGATCTCAGATATTTGTAAGAATAATAGGGTGGTTATGGTAGGGGATTTTAACTTTCTAAACATAGACTGGGACTGCCATAGCATTAAGGACTTGGATGGGGAGGAATTTGTTAAGTGTGTACAAGAAACTTTTCTGATTCAGTATGTGGATGTACCTAGTAGAGAAGCTGCAAATCTTGACCTCTTCTTAGGAAAGAAGGCAGAGCAGGTGACTGAGGTGTCAGTGGGGGAGCACTTTGAGGCCAGCAACCATAATTCTATTAGTTTTAAAGTAGTGATGGAAAAGGATAGATGGATCTAAAAATTGAAATTCTAAATTGGAGGAAGGCTTATTTTGACGGTATTAGGCAAGTACTTTCAGAAGCTGATTGAAGGAGGGTGCTTGCAGGTCAAGGGACATTGAAAATAGGAAGCCTTCAAAAATTAGATAATGAAAGTCCAGAGACAGTATATTCCTGTTAGAGTGAAGGGCAATGCTAGTAGGTGTAGAGAATGCTCAATAACTAGAAAAATTGAGGTTTTAGTCAAAAATAAGAAGGAAGTATATGTTAGCATAGACAGGAGAGATCGAGTGAATTCCTAGAAAAGCATTGAGGCAGTAAGAGTATACTTAAGAGGGAAATCAGGCAGGCAAAAAAGGAACATAAGATAGCTTTGCAAATAGGGTTAAGGAGAATCCAAAGGGATTCTACAAATATGTTAAGGACAAAAGAGTAACTAAGGAGAGAACAGGGCCCCTTAAAGATCAGCTAGGCAGCCTATGTATGGAACCACAGGAGATGAGTACTTTGTATCAGTGTTTACTGTGGAGAAGGATATGGAAGGTAGAAAACATGGGGAAATAAATAGCAATATTTTGAAAAATATCCATATTATAGAGGAGGTAGTGCTGGACATCTTGAAATGCATAAAGGTGGATAAATTCCTCGAATCTGATCAGGTGAACCCTGGAACTCTGTGGGAAGCTAAGGAAGTGATTGCTGAGCCTCTTGCTGAGATATTTGTATCATCAATAGCACAGGTGAGGTGCCGTAAGACTGGAGATTGGCTAACGTGGTGCCACTCTTTAAGAAAAGTGGCAAGGAAAATCCAGGAACTATAGACCGGTGAGCCTGGCATCAGTGGTGACCAAGGTCGAGAGTGTAGTGTTGGAAAAGCACAGCCAGTGAGGCAGCAACCAAGAAGCAGGAGAACCAATGTTTCGAGCATAAGCTCTTCACCAGTGGTGACCAACTTGTTGGAGGAAATCCTGAGGCACAGGATTTGAAAAGGCAAGGACTGATAGTCAACATGACTTTGCGTGTGGGACATCATGCCTCAAAGACTTGATTAAGTTTTTTGAATAAATAAAAAAGAGGATTAATGAGGCCAGAGCAGTGGACGTGATCTATATGGACCTCAGTAAAGCATTCAAAGAGGTCCCTCATGGTAGACTGGATAGCAAGGGCAGATCACCTAGAAAACAGGAAGAACTAGCTGTTTGGATAGAGAACTGGTTCAAGGGTAGAAGACAGATGCTGGTGGTGGAGAGTTGCTTTTCAGATTGGAGACTTGTGACCAACGGCATGCCACAAGGATTGGTGCTGGGACAGCGGCTTTTCGTCATTTACATAAATGACATGTTTGTGAGCATAGGAGGTTTGGTTAGTACGTTTGCAGATGACACCAAAATTGGAGGTGTAGTGGACAGCGAAAAAGATTACCTTAAAGTACAACATGACCATGATCAGATGGGCCAATGGGCCAAAAAGTGGCAGATGGAGCTTCATTTAGATAAATGTGAGGTGCTGCACTTTGGAAAGGCGAATCAGAGTAGGACTTGTACATTTAATGATAAGGGCCTGGGGACTATTGCTGAACAAAGAGACCTTGGAGTGCAGGTTCATCGCTCCTTGAAAATGGGGTCGCAGGTAGAAAGGATAGTGAAGAGGCCATTTTGAATGCTTTTCTTTATTGGTCAATGCTTTGATTATAGGAGTTGAGAGCTCATGTTGCGGCTGTACAGGACATTGGTTAGGCAACATTTGGAACATTGTGTGCCATAATTCCAGTCTCCCTCCTGTCAAAAGGATGTGAAACTTGAAAGGGTATAGAAAAGATTTTCAGACTGGAGGCCTCAGACCAGTGGAGTGCCACAAGGATCAGTGCTGGGTCCTCTACTTTTCATCATTTATATAAATGATTTGAATGTGAGCATAAGAGGTACAGTTAGTAAGTTTGCAGATGATACCAATATTGGAGATGTAGTGGACAGCGAAGAAGGTTACCTCAGATTACAACGGGATCTTGATCAGATGGGCCAATGGGCTAAGAAGTGGCAGATGGAGTTTAATTCAGATAAATGCGAGGTGCTGCATTTTGGGAAAGCATATCTCAGCAGGACTTACACACCTAATGGTGAGGTCCTAGAGAGTGTTGCTGAACAAAGAGACCTTGGAGTGTAGGTTCACAGCTCCTTGAAAGTGGAGTCGCACGTAGGTAAGATAGTGAAGAAGGCATTTGGTATGTTTTCCTTTATTGGTCAGAGTATTGAGTACAGGAGTTGGGAGGTTATGTTATGGCTGTACAGGACATTGGTTAGGCCACTGTTGGAATATTGCGTGCAATTCTGGCCTCCTACCTATTGGAAAGGATATTGTGAAACTTGAAAGGGTTCAGAAAAGATTTACAAGAATGTTGCCAGGGTTGGAGGATTTGAGCTATAAAGAGAGGCTGAACAGGCTGGAACTGTTTTCCCTGGAGCATTGAAGCTGAGGGGTGAACTTACAGAGGTTTACAATATTATGAGGTGTATGGATAGGATAAATAGACAAAGTCTTTTCCCTGGGGTCAGGGAGTCCAGAACTAGAGGGCATAGGTTTAGGGTGAGAGGGGAAAGATATAAAAGAGACCTAAGGGGCAACCTTTTCACGCAGAGGGTGGTACGTGTATGGAATGAGCTGCCAGAGGAAGTAGTGGAAGCTGGTACAATTGCAACACTTAAGAGGCCTTTGGATGAGTATATGAATAGGAAGGGTTTGGAGGTATATGGGCCGGGTGCTGGCAGGTGGCAGGTTGGGGTATCTAGTCGGCATGGATGGGTTGTATCAAAGGATCTGTTTCCATGCTGTACATCTCTATGACTCTATGACTCTATTTACAAGATTTTGCAGGGATTGTCAGGTTTGAGCTGTCGGGATAAGATGAATAGGCTGGGGGTATTTTCCCTGGAGTATCGGAGGCTGAGGGGTGACCTTTTTGAGGTTTGTAAAATGAAGAAGGGCATGGATAGGGTGAATAGACAAGGGCTTTTTCCTGGGATGGGTGGGTCCAAAACTAGAAGGCATACATTTAAGGTGAGAGGGGTAAGTTTTGAAAGGGATGTAAGAAGTAACATTTTCATGCAGAGGGAGGTGTGTATATGAAGTGATCTGCCAGAGGAAGTGGTGGAGGCTCGTACAAATACACATTTAAAAGGCATCTGGATGAGTATATGAATAGGAAGTGTTTAGAGGGATTTGGGCCAAGTGCTGGCAAATGGGACTAGTTTTGTTTAGAATATCTGGTCAGCACGGACGAGTCGGACCGAAGGGCATGTTTCCATGCTGTACAGTGCTATGATTCTAAATACACATGTTATCTGAGAATCTGTAGTCTTCTGGATTGAGAATTCCAAAAATCAACATTGAGCTCCTCATCCCAATGTTAAATAGCCAATCATTTTCATGGAGACGATTACTCCATGTTCCAAACTGCCTAGCCAGGGGAAACTGTTTCTCAGTGTTTTCCTGTCAAGCTGCTTAATAAATACATGTTTCCAAGAGACCGCCTATCATTCATCCAAATAATCAGGAACATAAATTTGTCTATATCCTATAACCTACCTTCTCGTCTACAAGGGACAAAAGAGTGCAAAGGACTATTGCCAGATGAAAATGTACTTGGAAAATGTATGGGTGTAAGGGCTGACCGGTTCCCTGGATCTAGCAGACTTGTTTAAAGGCACTTACCTCCTGCATTCGACTGTTCTCACCTGAGTTAAGTCAATGGATTTTCCAAGGCTCAGGCAGGCTGCCTGACAGATAATGTCAAACTGTAAAATCATACACCAGGTTATAGTCCAACAGTTTTATTCGGAAGCACTAGTTTGTGATTTTTAATTTTGTCCACCCCCGTCCAACACCAGCACCTCCCGATTATGTCAAAATGTAGACTAACAATGAAGCCAAGACTAATTAAAATAAAGGTTTACAGGTAGCCTGGACCTGATGTTCTGCAGAAAAGGGATAATGGATGCACTGCACATTGACCTGACCAGTGGTATCATGTCTTACTGCTCGAGTATCATGGTGAGGCATGTTCACTTCTTAAGAATCCTTTATGTTTCAAAGAGATCACCTATCACTCTTCTCAAGTGCAGTGCCTAGAGTCCCAACCTGTTTATCCTTTGCTTATAAGACAATCGTCCATACTAAGGGTCATCCTCATGGCCATTCTCTAAACGCCTCCAATGAAATGATTCGGTGTTGGACTGGGGTGTACAAAGTTAAAAATCACACAACACCAGGTGGAAGCACACTAGCTTTCGGAGCGACGCTCCTTCATCAGGTGATTGTGAACACCTGATGAAGGAGCGTCGCTCCGAAAGCTAGTGTGCTTCCAATAAAACCTGTTGGACTATAACCTGGTGTTGTGTGATTTTTAACTTTGTCCAATGAAATGATATGGTTCCTTGAATAAGGGGACCAAACTGCTCACAATTCCCCAGATATGGTCTTACCAGCACCTTGTACAGCTGCAGTAAGACTTCCCTACTCTTAAGACCATAAGACCATAAGACATAGGAGCGGAAGTAAGGCCATTCGGCCCATCGAGTCCACTCCGCCATTCAATCATGGCTGATGGGCATTTCAACTCCACTTACCCGCATTCTCCCTGTAGCCCTTAATTCCTTGTGACATCAAGAATTTATCAATTTCTGCCTTGAAGACATTTAGCGTCCCAGCCTCCACTGCACTCTGTGGCAATGAATTCCACAGGCCCACCGCTCTCTGGCTGAAGAAATGTCTCCGCATTTCTGTTCTGAATTTACCCCCTCTAACTCGAAGGCTGTGTCCACGGGTCCTAGTCTCCTCGCCTAACGGAAACAATTTCCTAGCATCCACCCTTTCCAAGCCATGTATTATCTTGTAAGTTTCTATTAGATCTCCCCTTAATCTTCTAAACTCCAATGAGTACAATCCCAGGATCCTCAGCCGTTCCTCGTATGTTAGACCTACCATTCCAGGGATCATCCGTGTGAATCTCCGCTGGACACGCTCCAGTGCCAGTATGTCCTTCCTGAGGTGTGGGGACCAAAACTGGACACAGTACTCCAAATGGCGCCTAACCAGAGCTTTATAAAGTCTCAGTAGCACAGCAGTGCTTTTATATTCCAACCCCCTTGAGATAATTGACAACATTGCATTCGCTTTCTTAATCACGGACTCAACCTGCATGTTTACCTTTAGAGAATCCTCAACTAGCACTCCCAGATCCCTCTGTACTTTGGCTTTACGAATTTTCTCACCGTTTAGAAAGTAATCCATGCTTCTATTCTTATCCCAAAGTGCAAGACCTCGCATTTGCTCACATTGAATTCCATCAACCATTTCCTGGACCACTCCTCCAAACTGCCTAGATCCTTCTGCAGCCTCCCCACTTCCTCAGTACTACCTGCCTGTCCACCTAACTTTGTATTGTCGGCAAACTTCGCTAGAATGCCCCCAGTCCCTTCATCCAGATCATTAATATATAATGTGAACAGCTGTGGCCCCAACACTGAACCCTGCGGGACACCACTTTTCGGCTGCAATTCCGAAAAAGAACTTTTTATCCCAACTCTCTGCCTCCTGTCAGACAGCCAATCCTCTATCCATACCAGTAGCTCACCTCGAACACCGTGGGCCCTCACCTTGCTCAGCAGCCTCCCATGTGGCACCTTATCAAAGGCCTTTTGGAAGTCTAGGTAGACCACATCCACTGGGTTTCCCCGGTCTAACCTACTTGTCACCTCTTCAAAGAACTCCAACAGGTTTGTCAGGCACGACCTCCCCTTACTAAATCCATGTTGACTTGTTCTAATCTTATACTCCAATCCCCTTGAAATAAGAGCCAACAATCCATTAGCCTTCCAGATTACCTGCTGCACCTGTGTGATGGCTTTGTGTTTCTTATATACAAGAATCCCCCAAGTTCTTTTGTGTTGAAGGTTTATGCAGTTTATCTCCATTTATATAACATGGTTCCTTTGTTCCCCCTTCCAATAGGAACAACTTCAAATTTTCGCACATGATACTCCATTTGACAACTTTTTGCCCATTTACTTAACCTATCGTTATCTCCCTGTAAACTGTTTGTTTCCCCTTTACAACAAATTTATGTTGTCTGCAAATTTGAGTACAGTATACTTGCTTCCTCCCTCCAAGTTATTAATATGGACTGAAGACTGTTGCAGTGCCTGCACTGATCCCTGTAGAACCGCATTGGTGATGGGTTGCCAAGCTGAAAAAGAAAGCCTCATTGGCAGTTTCTCAAACCTCTGCTACTTCTTTTTGGATCCTAAATGCAAGTCATCAGGTCCCGGTGACTCACTGTTTCTTGCCCATGTGCCAATTCTCTATCCAGGCCAAATTACTACCTCCAGCACAGTGGGGTCTTATAATTTAACTTTTTGTGAGGTACCTTATCGAATGCTTTTTGGAAGTCTAAATACAACACATCTCCTGAGACTTCCTCAAAAAAAAACTCTAATCAATTAATCAGACATGATTTGCCATTCAGGAAGCCATGCTGGCTCTGCTTGATAAGATTATGTTTTTCCAAATGTTTTGAGATTACTTCCTTAATGATTAATTCTAATATTTCCAACAATAGATGTTAAACTAATTAGCCTATAATTACCCATTTTTTGCCTCCCTCCCTGTTTGAATAGGGGAATTACATTGGCAGTTTCTCAAACCTCTGCTACTTCTCCAGAATCCAAGCATTTTGGGAAATTACAGCTAATGCATCCATTATATCTGTAGCTACTTCTTTTTGGATCCTAAATGCAAGTCTGCAGGTCCCGGTGACTCATTGTCTTTCGCTTCGTTAGTTTGTCCAATACTATTTTCCTAGTGATAGTAATGGTATTTAATTCCTTCCCTGTATTCTTTAGCGACCTTTTTCCTTCTATTGGGTGTCACAGAGAGAGGTGGATTTTAACTTAGCTCCCTCACCAAGAGTGGGATATCAGGAAAACTAGCTAAACCCAAATGGCACAGCCAAATCCTCTACACACTCTGAAGTTTTAACTGCACTGTATATGTGTGACATCACCAACATGTTTCTCTGCCTGGAAGTTAACCTGTTTGACAACTGTTTTCAAGTTGGACTCTGTGGGCATGATATCCAGAGGAGGCTAAAGGGATATGGAGTTCAGTGTGACAGGCCGGATCTGAGGGCAGGACATATCCCAGCATCCCAAGGTGTGTCTAAGAGCCAGAGATATAGGGAGAAATTCAGAGGAGTGGAATGGATCAGGCTGGAGGCTTCGGGGAAGGGCAGATTGGATTTGAGGGAGAGATCAAACGTCAGATAGAGAAGATCAATGGGGGATCTTAAGAGTTAAGTGAAACCTTCATATTCTGGTGTTATAGAGTCATAGAATCATAGAGATGTACAGCATGGATACAGACCCTTCGGTCCAACCCATCCATGTCAACCAGAAATCCCAACCCAATCTAGTCCCACCTGCCAGCACCCGGCCCATATCCCTCCAAACCCTTCCTGTTCATATACCCATCCAAATGCCTCTTAAATGTTGCAATTGTACCAGCCTCCACCATTTCCTCTGGCAGCTCATTCCATACACGTACCACCCTCTGTGTGAAACAGTTGCCCCTTAGGTCTCTTTTATATCTTTCCCCTCTCACCCTAAACCTATGCCCTCTAGTTCT
Source organism: Chiloscyllium plagiosum (assembly GCF_037043375.1). Classification (NCBI taxonomy): domain Eukaryota; kingdom Metazoa; phylum Chordata; class Chondrichthyes; order Orectolobiformes; family Hemiscylliidae; genus Chiloscyllium; species Chiloscyllium plagiosum. The sequence goes on from NW_028270145.1 coordinate 43,751,844, forward strand.
GGACTCCCCAACTCCAGGGAAAAGACTTTGCCTATTTACCCTATCCATGCCCTTCATAATTTTGTAAACCTCTATAAGGTCACCCCTCAGCTTCCGTCGCTCCGGGGAAAACAGCCCCAGCCTATTCAGTCTCTCCCTATAGCTCAAATCCTCCAACCCTGGCAACATCCTTGTAAATCTTTTCTGAACCCTTTCAAGTTTCACAACATCTTTTCCATAGGAAGGAGACCAGAATTGCACGCAGTATTCCAACAGTGGCTTAGCCAGTGTCCTGTACAGCCGCAACATGACCCCCCAACTCCTGTACTCAATACTCTGACCAATAAAGGAAAGCATACCAACCACCTTCTTCACTATCCTATCTACCTGCGACTCCACTTTCAAGAAGCTGTGAACCTACACTCCAAGGTCTCTTTGTTCAGCAACACTCCCTAGGACTTTACCATTAAGTGTATAAATCCTGCTAAGATTTGCTTTCCCAAAATGCAGCACCTCGCATTTATCTGAATTAAACTCCATGGGATCTAGCAGATAGCTGGAAACCTCCTGCGTTAGACAGTGCTCACTTCAGATTGGCCAATGGAATTTCCACGACTAAGGAAAGATGGCTATTCACAGAAAAACAATCAAAATGTTGAATATCAGTGAGCTCGACAGCCTCATTATAATATTTGCAGTGTTAATTGTACTCTAAGTGAACAAAGTTAAAAATCACACACCAGGTTATAGTGCAATAGGTTTCTTTGGGACTAGCTTTCAATGCACCGCTCCTTCATCAGGTGGTTGTGGAGTATAAAATTGTAAGACACAGAATTTATATAAAAAGTTTACAGTGTGATGCAACTGAAATTATATATTGAATAATACCTGGATTGTTTGTGAAGTCTCTCATCTTTTAGAATGACCATGTTGTTTTCAGTTCTTTCGCATGTAAATCCCAGAACCTTATTTTAAAGTTACATTCTCAAGTGAATTTTAACAATGGGTGCCATGTTGTCTCAGGTAATGCATTGAAGGTGTGAAATGCCCTGAGTGAGGCTGTCTGTGCCCCAATGTTAAGACTGATTATATTTCTAAAAAAGGGATTTACAGAATCTTACATGGATTCATGCAGTTTGTGAGCAAAATAAAATGTAATTCTGCAAGTACAAATTCACCCCACAAACTTATATGCATGTGTGTGCATGTGGGTCTATGTGGGCAGGGGGGTGGGGGGAGTGGGGGGGTGAGAGGGGGGGTATGAATGCCTGTGAAAGAGTGTGTGCATGTGTGTGAGCGTGAGTGTAAAGAGGAAACAATTTGAAAGGGTGCGTGTGTGGGTTTGAGTGTGGGTGTGAGAGAGAGCTTGTGTATGAGAAAGGGTTTGCTTGAATATATGTGTCTGTAGGAGTGTGTGAGAGAGAGAGAGAGAGAGAGAGTCTGAGTGTGTAGTACAGTGGGGTCACCTGTAGTGTGGACATGAACCCAATGTTCCAGAGCAGGTTGGTCTCAGATACCTGATGGTTAAAACTTTAACCATCTGAAGCAAACCCACCCAATTCCCATGGTTAACATTCCTGTATAATCTTCAATTTCATCAAGACTTGTTTACAATATTGATCATAAACTTGTGATAGCTTGGTTGTGATTATTCTTTACACATGTTAAGTCAGGCAATGATTTTCTTCAAGTATTTTCTTATATCTTTTAATTAAGTCAGTTGTAGTATTTAAAGGTGCCGAAGGCTTCTAAAGCTGAATTATGGACTATGTCTCCGAAGTTGATTCATTCAGCTGCAATGTCATCAGTTATTGCATGTGCTCATCTCAGAATCAAATGTCATGGCAAGACTGTGAACAGTGTGGTTCAGCCTCAGACACAGCATTAGCAGGAAAATTGAAGATGATATGAGTTAACCTGCAAATTCACATGAAGTTTCAGCTGAGATTAGAATGAGGTATAAAGTTCCAGTTAATGTCATAAGCAACAATTGTATAAAACACTTTTCATTTATTTTCACTCAAGAATTGATCAGGTTAAAAGAAGAGTCAGTTATAACATATGAACACGCTCAAATGTTGATGCAGGAGACATCAGTTTCTTTGAAAATGTGTGGCTGAACCAACATGAACCCTGAGGCCATTTTTGAAAATGGAATGTGAGGATAACTTCATACCATGGCAAGAAGAACAAAGTAGTGGGATTTAATCAAGGATGGGAACAAAGCATAGGCTTCAGAGAGAAAACAGAATGGCACAGGGAAAGAGAGGGAGTGGTAAGGTCAGGGGTAACAGATGGCCTTACCACTTCTGGAATGTGTAAAAAAAGTCAAAGTGTTTGTCTAAAACAGACTTTTTTGGAATTCAAGTTATGTACTGTCTATGTGACTTACAATGTACAAATATCTGATGATATTAGATCGTTGTGTTAGAATACTACCTCGGAATCTTTTCTGGAATAAACGCTCCCAATAAATAGTCATTGACCTGTACCTCGAGGATCCTAAGATTAATTTGTTAATAACTACCATGACAGCAATGACACAACACCAGGTTATAGTCCATCAGGTTTAATTGGAAGCACACTAGCTTTCGGAGCATCGGTCCTTCATCAGGTGATGGAGCGACACTCCGAAAGCTAGTGTGCTTCCAATTAAACCTGTTGGACTATAACCTGGTGTTGTGTGATTTTTAACTTTGTACACCCCAGTCCAACACCAGCATCTCCAAATCATGACAACAATGAGTAGGGGTCAGTGGCTTGAGTTTGTAAATGGTGGCCACAGGCAATGCCTTCCAAATTATAATGGTCTTCTCAGAAGTTATTTGGAGAAACTTTCAGTTCATCTGGATGTCAGGTAAAGCAGTCAAATAATTTAGCAACAATGGTGGAATAAAGAGGTGATGGCAATTTAGAGCCAGTGTCTTCAGTGTACATATGAAAACTGATGCTGTGTTTTTAATGATTTTACAGAATGACAGCAGGTAGTTGAGAAACAGTTGAGCCAAGAACTGATCCGTAGGAGATAACAGAGATAGCAATGCAAGCGTGGGATGAGAAGCTATTTCAGGTGACAGTTTAGCTATGGTTAAATAGATAAGAAACAAATCAGACAAGTTGGATTGCATTTGCTAGATGATGGGAAATGGTGGAGTCAACCAGTCAGAGGTCCTGCTGCCTTCCGCCTAACACAATAATCCACTAAACATTAATTTTAAAAATTGGGTACATGCATCCTTATACAGATATAAACTATAAAGTAATTTTCAAGTATAGTCACTGTTATGTAACAAAGGCAGTAGCCATTTTCCAAGCAGCAAGCTCCCAGAAACAGTAATCAATAATGAGAAAACTGTCTGTTTTGCTGTTGTTAATGAATAAGTAAATATTGGCCAAGGCACCAGGATATCTCCCCTTCAAGGTTCTGCTATGGGATCTCTTCTGCATCCACCTGAGACAGCGGATGGAATCTCAGTTTAATGTTGTATTTTGACAAAAAAACACAACCTCAGCCAAGATGTCTATCAGAACGTGTAGGTCTGTAAGAGCTAAAAAACTCTAAAATTAAATCTTCCTTAGAGTATGTTCTGACAGAATACTATATCAACAAAATTCTTTGGCTGGCTTAAAGAGAAGCAGCAACTATTTTCATTTATCCATCATTGTCCTTAGAGAAACCTGAACTACTATCAATCCACTGAAATCAGCATTCGACTGCTTCAGCAATACTATAAAAAATACATTAAAACTTGAGGAAAGCTGTACTTGGACAAACATTGTCAAATGACCTTTACGATTACATACACTGTTTGAAGTTCAATAAGCAAAGCGTAATCACCAACTTAAAATAAAGAAAACTAACAGATTTCCTATGAAATTGCTCATAGTGATTTAGAGAATGTGATATTTGATAACTACAGAAATAATAATTAGATCTTCCAGTTAGCATTGAGTCCATGTGCATCGACACTAGCTGCAAAGATTCCTGCAATATGGCCATTTTGCAATTTTTCAGCCAGGTCTTCCAATCCCAGCTGAAGCATAAATGCAAATACCATCAGAGAAGATCATCAAGTACAAGAAAGGATGATCAATGACAGAACACAATAATAGTTATTGTAATCAGGTAAGCTTATAAAGATCTCCAGTCTTTCAGTAAATAAGTAGATTATAGAACAATACAGCGCAAAACAGGCCCTTCAGCTCTTGATGTTGCGCCAACCTGTGATCATTGAATGGATAACTGGGTAAGAGGATGATTGAATGAATGGATGAACAGATGGATGGATGAGTGGGTGAGTTGATAAATAGGTTAATGGATGAGTGGATGGGTATCGGTTCTTCTAGAGTTGTGGATAGCAGGTAGTCTAGCCCAGTCCGGGCTGGTCTGGTCAGTGGGAAGTCTGATGGGGTGTAATTCTCTCTGGATATAGAGGATGTAGTCTGGTTCTTGTAGAGTAGTTCGGTGATTGGTGGTATTCCAATCGAGGAGCCTGTCAGGGAGGGTGTTGTTTGATGGAGAGGAGACTGGGTGGAGGATGGTCAAGTGGGAGAGTAGGCGGTTCAGCTAGTGGTTGATTTGGAGCTTTTGTGATAGTGTTCAGGTCAGTTACACTGACTAATTATGCAGTTAAACCAGATATTAGCCAATGTAGCATATTCAGGGTAAGTATGCACAAAAGCCCCATGTATTTGGCCTAAGTTTCTGACACAGACCTCAATGACGGCACGTTTATGGATGGTCCTGGAAAGCATAAATTAGCCCAAAAGAAATTTAATCTACCCAGGAAATTTCAGCACTTGTGATGCAAGGCATACGATTTGTATGCATTTAGAAGTAATTGATTTTAAACTTTGGATTTGAGCTAGTGGTATGTCAACTAAGAACCAGAAGGAACAGGAGCAGCAGTAAGTCAACTAGGCCTTCAAGCCTGCTTTTCCATTCTCCGCCCCAAACCTCCAATCCTCTTTCATGTCAGCTCCTCATTGCTTCCAACTCCTCAATGTTTCACAAATCTTTCTACCTCTTCTTTAAATATTTGCAGCAATCTAGCCTCCACAATTTTCTGGCCTAGGAAGTTCTACATATTCACTCCCCTCTGAGAGAGGAAATTCCTACACATCTCAGTTTCAAATGAGTGTCTCCTTATCCTGTAACTATTGCAAAGTTCTCTCACAAATGGAAATATCTTCCTCAACATCCCGCCCTATCAAGCTCCACCAGAAAGATTTTAATCGGATCATCCCTCATTCTTCTAAACCCTAATGATTGAAGTCCTAACTTGATTAGCCATTCTTGATAAGTCAACCCATCATTCCTAGAATCAGCCGAAGGAGTCTGTTTTTTGAACTGCCTCCAATGCCAATACATCTCTTCCTAAATATGGGGACCAAATACACAGGTTCAGCCTTACCAACATTCTGTACAGAGTGTGGTGATGGAAAAGTACAGCAGGTCTGGCATCATCTGAGGAGCAGGAGAATCGATGTTTCGGGCATAAGCCCTTCATCATTTCTGATGCCTGACCTGCTGTGCTTTCCCAGCACTACACTCTCAACTCTGGTTTCCAGCATCTGCAGACCTCACTTTCTCCAACATTCTATACAGTTTGTAACCAGACTTCCCTAAATTTGAAGTTTAAAAAACCCTTAGCAATAAAGACCAAAATTCTATTTTCTTCTTAACTACTTGCTGCACCTGTGTGTAAACTTCTTGTATGTCATACACAGAAACACCCAGATCCCTCTGTGCTTCACTTTTTAAAGAGTGTCTTCATCTTAATAATAATTTGTTTTTTGGTTTTTCCTACTAAATGGCATGACCTCACACTTTCCTGCAATAAATTCTATTCGCTAATATTATGCCCACCCACTCAACCTATGTCAACCCTTTTGGGGTCTCCTTATGTCCTCACCATAACAATATCTCTCTGCTATTTTCATATAATTAGCAAATTTGGATACATAACATTTTGCCCTGCCTTCACGTCATGAGTATAGATAGTAAATAATTGAGGGTCCAGTACTAATTGTATGGCTTTCCATTATTTAAGTTTTTTTCCAATCTGAACAAGATCTATTAATTGTAGCATCCTATCTTCTGTGTATCAACCAGTCCTGAAGCCATGCTAATACATTACCCCAAAACCGGGAGATCCTATTTTGTCCAATAACTTTTTTATGTGGCCCCTTATTGAATATCTTCTGGAAATCCAAATCACTATGCCTATCAGTCTCTTTTATAAAATATATTTGTTATATTATGAAACAAATCAAGTAAATTTTAAGACCATAAGATCATGAACAGAAGCACACTGCATTTGCTCCGTCATTCAATGAGATTATGGCTGATTTAATAATTTTCACTTTTCTACCTTTCCCCATAACCCTCGAGCGGGATGCAGAGATGCTCGTGTGTGATTTGAACTAGTCAAGCAATTGGACAAATGCATGGCAGACGAACTGTAATGTGGATAAAGGAATAAAAAGAGCAAGTAAACCATTATCTGAACGGCAGTGAATTGGCAAAGAAGGAGGTACAACATGAGCTTATACACCAGTTGCTGAAAGTAAGCGTGCAGGTGCAGCAGGCAGTGAAGAAGATAAATGGTCTGTTAGCCTTCATAACGATAGGATTTGATTACATGAGCAGGGATCTTTGCTGTAATTGCACAGTGCATTAGTGAGACCACACCAGGAATACTGTTTGCAGTTCTGGTCTTGTTATCCAAGGAAGCATTTTCTGGCTACAGAGAAAACACAACAAAGTTATACCAGACTGATTCTTAGGTTGGCAGGACTGACATATGGAGAGAGATTGGATCCATTAGGACTGTATTCCCTGGAGTTCGGAAGAATTAAAAGACAATCTCATAGAAAGCTATAAAATTCTCACAGAATTAAACAGCGTAAGTGTAGGAAGGATGTTCCAAATGACAGAGAAATCAAAACTAGGAGTCACAAGTTTAAGGATATGTGGTCGACCATTTAGGACTGAGATAAGGAGAAACGTCTTCACCCAGAGAATGGTGAGCCTGTGGAAATCACTGCCACAGAAGAGGTTTTAGGCCCAAAACATTGAATGTTTCCAAAGACTAATGGAAACAGTGTGGGGGTGAAAGAAGAACAAGGTTCTGGGTAGGATGATGAGCCATGATTATACTGAAAGACAGAGCAGGGTCAAAGGGCCAAATGACCTACTCCAGTTCCTATTTTCTATGTTTCTATGTTTTTTATGATCATCTTTTATTAAAAACTGAAAGCATGTATAAGGAGGAAAGGAGCACAAGCCGCCACTTCGGTGTAAAAACACAAATGCTTTCTCACTATATGTGGTTCACAGCCTTATCTGAGACTACATAAACATTTAGAATAATCTTGAAAAGTTTCAAATGCAGTGTTATAACAATTGCTGGACACACTTGTGTGAGTAGCTTTCTCACCAGGTTTATCCTGTGCAATACAATCATCAAAGAAATACAACTTTTGCAAAACAAAAAGAGAACAAAACATAAAGTAACAGCAAAAGTAATCTTCTACCACATAGTGACAAGGAAACTATCTGTGGGTCATTTTGACTGTGGGCAAAAGTGTAAACTGGACAATACTGAATCAGCCACCTGATGTACCTTGACGGCACTGAAATGAAAATTGGGAGAGATATATAGCTCTCATAAATATGAGTTCAGCTGCACACATTCTATGTGAGTTGAGCAATTAAATTTTTAGTTTCACCCCTATTTCACAACACCAAGACAGCACCATAACAGCCCAAAGCATATGCCAACCAGTTATAAAAAGACCTCAGAATTGCAGGCCATGAAGACAAATCTGTATGTGCCTGACACATTCATCATGCAACAATGTAGTTTTCATCTTGTTCACATGGAGTTACAAATTCTACAATGTGGCAAGGCAATCTCTAACATACTACAACTATAATACTGTACAACATTTACATGTACAAATAGTTGCTGCTAGATAGGAGTGATGAAAAAAAACATCAGAAGTAAAAGGTTGGCTAGTTTATTTAAAACTAGAAAATACAGATTGTGACTAAGCATGTCACTTGGAATGTATCATTTTGTGCTCCTGAGGGAGATTCTTCATATCGTGGGTTATTATGGCTGAGATTTGACAGTCTGTTGCCAGGCCATCATGAATTCAAGGATTTTGAACAATAGAAAAATCCTTGGTGCAACATTCCATGATAAGAATCTACAGTAAGGTCTACAAACTCAAAGAAAGTGAGAAGCAGAATAAAGTAAATTGAAACTATGCAAATATTCACTGAAAAGTTCATTTGTGAAAAACATGTCAGCCTATTTTATATTTTCTTATGATCTTAAGGGAGGAGGGAAGAATTAAGAAATACATTTTTAGCACCTGCAGAAAACATTGCAAATCCAGTTTGGGTGTTAAAGCAATAAAATGTTGCCGACAAATGCAATCCGGAGGGAGAAATGAAAAATGGAGCCTTCCCCTTGTTGGTGGGACATGAGCAATGGCAAGTCAGGTGAAAAATGTCGTGAGAATGAAAAACTCGTATTCTCAACATCGGGAACATCTTTGGTGATTTTCCCCTCAAGCTCTAAACAGTGATTTCAGAATCTCCTTATTCAAGGAATGGATGAAACATCATATGAAAATAGATGCACCCTCCACTGTTGGCACTGATACATTTGGCAAACTTCACATAGATTCTTGAGTTGGTGAATATTCTGATTCTGCTCTGGCAGAATCATGTGCTCACCATCTTTGTGCTTAGGTTGCCTTGAGAAGAAACTACAAGAAGCCCTGTTTGTCACTCCTCCTGCTCATGCGTGCCTGTTGGCACCACCCTGCCTCTCTGAGAGGAAGGGGCATCAGGAGGAGGTCTCCCTTCACCATTAATGTTGAGATACAATGACTAGTGCAATGGAGTGCAGGTCTGAGCATACCTCCAGAAGACACTGTCTGTGCTGGATTTGGCTGTCTATGGCAGTCACCAGCTTGTCCATGGAGATAGCTAAACAAGTGCATGTCAGAGGATGGTACTGATAACATTGATGAATACCTTTCTTCATCCAGCCTACTGAATGCCTGATGTTGCTGTGCTTGTCAAAGCAGTTTGACAACATTATTAATGGCTGAGAACATGGACTCATCTTCTGCCTTGGAGTGAGCAGCTGCCTGGTTTCAACAGTCCCTGAGTGTCAGAGACCTGGGGCATTTCTTCCTCAGTTCCTCAGACTCTGCTCCTGATGAAGATAGAATACCCACTGAAGTGAAAGTTTGTGAGGGTGGTGGGTGCAGGTGAAAATCTTGCTGATGCATCCTCTGAGGGTTCAGTGGCTTCCTCCTCAGACATGGAGGTAGAGCTGAGGATCTCCAGTACTTACTTCTTTGCGAAGGTTCACTGGGTACTGATAGTACCCGCATAAGCGAATAATGAAATGTAATTGTCTAACAGGCATAAGAGCTTTTGTAGATTATGGGTGAGTTAACATTGGTGGTAATGGGAGAACAACACAGCATAATGAAGCTTATTGGTTTGGTTGCTCATTGAGGTCACTCCATCTCTGCATGACCAGTCACTGTCTCCTCCAGCCGAATCCAAAATCTTCTCCTCATGCAGAGTAAGCAACCGGATGTCGAACACCCCACCCCAACACTAATCTTTGCTCTCTTGGCCCATTGTGGCCCAATTCTTCCTGCAAGGCAGCAAAGATTGAGCATGATGGAAGTGGATGAGAGAATTGTTAGTGGCGATGTATGATAAGGAAAGTTGATGAGGTGTCCCAGTAAATGTAGATGTACAGAGGTCAACAAGGATTAGTGAGGATGAGGTGAGTGAAAAATCACGGAGTGGACATGGTGCATGCAATAGTGATTGTTGTACTCCATGAAATGTCATGAGAGATATTAAAAATCACACAACAACAGGTTATAGTCCAAAAGGTTTATTGAGAAGTACTAGCTTTTGGACCACTGCTCCTTCATCAGATAACTATGAATCGTGACACAAAATTTATAGCAAAAAATCACAGTGTCATGCAACCGATACGATAGGTTGAACAAACTTAGAATGCTGTTAAGTGATTCATCTTTTAGAATGGGTTGTAGATTTCAGTTCATTAATATGTAAATCCCAGAATTTCTTTCAAACCACATTCTCGAGATAACTTAAGGTTTTATAAGAAAAAGGTGACATTTCAGCTCAGACAATGCATTAAAGGTGTGAGATTAGAGTCTGTGTACATCCCAATCTTGAGTCAGAGTGGTTCTATTTCCAAAGTAGGGCTTTATAAAATGTTTCATGGATTGACTGCCTGAAGATTACATGCTTTTTGAATAAAATAGAATGTATCTGCAATTACAAATTCACCCCATAGACTTATACATGTGTGTGCATATGCAAGGGAGAGGGGGAGAGAGGAGTGCATGCGTGTGTGTGTGTATGCATATGTGCACCTCTCAGAGAGGGTCACTCAGGGAGTGTATGTGTGTGTGCCTGAGAGAGAGCGTGTGTATGAGAGAGGGTCTGCATGAGTTTGTGAGTATGTAAGAGCGTACGTGTGTGTGTGTGTGTGAGAGAGAGAGAGAGTGTATAGTGTAGTGGGGTCACTTATAATATGCCATTAGCCCAAGGTCCCGGTTGAGGCCATCCCCATGGGCACCTCTGTTTGGCGTTGTTGCGTATCCCGAAGTCCGCCTTGAAGGATGGTCTTGGGTCAAGATGTGTCAGAGTGTTAACATGGATATTACCTTTACACATGGGGATACCACCCACCATGTTTGCAGCAGGTACTCATGTGACTCGGCCAGTGTTGTCTATCTCATACACTGTAGACAAGGATGCCCCAAGGCACAATACATTGGCGAGAGCAAGCAGACGATACGACAACAGATGAGTGAACACCACACAACAATCGCCAGAGAGAGATGTTCCCTCCCAGTTGGGGAGCATTTCAGCAGTCAGCGGCATTCAGCCTTGGATCTTCGAGTGACCATCCTCTTAGGCAGACTTCAAGTTACTCAACAACTCAAGAGTGGCTGAGACGTGGCTGATAGCCAAGTTCGGTACCCTTTAAGATGGCCTCAACCTGAATCTTGGGTTCATGTCACAATACAGTTCACCCCACTACACTATACCCTCTCTCACACACACACATACTCACACTCACGCAGACCCTCTCTCAGCACACGCTCTATCTCAGAGGCTCCTTCACACTGTGATGTTGACAGTGGAAGGGTTAAATGAGTTCTGGCCCTATAAGATAGAAGGGAGAAGGTGGTGGCATTCACCATTGCAGAGCCAAGAAGATCGTTAACCTTTTTCATGCAGTGTTGGCCATCCAGCTTCACCCAGAACACAGATAGACCACCTTCCTCTCTACCGCTTCAGCCACTGAGACCTCCAGGTTCCTGCCAATGAAGTGGAGAGCAAGTTTTCATTTCCTCTGGGCCATGTTCTGAGCATAGAGTTTCAAACACCTTCGTGTGTGGGGTTATACCTGGTTTGTATGTCTGAAGTGGTTTTGCACTGGGCTTTAAATATGACATGCGTGCATGGTTTAAATGTCAGAAAGTCCTGGCAGTGGCAAGCACTTACCCCTCTCCTGTCATGTGATTTCCTCAAGAAAGGCAGCTGAGAATTTGGTTATATAAAACTAATGAGGCAAAGTGCAGATAATTACATGAGAAAAGTAATTTCAGCCATGGTAAACTAGACGCCATCTCTGAACTTTATCTTCAAAAATGGTAAAATTCCATCCAATGATATAAGCATCTTGAACAAGATTTTTAAGGTGATAGAAAAGGAATATTATAAACACAATCTCTGAGAATCTTTTACCTTTAAATGCCAACTTCATATTTTCATTTTGTATTTTAATCATGGGATATAGTGTTTCAATATATATGCAGCATTACAGGAGTATTACCTCCTGTTATGGGACTCAAGTAAACATCAGAAACTACAACTGGTTCTGAATGACCCATTAGTCAGACCACAGGAAATCTCCTTTTCCTGCTCCAGTGGTGCATTTACTATGAGGGGAGAAAGTGCAGACAAAAGTTAAAGAAAGAATTCCTAGCTTAAAGAAGTTCTGCTACTGAAACAGGGACAAGAACATTAGTCAATTTTCTTTCTCAACCAATATAGACTTCGAGATGACCTGATCGATGCCTATCAAATAATGAGGACTTTTCTTTCTGTTCTTTCACTGGACACGGACATTACCAGCAAGACTAACAATTGTTGCCCATTCCTAACTGCTCTTGATCTGAATGGCTCACTAAGCCATATCATAGGAACATAATGAGGAATCTAAGTGCAGACATGAACCACTTGAGCCTGCAATTCTGATCCAGCATAATATGGCTGACTTGATCTCAACTCCACTTTCCTGTAGGCACCCCTTAACCCTTGATTCAATCATCAACCAAAAAACTCATCCAATAAATTGAATAAATTTACCACTATGTCTGTTGACACTGAGGAACATACAGAAGTAGCAAAATCTCTCAAATATATTTTAAGTAAAGAGTAATAAATACATAAGAAATATGCACAAATGAAAAATAATTAAAGAGTATGTCAATGAAGAAGAAAAGAGTTTTACATTGTGTATACATAGTAGCTTCCATTACCTTCCACACTATAGTGACTCTTTGAGAGAAAAGAATTCTGCTCATCTCTGTCTAAAAGGGGAGACAGACCTGTTATGAATAAACCATGTCTGTTAGTTTTATTCTCCATCGTAAGAGAAAGCATCTTCCAACTATCTGCTATATCCATTCCTCTCAAAATATTGAATGTTTCAAAACATAACGTTGAGGGGTTGTGTTGGAGAGCAAGTTACTGTTATTTTTTTTCCTTATTAAGCCTGTCTTTTGGAGAATTTTGTCTCTCCTAGAAAGTCATGAGGGGCATGGATAGGATAAATAGACAAGGTACTTTCTTTGGGGTTGGAGAGTCCAGAACTAGAGGGCATAGGTTTAGGGTGAGAGGGGGAAAATTTAAAAGGGACTTTAGGGGCAACGTTTTCACACAGAGGATGGTGCATGTATGGAATGAGCTGCCAAGGTGGAGGATGGTACAATTACAGCATTTAAAAGGCATCTGGATGGGTATATGAATATGAAGGGTTGAGAGGGATATGGGCCAACTGTTGGCAAAAGGGACTAGATTAGGTTCGGGTATCTGGTCGGCATGGACGAATTGGACCGAAGGGTCTGTTTCCATGCTGTACATCTCAATGACTCTATGACTCTATATAAAGCTGAGGGGACAAGGTGGGAGGGGTCACAGAAGGAGAGGTATTTGGCCATGATGATCCAACAGCTGGGCTTGATTGCCACTAATCCTTTTCTGCTCATCATTTTCTCCTGTTCATTACAAAGATTTTAAATCTTAGCCTATCCAAGCAGATATTCCTAACCTTAAACTTCACGTCTGACCTCATGCAGATGCATTGATTTACAAAGTGTTACAAGATCCCAGGAACAGACTGTTATCTGATCAAAGCACAGCTGCTTAGCAAACAATTGAGTACACATTATCCCAAAACAAAGCTTTCTTGATAACAAATGGGATAGAACAGTGGTTCTTGATGTTTTCACACACATCAATTGATGTTTTCTTTCTGACTAGAAGACTGTTTCCTGGATTCAGCAATAGATCCTTGATTTTTGTGGTATATCAATTATTTACATTTAAATGTAGGAAGCATGGTTAAGAAGATTGCATCGGCTACAAACATTGGTCATCTGCTTGTTAACAAGGAAGAAAGCTGTAAGCTGCAGAAAAATGTCAATGGACAGATCAGGCAGGCAGAAAAGTGGCAAATGGAATTCATTTGGGAGAATTGGAGGGAATACATTGTAAATGGTATGATTCTGAGGAGCGTGGAGGAATAGATGAACATTGGAGTTCATGTCTACAAATCTATAAAGGCAGCAGAAAAGGTAGATTATGTTATTAGAAATGTGTAATGAGATTTTTTTCCTTTGTTAGCTGAAGCGTAGAATATAAGAAGAGAGCGACTAAGCTATAATTGTATCACAACCTCACAAGGCCTGTTCTCAGAGTGATGTGTGAACTACAAATCTGTCCAGCTCACTTATAGCCTTCTTTCAGATTTGGAGTGTTACAGTTCAAAAATAATCAGCAGCACAACTTTATGTTTTAAATAAAAGATTGGTTTATTACATCATTTTTGCTCAGCATTACCTCAGTAAACCAGTAAATTTGTTAGCTAAAAAACAAATACAAAGATTAAAAGGGATATAAGATACTTAAAAGGATGAATGTGAGAAGAAATTCAATCTGTTATCATTGCAGGCCTGATAAAATCATGAAACCACAGAAAATTACAGGACATAAAGAGATCATTCACCCCACAGTGTCTGTTTTGGCAGAAACGTCAAAAAGTCACTCATTCAAATTCCATCTTTCATCATCTGGTCTATAGTCTTGCATGTTATATCTCTTCAGATACAGATCTAACTGTATTTGCAAAAACACCCCATGAACATTACCTTTAGTTTCCTATAACTGAACTAACTCTGGTTCCAACTCATCATATTCCCTAGTCTCCCACAGGCTTTTACTTTTCTGAACAGTCTGCCACATGGGGCCTTCTCAAATACATTACTAAAATCCATGTAGACAACTACTACCACATCATTCTTCATCAATCCTCCTGTTTATTTCCTCAAAAATGTAAATTAAGTTAGTAAGACAAAACCTTCCCTTAACAAAATCATGCAGATTGTCCCTTGTTCGTCTGTGCCTTTCTAACTGACAGTTCATCCTGTGTCTCAAATTGATTCCAATAAGCTGCACACCACAATGATCAGACAGTGGTCAGGTTGCCCATATCTATTTGCTCTGTTCCTTGCACCCTTTTTAAACAATGGTATAATTATTGCATGCCTCCAGTCCTCTGGTACCTTGCCCTGTATCTAGTAAGGATTGGAAAATGATTCTCAACTAACAAAACAATGACTGAGTTATACAAATTCAGAGTGCAGAACACTGAAGTATTTTCTCTCTGGCTTCCTTTAACAGCCAGGAATACAATCCATCCAGCCCTGGTGATTTACCCATCTTCAGGGATATCAACAGGACATGGACCTCTGTGCAGTTATTTCACAGTTCAAGAATTTTGTGTTCTCTTTCAGACTCAATGTATCCCAGTCGATATTAGATAGTTAAGTCCTCAACTCTTATTGATCTATTATTTTTACACTCAGAAGTGTGCCTCTATATTTACTGTTCTCCTATTTGAGGTCTATAATACACTCCTATCAGTGTTGTTGCTCCTTTTTTAATCCATATGGTCTTATTTGATTCATCTTTTAGTACACCATCCTTCCTCACAATTGTAATTGATTCATCAACGAATAATCCTCCAGCACCATCTCTTTTTATGTTTCTTTCCAGCCAGGGACCTTGAGCTGCCTTTCTTGACCTTCTATAAGCCAGATTTTCATTATAGTAATGACACAATGCTGCCATGTGCTTTTCTGTGCACTAATAGAAACAGGAGTAGGCCATTCAGCCCCTCAAGTCTGTTTCATCTTTCAGTGAGATCAAGGCAGATCTATGGCCTAACTCCATAAACCTACTTTTGGCCCATATCCCATAATAACTTTGCTTAACAAAAATCCATCTCAGATTTAAAATTAATAACTGATCTAGCATCCATTGGTATTTCTGGAAGGGAGTTAAGAACATTTAGCATCCTTTGTGTTAGTGAGTTTTGAGAAGATTTGACCTCACCAACACACTAAAACAGCAGCTAAGGAACTTGAATGACCCTATACAGATAACAAGCAAAACTAATGTCATTTACAAAATATCGTGCAAGAACTGTAACAAACACTACTTTGGACAAACAGGCAGAAAATTAGCCACCAGGATAGATGAACACCCAACTAGCCACAAAACAACATGACCGTCTCTCACGAGTAGCCTTACATACTGATAAGGAAGGATACCACTTCGACTGGGACAACACATCCATCATAGGACAAGTCAACAGAGACACGCACAAGAATTCCTAGAAGCATAGCATTCCAACCTGAACTCTATCAGCAAACACATTGAATTAGACCCCATCTACCACCCCCTGAGACAAAGAATAGGAAATGACATCACCAACCCAAAGAAACCCAAACTTATAAATAGAAAGCAAGAATCATGAACAGCGCTTTGCCTGGAGACCCAATGAAGATGTTACCTAGTAGGGTGACGAAACATCTGGAAATGGACCTACCAGCTCAGCGAGCAAACCTACATCCAGAACCTTTGTGTGTAGAAGTGTTTCTTAACATCTCTCCTGAACAGTGTGGCCCTAATTCTAGCATCCCCAACCAGTGGAAATAGTTTCTCTTTATCTATCCTGTCGTTTCCTGTTAATATTTCAAAGATTTCCACCAGATCGCACCTTAACCATCTAAATTCCAGAGAAAACAAGTCTAATTTGTATCATTTCTCCTCAGCTCTCACTTGCTTTTTCTGAAATGAAAGGGTTAAAAACATGAAGTTAGAATTCAGCAGCTTTGATGGTTTTTGTCATCGAATAATTGGAATTTGCTTGTCGGCAGACTCAATTGGTACAGCAGCTTCAGAAGTGAGTAAACGTCCCTTGTTTGTACTGGTTCTGCTGGCACCACACTTGGAAACTGTCTGTAATCCTTTCCCACCATGCAGAGATGCTTTCTAGACACCTGTTTTCTGCAGCTCCCAATACCAGAAAGAAAATCTGACTCACGCATTCTGTTTCCTCTATCTTATTTTTCAGGTTGGCCTTAAGCTTCAGCTGGAACTTTCCTCAGCAGATGTTGAATTGGTCTTGCATTCTCATCTACTTGAAATGATATGCTTTTCAAAGACATCATTATGTTGTAAACAGATCTTTGTACTAACCTCGGATGCATTCCACAGTGAACAATTCAATGTGTCGCAGCATGTTGCACATCTCCATAAGTCTACAAGTCTAAAGTTCTAGAGTTGGTCTGGCTGAGATGAGAGCTGCTTGCCATCAATGATGTGAAACTCCACATCCTTCTTTATATTATTGCAATTGCCTCAGAGTAATCTGCCCTCTCGGCATGAATATGGTGCCATTATATAGTTTCAACCTTACTTTCAAGAACTTCACTTTTGGATCACCATGATCACCTTTTGGATCACCTTTGCACAGGTCTGTGAAGGTCACAATGCTGCATGGCGTGACAGTGTCCATATGATATTTATGTTGCCCCATTGTTCCCCTTCTGCTTATTAGATTCTGAGCAACCCAACCCATTATCTTCAAAGGGACAGCTGACAGTCAGCCTCAACCACAAACTCTTTGACTTTATAATTAACCTTGCTGTGGAGCCAAAGGAAGCAGAACTGCATCTCCTGTCCCCAGGGTTTCTCAGGCTCAACGTGCACATACATCCCCAAAATCTGATCGCATCCACCCCCCCTTTTTTCACTTGAACCAACACAACCCTATACCCCATCTTTCAAGCTTACCTGAAGGTAATTTTGCGCATCAATGACAACCTCAGTTTGTCCTCCCTGCAAGGGTGATCTGCTTTCTAAGAGTATTTTCACTTTTTAGATTATTAGATTAGATTACAGTGTGGAAACAGGCCCTTCGGCCCAACAAGTCCACACCGACCCGCCGAAGCGAAACCCACCCATACCCCTACATTTACCCCTTATCTAACACTACGGGCAATTTAGTATGGCCAATTCACCTGACCCTGCACATCTTTGTGACTGTGGGAGGAAACCGGAGCACCCGGAGGAAACCCACGCAGACACGGGGAGAACATGCAAACTCCACACAGTCAGTCGCCTGAGGCGGGAATTGAACCCCGGTCTCTGGCGCTGTGAGGCAGCAGTGCTAACCACTGTGCCACCGTGCTGCCCACTGTGCCACCGTGCCGTGCCACCTTCTGCTCACTGAAAATATATTCATGGCCCAGCTCGCTTCTGGGATATTTTGGAAATGCACCTCATCTGTTTCAGACTCATAAACAGGCCAAAACCAATTTGGCAGTCTCAATTTCATGAATTGGTCATTTTAATTCTGCCTCAGGCCATTTTGTGTCACTCCATTTTCACAAATTAATTATATGAGTTAGTTACAAGGTATGATTATGATTCCATTGCCATAAGCTGAAACAATTGCTAGTGCACATTTCATGCCACTCTAGCATTCATAGAGGTAAGACAGACATGGTTAACCATGGAAAGAACCACTGTTTTTATTGAAATGTTGTTGACTATACTTATTATGTAGGGTGATGTACAACCTAGATTTATCAATAAGTTACTAACAATTAGCAGAAACAGTGAACTGAAAGATGCAAATTAATTTTCATGCTCCTATTTTCTATATTTTTATGTTCCTGTGTTTTAAAAGAACTCCTTTACTAATGTGAATTTTAACAGAACTATATTTTCAGTCAAATCTCTATCCCAGATACTCTTGCAATATGCCTGCTCTATCAGTTAGTTAACTAGACGTAATTCATCATAATATAGCTACAATGATAACCTGTCCTAAGACTGTGGAATTTTCCGTGAAACCTTCATTTTGAAATTAAATAATTACTAGAAAGACGAAGTAATTATTTCTAAAACCACAGTATAATGTGCTGTCATTTTTTTAAAAACTCAACTCTTGCATTCTATTTCAAAAAGGGATCAGGTCTTTCCGTGAATTTGAAAATGCCTTATGGTTCTAGTACCTCTACAGAAAAGAATGACATTCACAGCTGGATATGCAAGCTGTTAGGTAAGGATCATGAAGCATTCAGCAATATTCTCTGATGTTTATGTATTAAGCCAAGCAAAGCATTTAATCATTTTCATTACTGTCTGCTGTTGATGTTTCCAAGGATCTGTAACTCAGATAGATATTTCAAAATTCATTCTGCATGTAATGTTTGAAGATTTGTTGCAACAGTGGCTGAAGATTTTTCAGACAGCCTTCCACCTGACTGAAGTTCTAACTTTAACGAAACATTGCTGATTACTAATGTTAATCTCTCTTGAAGGGACTGCCAGCCTTAATTTAAAAATTGCTTGAAGGGTTGGCCCTTGAGTTTGACACAGTTTAGTTTGAGCAATGGTAATCTTGACCTTGTGTTGAAAAATAAGATTGTTTGAACTTCCACATCATCATATTAATTCTTCTGGCTAATACCATTGCATTCACTCATGTCTTCAGGATATATAGCTGGAATTGTTTAAACATTTGTTAAAAAAAAGTTTAATAGAAATTATATTATATGAAATATAAGTAAATGACAATTTTGATTTCATTTGCTTTTAACTAGCAATTTCAAAATTATATCTTTCTTATTAATATACACATTTATGTAGCATTTACTACAACATTACACTGGGCTGCTGGAAGTTACAGCTGTTTAAGTTCATTAAGCTGTGGGATCTGATGATGCAAGTGAATCCATTCCATAACTTCTTACAGCACAATAAGGTATGATACTGTAGTATCTCTCTGGTGCTCGATTGTTGCTAGCTCCTTTTCTGTAATGAGACACCAAGTTAGCATTGCATATGTTATGTAGAAAATAACAGATGGGGCTAAGAATGTGTTACAAGGTTGTAGCACACTTCAGTGGTTTGAATGATATCCTAAGTTGTGAAAGCTAAAGCAGTTCAGGAATATCATGCAAGTCCCAAGAGTGTTCAGTAGTCTTGAACAAAGTTCCAAGTTTTTTCTTTTAATATTCATGCTGCCTTCTGGGAAATGTGGGTTGTGTTGAATAAGTTTTCCACCTCAGCCTAGGCATTTTCAGTGTTGCCAGTCGAGAAAACTAGCAGCTTAGCAAAAATTGACACAGCAACCAAAGAGCTAACAACTTAAACATGGTCCTTCTGATGGAATGTAGTTGCACAGAGTGCATTTCTGCACCAGGCTGTCATATATCAAACTACAGTTATGCTGAATGTTTTAGCAGCAAGAAATGAGGAAAATAACTAGAGTCCAAGAAAATCTGAAGATCAGTGCAAGATTTATCTTCACAGACATGTGGTGGAAGGATTTAGGGATTAATTTATTCCAGAAAAAGAATGATCGTGAAGACATTGTACATATTCTGTTCATTTAAAACCTTCTGAAATTCAATTGTGCGATTATCAGGATTGCAAGTCCTAACAATCGTACAATGTTACTCAGTTACCACTTATGGGTCATCCATTTAAAATGGGCAGTGAATGTGTACTGTGAATCAGGCAACCTTGGGGTGAGTATTAGGGGAGCAAGATTCTGTCAGAAAACCTTTCCAGAATGCATTTCTTTTATGTCTGTGACCAGAGGCCACGTGATTTTAATTGCTGGTTCATACTTAGAAAGAAAGGACTGCATTTATATAGGATCTTTCCTACCCATCAGACATCTCAAAGTGCTTTGCAACCAATGAAGTATTTTTTGAAGTGATTTGCGAGTATTATAAGAAATACTGTTGTGTAGGCAATTAAGATTTGACAGTATTAATTGACATTATTGAGATAAGCTTCACCCATCAGGATAGGAAAGTCTGTTCCTTGGAAGAGCTAACAAGGGATTTCTAAGGGATCTTCACTGGTTCTGAAGTTCTGTGTTTGTTACAAAAGCTGTGTGAGAATGTTTCAGCTGTAGCAATGTGAACTTATTCTTGACTTAAGCCTGACATCTTACGACAGACCATCAGGAATCTTAGAATAATGTAACTAACTATTAGTCGTATGTAACAAACATGTCATATTTGATCAAAAGTGAACCTATCAACAAAAGTTTGTGAACAGACTTCCCCATGGGGTATCAGTAATGTAGATGAATACCATTAAGAAGGGTTAATGAAATGAATCAATCCAAGGCTAGTTCCAACAGAAATTAACAGATTTAAAAAGATGCTGACAGTGGTCATAGGTCCAACCCGTCCATGCCGACCAGATATCCCAACCCAATCTAATCCCACCTGCCAGCACATGGCCCATATCCCTCCAAACCTTTCCTATTCCAGATGCCTTTTAAATGTTGCAATTGCACCATCCTCCACCACTTCCTCTGGCAGCTCATTCCATCTTCAGACTTAACTGAGCCTCACTTTATAAAAGTCACAGCAGTCAGTTTAAACAAAGAAAACCATCACAAATGCCAATGAGACATTGAGACATAATCTATATGTGTGATTTTAATGGCAGCATAAACATAGGCCGAGATGCTGGGGATTACATTCTTTGTTGTTGAAATAGTAAGATAAGATCATCTATATCAGGCTGCAAGGGCTCAGGACTTCAACTACAATCTTATGTGAAAGATGGCATCACAGTGAGATGAGACTACCAGCCCTTGACATAAATACTATTTTGACTAAATGTGGCATCAAAGAACCCTAGCAAATCCGTGGAATCAATGGGTAGCAGGGGCAAACTCTCCAATGGTTGAAGTCATACCTGGTACATTGGAGGATGGTTGTGCTTGTTGAAAGTCAGTCATCTCAGTTTCAAGCCTTCTCTGCAGGAGTTTCTCAGGGTAGTGTCCTAGGCCCAACCACCTTCAGGTGCTTCTTCAATAACCTTCCCTCCATCATAAGGTCAGAAGCAGAGGAATGTTCATCAATGATTGCACAACATACAGTACCATTTGCAATTCCTCAGATATAGAAGCAATCATATTCAAGACCCGGACAATATCGAGACTCAGGCTAAAAAGTGGCAAGTGCCTTTCATGGCACACAAGTACCAGGCAACGGCTATCTCCAATAACAGACAAACTAACACTGCCCCATGGCATTCAATGGCATTACTGAATCTCCGACTCTCAACATTAGTGGGTGGCACGGTGGCACAGTGGTTAGCACTGCTGCTTCACAGCGCCAGAGACCCGGGTTCAGTTCCCGCCTCAGGCGACTGACTGTGTGGAGTTTGCACGTTCTCCCCGTGTCTGCGTGGGTTTCCTCCGGGTGCTCCGGTTTCCTCCCACAGTCCAAAGATGTGCAGGTCAGGTGGATTGGCCATGCTAAATTGCCCCTAGTGTTAGGTAAGGGGTACATGTAGGGGTATGGGTGGGTTGCGCTTCGGCGGGTCGGTGTGGACTTGTTGGGCCGAAGGGCCTGTTTCCACACTGTAAGTAATCTAATCTAAAAAACATTCTGGGGGTGACTTTGACAGAAAACTCAACTGGACTCAACATATAAACATAATGGCTACAAGGGCGGGTCAGAGGCTAGGAATACTGTGGCAAGTAACTCACCCCCTGATTCCCCAAAACCTGTCCATCATCTACAAGGCACAGATCAGGAGTGTGATGGCATACTCCCACTTGCCTGGATGGGTGCAGCTCCAACACAATCAAGAAGCTTGACACCATCCAGGACATAGCAGTCTACTTGATTGGCACCACATTCACAAACATCCACTCCCTCCGTCGCCAATATTTAGTTGCAGAAGTATATATAATCTACAAGATACACTGCAGAAATATGCCAAAGATCCTGAGAAAGCACTTCAAAACCCACAACCACTTCCATCTAGAGGGATAAGTGCAGCAGATAAATGGGATCACCACCACCTGCAAGTTCCCCTCCACGACATTCACCATCCTGACTAGGAATTATATTGCTGTTCCTTTGCTGTCGCCAGATCACAATCTTGGAATTCCCTCCCTAAGAGCATTGGGGGTCAAGCTGCAGTGGCTCAAAAAGGCCACCACCATCTTCTCAAAGATAACTAGGACTGGGCAATAAATGCTGGCCAGACATCATTACATTCTGCAAATGAATAAAAAAAAGTATTCCCTCAAATGTTGTGTTCAAGTGCAAGAATGGGACTTGAACCTGGAACCATTTAACTGAGAGATAAGAATGATAGCAATGAAGCCACAAATGGAATCCAACTAATTAAATCTAATCATAACTAGAGAATCATCTGTAACGGCTTTTCTTTCCACTGCTTCACTGCGAACTCTGTGTCCCCAAAGAGTTGTCCCCGTGTCTGCGTGGGTTTCCTCCAGGTGCTCCGGTTTCCTCCCACAGTCCAAAAGATGTGCAGGCCAGGTGAATTGGCCATGCTAAATTGCCCGTAGTGTTAGGTAAGGGGTATGGGTGGGTTGCGCTTTGGCGGGTCGGTGTGGACTTGTTGGGCCGAAGGGCCTGTTTCCACACTGTAATGTAATGTAATGAGTCTATTCCTGGCCTCCCACTATTTCATATCTGCATGCTGTATTGCAGCAACACCATTCAGAAATGCATTTTCAATTTCTGTATGTACTCTATGACACAAGCACCTCACTTAGCCACTGCATAATTGTCAAACAACTTGTCCAACATTCAGTATTGGATGAGCAGAAATGTCATCAATTAAATATTGAAAAGATATTATTATCTCCACACTGTGCCACAAACTCCCGAGCTATTAACTCCATTCTTCTTACTGCAACTGACTGACTCTGAATCAAACTGTTCACAACCTACGAATCGTATGTGACACCAAGATGAACTTACATCAGCATTGTCATACCATGTTAGTTCTCAACTTCCCTATGTCAATATGATCTCTGGCCTTCCATATTCTGCTTCCATTAGTCTGAGGTGAGCCAAAGTTGGATTGTTGATGTCCTAATTCAAACCAAATCACATTCACCTATCACCCCTGTGCTTGCTTACTCATTTAGGCTCCTGGGTAAATAATGCTTTGATTTTAAACTTCTCAATGTTTTCAACCCCATTCACTGCCCAACTCATTCCTATCTTTGTGATCTCATCAAGCCTTGTGAAAGGCTTAAATGGTTTCAGGTGAATTTTTTTTTAAACGTAAGTTGAGGCAAAAAAAAGAGCAGAACAGGAATTTAGCAAATGAGCTTTAGACAGAATAAGAAATAAGACTGAGGGCAAATGGCCAAACCAGGGAATGAGTGATGAAACAAGGACTCAAACTCGACTGCAGAATCGATGAGATAAGATGGGGCCTTGGATGAATAAGAAACAATGCCCTCTCTCTCTCTCTCTCTCTATATATATATATATATATATATATATTTAGGAACTGAGTGAACTGAGGCCAAGATATATGTTTAATACATGATTGTAAGTTAACAAAACCAGAATTGAGTAACTGTGCATGTATGGGACTTAAGATGTAAAAAAGAATGAGCACTTGTGGCTTTTCAGATTTCAGTCTTAGACTGCCTAAGATTGGCCCGCCTTGCATATGCGTGAGTAAACTATTATAAAATTGTGAGTACCTGAGTACCTT
The DNA here is from genome assembly GCF_037043375.1 of Chiloscyllium plagiosum. Taxonomy (NCBI): domain Eukaryota; kingdom Metazoa; phylum Chordata; class Chondrichthyes; order Orectolobiformes; family Hemiscylliidae; genus Chiloscyllium; species Chiloscyllium plagiosum. The sequence goes on from NW_028270145.1 coordinate 43,776,076, forward strand.
GGTGGTTTGTCAAGTTGCACCATACCATCAGCAGGATGTGTGTCATGTCACCAGGGATGGCACTGCAAATATGTAAACACATTTCAATTTACCACCCCTAAGTAAGGCAGCTAACATAACTAGACAAGTGTGGGCAAAGTCACAAGAATATAAAGGAGGACTCAGGATGGATTCAGATCAGGCAACACATTATGCAGAACTAATGATTAAGGAAGTCTGTAACCCCCACCACACACAGAGCTCAGGCATGGTTAAGTGAACTAATAGAAATTTTAAAGAGAGCAGGTAGTTCAACAAACAGGGAGTTGATCCGTTACCTAATGTCCTAATGGGACTGAGGGCAACTCCATTTGAGTTAGTGGTAGGAAGGGTAATTTGATTGTCAGGGACTGTCAGGACTGATTGGTACTGAGGAAATAGGACCCATGACAGAAGGAGTTAAACAGTTGGTGGGAGAGTTGTGCAAGCAGGTTTAAACAAGAAATTTGGGATTAGAATATCATATATTGCATGTAGCAAGAGGCAGGAATTGAAAAGGTGTGTTACCCAGTGTAGGAAATAAAGTCATGACAACATTATACTGGCGAAACCAGGACTCACATCAAAATGAAGATTTTACGATTGGTGATACATACACCAATGTTGGCGTGAAAAGAAAATGTCATTGAAAACATTAGTCACAGTTGAAACATGTTGCTAACTGTTATGACATAGGATAAACCCCTCTGTTAATTTAAACCCGACAGAGAAATTCACCTTGTGCTGTAATCTGTTAAATTTCAAGAGGGAAAGAACTATACCAGAGTTTTATTCTTTAAGTCCAAAAGACAACAATATAACGTTCCTTTCTCTTAAACCTATCTTTACCTCCCACTTTACAATACTGGCCTGATAAAACCCCAATTAAGATTTACAAAAAAAAATCAGCCAGGTATTGAATCTTCCCTTCATATTTTCCTCTGTAGATTTTCCTCTGTCATCTTTTCTTCAGTATTCCACTTAACAGGTCTTTCATATGAGCAGGTACCTTTCAGAGAGCTATTCAGCTAGCTGTCTATATTTGATTTTCTTGGCAGTTCTCCCTCCAACTGTTCAAAATGTCCGATTTAATACCCCGAAACTTCGGATCATTTCATTGGTTTGATGTTGTCAAAATACTAAATTTAAATTTGATTAGATTTTGATATCAGGAGCATAATTTAAACTGAATGCCCGAATTTGAATTTGTTTCTATATGATAGCAACACAGCTCCAGCTATTTGTTTCACTCACTGTTACATTTTAAAATCTTTCAGAACACTTGTGCCAGCCAGAAATTTCAGCTTCCTTAAAGGTACAGTGCATGTCCACAACTTGATAACATAGCTTTTTTTTCAAGAATTAGCCACAACCACTGGGAGTGACTGGGAGGTCATTTGCTCATAACCCACACCATATTACTCAACATTTTGTGTAAGTGGTGGCAAGCAGGGGAGAGAGTTTTTGACTAATATTCGTTGACATACAGAAGCTATCAGGTTAAAATAAAATGGCCACTAAACAGAGAAGCATCCATATGTCCTAGACAAGAGACTTGGCCATTTTCATAAAATCCCTATACTGTGGAAATAAGCCACCTGGCCCAACATATCCACACAGACCCTCTGAAGAGTAACCCACCCAGACTCATTTGCCTACCTTACTACTCCACATTTACCCCTGATTAATGCGCCTAACCCACAATCCCTGAACACTATAGGCAATTTAGTATGGCCAACTCACCTAACCTGCACATCTTTGGATTGTGGGAGGAAACTCGAGCACCTGGAGGAAACTCACGCAAACATGGGAAGAATGTGCAAACCCTACACAGACAGTCACCCGAGGCTGGAGTCAGACCTGGGTCTCTGGCACTGTGATGCAACAGTACTAACCACTGAGCCACTGTGCTGCTCATGAAGATATCAAACCATGACTATGCTGATCACCTCAACAGTATCGACAAGCAAGAGAAAGATGCTGAGAAAAATAACTGATCTATTTTGTCTAAAACATTGGATGTATGAATTACACAAATGACTGTGATTACCCATACTAAATTAGGTATTCATTTATGTTTTGGGAATATCCAGCACTGAATATTATCAAATTTGCAGGCTCCATCTTATAGGGGACAGCCAAGATTGAATCAACCATCTTTTTGCTTGGCAAAAAGGTTTGAAAGGCTGAATTCTGCCCTTGTTTCTCATGATCCTATAATGTACCTTGTTATAAACCTGAAGATTTGTCCAGGCAACTTGATAATGGATTGGCCTGGATTAGATGGACAGACCTGGGATGTTTCTCTTTAGTTAAAGTTTAATACCAATCTAGCCCCCAAAATGGAAAGGGGGCAATATTGAACTGCTGGTCAGCACATACCACTGGCCAGCTGCTCAAAAACAGATAGAGACAAGTTATGGCCTTCTTTGATTAGCAGGCTTTTAAAATTTCAATCCTCCCTGAATGCTAGGATCTTGACTAACATATCTTAATGAGCCACCCAGTTCAAGTAAGGTGGATGTTTCAAGCGCTGGCCATTAAAATCACTGCAGAATTACATGGAGGCAGGTAAAAAGAACCACTTCTTTTTTGACAAAGGGTTACTGGACTTGAAATGTTAACCCTGTTTTTCTCTCCACAGTTGCTGCCAGATCTGCTGAGTTTCTCCAGCAACTTCTGTTTCATTTTCACTTAATTTCTAGCCCCATTCACCTTTGCTTTCGACTGTCGGAGAGAGTTAAAGTCCACACTAAAATGTTCTTATCTTAGATTGAAGAATTTCAAGGCCATAATAATGTTATTTATTAATAAGGTTCTATCTAAAATCCTCTGTTCAAAAACTTCAGACTTTCTGGAATCCAAATTGGGGCTCAAATTGTATATTTTTAAATGGAAAACTTCAAAACTTCATATAACTGAAATATTTTGACATGTGAGGTATTTGACCTCTATTGGAAAGGCAGCATAAAGCTTGAGGCCAGTAAGGTGACAATTTCTAAGTGGCTGCACTCCCATACAACAAACCTACAGGCCTTGAAATCAGCCCATCCCAATTTAGATCTAGGTTCACTGAGCAATGGGTATAGCTAAAACCCATGCAATTCAATGTGATGTTTCTCGGTCATACATCTGCTGTGTAGCTATTATGTCTTCAGGCAATGTGTTTACTTGTCACTATAAATTGGATCTCTTGGGGTTAGTAGATGGAAGCTTTGGATGTAGTTTATGAAGGTGTTGTGTACAGGTTCCCATTTATGTTGCTTTCGACTACTCACAATATCCCTGTACCATTTTCTTTCTCCTAATGAAGAGGAGAAATAAAAATAACTTTCATTAAAGGGAGACTTCAATTGTGAATATTTCCCCTTAGTTTAATTTTGTTTTGAGTGATCTAGGTATCTGAGATGGAGGATCCAAAAATTTTGTTTTATGGAAGTGGGGGTGTTACTGTGCATTCACCTTTAACTTACCCTGCTGCCTTTGAACAATAAAGAATACACGATTGTTTTATCCCTTTATTTTTTGCTTTTGGGCAATTCCAAAGCATCCTAGCAATCACCTTTTGTGATTACAACAATTCTTTGCATTAATTAGTCTGTGTGTGCATGTGTACATATGTGCACTTCTCTCACAGTTTATTATTTTAGGCTTTGTTCATTTTTTTGTATTCTGTTTTATTCTGTTGTTACCTATAATATCTTAACTGCTTAAGCAATTTCTTGTATTTGATATAGCACAAATCATTTTAAAAATTGGCTGAGCCAGTTCCCATTATTGATGATGGAAAGTTTCTTCTGCCTTTCTCAAGACTCATAAGGGAAGAAAAAACATTGAAAATCAATGCAGAAATTCTGAAATCTAATACTTAAAAATCATGCCATCAATCAGGCAAATAATCCATATTACACTACTGAATGGAAGTGGGGAAGGGAGACGTTTCTGTATCAAGTACTGGTTCCTTCATATCATCGAGGAATCTCTGCAGCTTTATTCAGTGGGAGTTGGAGGATGTGCAATATTATGAAGACAGGGGTGTTATACCACATAATATACAACATATTATTCTAGAATACAGTTCTGAAGATAGATTTTCTCCTCTGTCACTTCTGGGATTTTCTGTGAAAAGTAAAGTGGCTGAATTTTACTGGAAATCTAAGAATCAATTTTAGAGATTTTTAATGGATTTTTTTTTCTGTGGGCACAAACGAGCTTTCTCAGCCTTTTATCTGAAAAGCATCTCATTACCTACGCCTCTATAGCATCCCTCTCATCTCACCTGCTCTCAAGAGTACTTGATGGTGCTGAGAGGTTTCGGGATTCCCTTAGCCGTGCTCCAAGTAAGCATTGCCAGCCAAGGGTTGCCCTTCATTATGTATATAATCCAAAAGGTGGTGCAGTCAATACTTCATTTCAAATACATGTAGTTGTTTAAAAACTAAAGGAGACATTCAACCAACTGTCAGCCTCATTCTATCTTAGAACCTTGTACCTCTAATGCCAATGTAACATATAGCCTAATCATATTAACTATCATGCTGTATTGTTCCCTTATCGAAGCCAGTATGATTATGACCATTGATGACACTTCCCTGCCCCCACACATCCTGCATAATTTCCTACCCTTATATGTTGAGTTGCTCCCATTTAAAATTATTGTCCCTTCTGCTTTCCAGCGTGCTGCCTCCAACCTCCACAAGTGACTTGCCCAACCTCCTCACACAGCTTTGGATCCTTGAATTTCACTGAGTTATACCTCAGGACTAACCATGGCCCAACCCCCAACTGACTCAGACAATCAGCCCCTACTGATGGCAGATGACAATAAATTGGGTGGCAGTGTGTGGCGTGAGGAGGTTGCTAAGAGGCTGCAGGGTGACTTGGAAAGATTAGCTGAGTGAGCACATATTTGGCAAATGTAATATCATGTGGATAAATGTGAGGTTATCCGCGTTGGTCATAGAAACAGGAAGATGGATAATTATCTGAATGGTGGCAGTTTAGGAAAAGATGTGGTGCAACAAGACCTGGGTGTCATGGTGGAACAGTCACTGAAGGTTGGCATGCAGGTGCAGCAGGTGGTAAGAAAAGCTAATGGCACATTCTCCTTCATGGTGAAAGGCTTTGAGTTTCAGAGTAAGGATGCCTTGCTGCAGTTATACAGGGCCTTGATGATGCCACACGTTGAGTATTGTGTGCAGTTTTGGTCTCCTGGTCTGAGGAAGGACGTTCTTGCTATTGAGTGAGTCCAGGGAAGGTTCACCAGACTGATTCCTGGGATGGCAGGACTGATATATGAGGAAAGACTGGGTCGTCTGGGCTTGTATTTGCTAGCATTTAGAAGAATGAGGGAGGAATCTCATAGAAACATATAAAATCCTGATGGGACTGGACAGGCTAGATGTGGGAAGAATATTCCCAAAGTTGGGGATGTCCAGAACAAGGCATCACAGTCTAAGAATAAGGGGTAAGCCATTCAGGACTGAGATGAGGAGGAATTTCTTCACTCCAAGAGTTGTGAACCTGTGGAATTCGCTCCCAGAGGATGCCGCCAGGGCCAATTCATTAGATACATTCAAGAGGGAGCTGGATGTGACCCTTGAGGCTAAAGGGATCAAAGGGTATGGAAGAGAGTGAGAATGGGATACTGAGATTGCATGATCAGCCATGATCGTATTGAAAGGTGCTGCAGGCTCGAAGAGCTGAATACCCTATTCCCACACCTATATTTTTATGTTTCTATATTCCAGACTGATCTCTGTGCAGCTCCCTGACTGTCCTACTGCAACTCCCCACACTGGTTGCACTGGAATCATAGACCTGACTGTGACTCACTTCCAAACTGAAGAGGTACAGAACCCCTGACCATCCATGTGGCTGGCTGGTCATGTCCAAGCCCCTGAACTGAAAGCAGACGATACCCTTGACTGACCATGCTGGCACCTACTGAATGAAGGCTGTCTCCCTTGGCCTGAAAGAGTGCAACATAGACTTTGACATATGGCCATTTGGTTGAACCACATATAGGATGTTGCCCCATATTCTGCTGGCACATGCTGCAGGTGTGTTATTGATGCAGCATAGCAACATGTCCATCTCCTTGGCTGATCACCTGCTGACAAACATGAAGTTGTCTGGCTGTGTCTGTGCTAAAGAGGAATGCAAGAGAGAAGAACTGTGAGACCTTAAGCTTGGGCCAAAATGGAAAAGTTTCAAAATACAAGGCAAAACAGAGAGGCTGTGAACATCCAAGTAGGCACAAAGTGAGTGGGCATTAAGGTGCACAGTGTTTAGATTGAGGGATTGGATGCATATCTCTGTACGCAATGTGTCCAGGCAGCAGCTTTACAGTAAAACGGCAGAGACCTAGGTTCGATTCCCACCTTGGGCAACAGTCTGTGTGGAGTTTGCACATTCTTCCCGTGTCTGCGTGGGTTTCCTCCGGGTGCTCCAGTTTCCTCCCACAATCCAAAGATGTGCAGGTCAAATGAATTGGCCATGCTAAATTGCCTGTAATGTTAGGTGCATTAGTCAGGGGAAAATGGATCTGGGTGGGTTACTCTTCAGAGGGTTGGTGTGGACTGGTTGGGCCGAACGGTCTGTTTCCACACTCTGGGGAATCTAATCTAAAAGGTGCCAGTGGACTCTGCAATACAGGACTAAAATGAAAACTGTATCGTAAGTCAGTCAAAGATGCATCATGAAAGTGCGGTTAGGCTGGTATATGTTCAAAACAAACATTCATGGACAGTGAATGGGAAGGTGTGGACAATCAAGGCTTATGATCCTGGAATGTGCCTTCAGATGTTGGTGACTGCTGCCCAAGGAGGAGGCCCAGAGGAGCAAGAGTAAGCTGGACTGACAAGGAATCCACTCTGACTTTCAATTCTGGAATTGTTGCTGTTGTGTTTCTCCCAACAGCTGGGAGAATGGAAAAGTGCATATCAATGAAGTGAGTTCCAGTAAAAACGACATGCTAATGGTTGCAAAAAGGCCTCTTGCCACTCACGAGTAAGACCTTGTCTCGCCATTCAACATCTGAGTTACGGAGTCATCTTTATAGAGTCATGCAGCACAGAAGCAGGCCCTACGGCCCACCATCGCAATACCAACCAACAAACAGCAAACTACATTAATTCCATTTACCTGCACTTGGTCCATAGACTTTTGTTTGACTGAAGAATTAAATGTTTTGCTCTTGATGTCAAAAATCTCATGACTGCCAATCTCACCTTAATTTCCCATTGATTTGACAATGTCCACATTGTTGGATCAATTCCACACATATTGAATATGTTCATATGTAAAATGAGAGTTATGTCATGATTTATGCCATCACAATATTTGACACCCAGAATGGAAACCAATTCTGCATCCAGGGCAAAATGTTGGGGGCAAGAGAGGGGTTTTAAATTCAAAGGACCAGTCGACTTCAAATGCAAAGAGCGATTGTTTGCAGTAAATGTGATTGCTGAAATTTTGCTGTTCCAAATCAGTCACACAAAACCTACCCGATCCATGTGTTTCTGTGAGGTGGTCCTGACAGAGGCAGAACACCCACTAGGATTCTTCCGAAAAAGCATCTAATTAGCCTGATGGGAGAAAACAGTTTGGATTCAGGTGGACAGCTAAGTGTCAAGTGTGAAGCTTGCCCTGTTAAATCATGTTGAGAATCAACCAAGTTGGAGTGTCATGGAATTCATCTCCTGTATCATTTCACTAGAGGAAAATAAAAGCAGATTTAACAAGTTCTGCCAATAATTAACTCTCCCTTTTCATGCCAATAATTAACTCTCCCTTTCCATGCCAATTCTTTTTGTTTCGTTGTTTGTTGCTCTCTTTATGTTTATGGCTCTCAAGCATTTTACTCACTGGAGTGAGAACAAGATGCTAAGTACAACACTCTAATATTAGAGCCACAAATGTTCCACTTCTGTTGACAGACTGAGTCAAAATTAGCCCTAGTGTGAATTAACTGGACTGGCAAATACTTTAACAGAACTTTAATCATGTACAACCTAAAATATAAAACAAGGAAATAAATAGTATACTGAATGCTTAAGAGTAATGCAGCATAGAAACAGACTCTTCAGTCTAACTCATCCACACCTAATATCCCAATTTGACCCAGTGCCATTTGTCAGCATTTGGTTCATATCCTTCTAAACCCTTAATAAAAGCTGAAATAACTAATGATGCTGGAAATCAGAAACAAAAACAGAAATTGCTACAAAAGATCAGTGGAGAGAAGTCAGATTTAATTTTTTGGGTAACCTTTCCTCAGAACTGATTCCAGGCCTACTGAGCTTTTCCAGCAATTTCTATTTTTGTTCCCCCTTCCTATTCATGTACACATCAATATGCCTTTTAAATGTTGTAATTGTACCAGCCTCCACACTTCCTCGGGCAGCCCATTACATGCATACACAATGTTCTGTGTGCAAAAGTTGCCCCTCAGATTCTTGTTAAGTCTTTCCTCTCTCACCTTAAACCTATGCTCTCTAATTTTGGACTTGCCAATCTTAGGAAAACGACCTTGGCTATTCACCCCATCCATGACCTTCATGATTTTTTAAACCTTTATAATGTTACCCCTCAGCCTCTGACACTTCAGGGAAAAAAAGCCCAAGCCTATTCAGCTTCTGCTTACAGTCCTTGTAAATCTTTTCTGCACCCTCTCAAGTTTGAAAATATCTTACCTATAGAATGTAGGCCAGAAGTGTATGCAGTATTCTAAAAGTCGCCTAATCAATGTCCTGTATACCCACAACATGACATCCCAACCTCTGTACTCAATATTTGACAATGAAAGCAAGGGTGCCAAACACCTTCTTTGCCACCTTTGTCTTTGCAGCACTTTTCTTAAAGGACATATGCTGGCTGGGAACAAAAGCAGTTAATGCTGGAACAACTCAGCTGGTCTGGCAGCATCTGTGCAGAGAGAAAAAGAACTCCTGAGCAGAATTTATGCCTCAAGGATTTGCTTGCTGCAGATGTCTGGTAGTTGGTAGGTGTGATGATAATTCATCAAGCATGCTTTGCATTGGCTCCTTACCTGAGGGAGCAATGACAACTCACACCTATCAATTGATTGGTTGCTATTTAAAGGGACTTCTTGTAGGTGTTAGAATAGCTTTGTTGTATATCCATGGGTGAGGACATAGGAAGCATAGGCATGGTCCCATAAAGTAGGGAGGGTGATCATGTTCATTCTAATTTATGTCTTCCATCTTCCATAAGGCCCTCAAGTGTGATATATGAGCTGATGTGGAAGGAAGTTCAACCATCCTGAAAGGAAGTCAGCATTCTGAGAAAGCAGTCATAGTATCCGTACAAATTCTCCACACCTCACTGGCATTCGAAGGCAATTAACTTGCTAGTCTCTTGGTGAGCCGCAAATCACAAATGAAAAGTGTTAGAAAGAAAGGACAGAAATAAAGAGGAAAAACGAAGATGCTGGAGATCTGAAACAAATACAAAGTTTTATCACTACTAGTGCTAGTGCTCCATGTATTGGAACCCACTTCCCCCACAGCAGTCTTTGCAAACATTTCTCTAATCTTACTTATCCTATGCAAATTCAAAATTACTGGCTCAAGTAATATCCAGAGATTATTACCTTTGAATTTTTGCTTAATTTGGGACCTATCTCTTCATATTGTCTATGCAGAATCATTTTCCTTGCCCTCCCTATGACATTGATACCTACATGGACCACAATGTCCAGAGCCTTCCTCTACCATTGCAAGTTCCTCTCCAACCCTGAGAGGATGTTCTGAACCCTGGCACTAGACAGGAAATGCAATTGTTTTCCCTCACTCTTTCCCTCAGAAAACAACATAATTTCCCTTCACTGTACTATCCTGAACTATCACGCAATTATTCTTTGCTCTCCTCATTTGAATATCACCCTAAACTATAGTGCCATGGTCACTTATCTTATTCCACTCCTCGCTTTCATTCAAACATGTTGAGAGTAATGTATCATTATCGTCAGTGCCTAATAATCTTGGTGATCCACTTAGTACAGCCACAATTATCATTCAATGCAAATAAGGCAGAAATAATGGAACTACTCAATACCACCTTACTTTTATGGGACATTGCTTCTGCCCATATAGAAGTGAAAATTGGACACATGCCTAAAAATCCTGTCTTTGCTCCTAAGTGAATGAATACCACATGTAAATTGTGCAATTAGTCGATAAAAAAATCTGGGTCTGGTATCCCAAGATGGAGAGATAATGAGAATTCTTGGTCCTTGCTCATACTTCATTTTTGTGCTGTGATCACTTTGATTGATTTTTCATACTTCTGTGCAAGGCACAATCTTTTCATTTGCCATAATCTTCTTATCATTTTTATTTTATCATTAAACATTTCCCAAGTCAGAGTGTAATATATCTATACACATGCATTGACAAGAATGCCTTTATAAGTTTTGCACGTATGTTCTGAGAAATGTTCCCGGGAAATGCTGATCTTGCTTTTACTGTTCAGCAATTCAATTCTTTGTAAATGCTCCATCATCTGATATTTGGAACTTACAGCAGGTAAGTGATCCCCTATTTCTAACTGATTAGTATTATCCAGTCAGCATGTTCCAATCAATACACTGTCCAAATCACATTACTTTTGTCTACAGTGCATTCATTGTAAGATCACTGAAGCAGTAAGGTCTACCATTCCGTTAATGGATTTGATCAGTGATAGCACTAAAATTTTAACTGTACAATATCACCAATAAAATTCAAACCTACTGATTTCTACAGTGACCTTCTATCTCCTCTATATTAGGAATGGAAAACAGTACAGATTTCCCATGAGCTTGTACAGGGCCTTTGTTGTTGATATCAAAAGGTCGATATTATTAGTCAATCCACTTTTTAAATTAAAAAATTGCAAGGCAATAACAAGGTGGGTAAACAGAAAGAAACATTCTGGAAATACTCAGTAGGTCAGGTCGCATCTGTGGCAAGAGAAACAAAGTTAACAGGAGAAATTACCTGAACTTGGCCTTAGCTTAAATTGTGGGTCCAATTGTAAGTCAGAAAACTGATTAGTCAATGGACACTGTCAGGGATCCTTTACTGAGGTGTAGCATTAACATTCCACTTCTGGGTTGCCTGATTAAATGGGAAGGATGGCCGAAATACTGAATGCACCTTGGCATCCAATGAGGGATCTTCAAATAAAGAAACTCTGAGAGAGCTCATGATACCATCAGGGAGTAAAGCATTGCACATACCAGCAGGGAGGACGTGTAGGATGGAGAAAAGCTTTGTCCTTTGACTGTATCCAGCAGCATCTCCAATGTCAGATGAGAAGAGGCCATCCTGACCGAACAGGTTTGGCTGTGAATTGTCCAGACTGTGAGCAGCTGGAATGTGGTGCCCGCACTTGGATCCAATGCAACAGGAGATTTAATGACCTCCCAAAGTTCAAGCATGTGAATGCCCTTCAACTTCCACTGGACTGCTATCAATCCCTCGGTTCCCTGGTTTTCTCCTTATAGCTATCCTCTGACTGACACAAACATTCCTTTTTTTTCCTCCAGCCTTCTCTTTAAATACCTACTTCTAACAGATTGTCCTTAAATTTAACATCATCCTCTTGCTCTCTCACATTCATTCCTCTATCATCTTGGATTCATTGAATCCCTACAGTGTGGAAACAGGCCATTCAGCCCATGAAGTCCACACTGATCCCCTGAACAGTATTCCATTCCAACGCACCCCCCTTACCCTATCCCTATAATCCTGCACTACCCATGGATAATCCATCAAATCTACGCATCCCTGGATACTATCATGCAATTTAGCATGGCCAATCCACCTACCCTGCACATCTTTGGACTGTGGAAGGAAACTGGAGCACCTGGAGGAAAACCACACAGACACGGGGAGAATGTGCAAACTCCACACAGACAGTCGCCCAAGGCTGGAATCAAACTCACATCCCTGATGCTATGAGGCAGCAGTGGTAACCACCAAGCCATGTTCTCTGTTTACTCTAAGTACTTATTCCATTTCTCAGAGTTAAAGAATCATGGACTTATACAGCACAGAAACAACCCTTCGGTCCAACTTGTCCACACTGACCAGTCCCTAAACTGATCTCGTCCCATTTGCCAGTATTTGGCCCATATCCCTTTAAATCCCTCCTATTCATGTACCCATCCAGTTGCCTTTTAAATATTGTAATTGTACGCACCATCACTGGCAGTTCGTTCCATACCCATAACACCCGCTACAGCGACTATTAGAGTTTATGGTTCTAATGCTGTGGTTGTTCTCCTGGGTCAACCTTGTTTCTCACCTGAATCAGTTGAAACTTTATTGCTGGAACAGCACAGCAGGTCAGGCAGCATCCAGGGAACAGGAGATTCGACGTTTCGGGCACAGGCCCTTCTTCAGGAATGCCTCACTTTCTCCTCTCACCTGAATCAACCTCCTGTTCCTCCTTAGATCTCCAACTTACTGCACCGTAGATAGCTCCTGTGATTCAGGAATGTCTCACAGGCAAGAAGTTGAGGTTGAGCAACTCCAAGGCACTTGAAAATAATTGGACAAAGTTGCCATTCCAAGTGAACATGGCAAATTCGGGCTGAAAAGGACTACACCTGTCTGTAACATCTCAGCATGAAAGAACACACTTTAACAAAGATTAAGAAAGCATTCAGACAGGCTATCTCTTATTGCCTTTGCATGTACTATCTGACTTTCTATATTGTAGCCAGTAATATTTCAGTTTCTTATTCTAACCCTGACACTTCCAGCAATATTGACCATCAACTCGTTGACTATAGCTGGCAAATTAGATCCACTTTGTTCTTCCAGCCAGATGAAAAGTAAAAATGCCAGTGAAAGACAATATTCAGAGCTATAGAAGTACTTAATTAGCTTTTAAAATATCTTAGCTGGTTTCCTGACAAATCCAGGCTGATTTGGGAGTTAGCTGAGATGGTAGAATCCCTACCCTTAAAAACCCATCCTGGGAAATCCAGAAGAATGTGGGAGGATCTCAGGATCCTGTCCCAATGTCATATTCGGAATTATTGCTCACCTAAACTGATCTCCCCTTTCCTATGGCCCAATAGAGATGGGTAAAAGACTGTTCTATACCATCTGAACAATACTGGAACGGGTGTTTGACTGAGCAACATGACCAGAAAGATGTGGTAACACAAAGGTCAGACACAAGGCAAGAAAGAAGAGTACAATAAATGAAGAACAGACTATGACAGGAAGGGATAGATTATAAATCAAAGAGTATATTAACAGATAAGGCTAGGGGTTGCAAAAACAATAAAAGGAGAAAACAACAGGCTGTGTACTTGAACGTATACGGCATTGAAAACAAAAGAAATGTCTGATTGTGCAAACAGAAACAAGGGAGTATGTTCTGAAGCAGAAACTGATTGGGACCTGAACTGATTGGGACCTGAACCTAAAATCAAATCATATATTTCCAAGTCAGGATGATGAGCAGCTTGGAGAGGAACATGAGTTGGTGGTGGTGTTCCCACATATTTGCTGCCCTTGCCCTTCTAAATGGAAGTGGTCGTGGGTATGGAAGGTGCTGTTTCAGGATCTTTGGTGAATTAGATTAGATTAGATTAGATTACTTACAGTATGCAATGCATCCTGCATTGAAATATATATTGCTGTTCCTTCACTGTCGGTGGGTCAAAATCCTGGCATTCTCTCTCTAATGCATTGTGGTCAACCTACAACATGTGGACCTCAGCGGCTCAAGAAGGCAGCTCACCACTGCGTTCTCAAGGGCAACTAGGGACGGACAATAAATGCTGGCCAACCAGCAATGCCGACATCATACGATTAAAATTAAAAAAAGGATGAAGTACAAAGGACGAAATAATAAGTACAAAATGGCATGACAATAATCTTTTGGTGTCAGGAAGGTAAAACCAGACAAACTTAACCTAGAAGCAGAGTCCATAGCATGTTTTGGAATAATTCCTTAGAGGAATATATCTGTAGTTTGACCAGTGATTAAATTATATGAACCTGATAAAGTGCAATGAGTTACAATTGATTAATGAAGTGAGAATGCCCAGGTAGCAGCAATTATAATATGATTGAAAGTTTGCATTCAGTTTGACAGAGAGGTGGGAGGGTCCAAGACTCATATTGTAAACCTAAATACAGGTATTTATGAAGGCATCCAAACCAAAGTGAAATAAAGCAAAATAAAACAAACTTGATGAGGACGATGTCAATAGAGATGCAGTAGCAAATACATAAGAAAATATTTCAGTATAGACAGAGTAGATACATTCCAATGAGGAAGTAAAATTCCAAGAGGAGGACCCAGCATCTGTGATTAACTAAAGAAATTAAAGAAAGTATCAAAGTTAAAGGAAAGCATATGAACGCGTAAAGGTGCGTGGCAGGTCAGAAGATTGAACACAATATAAAGAAGCATCAGAGATTGATTAAAAGATTAATGAGGAGGAAAACATCAGAGTTTGAGAAAGGTCTAACGAGAATATAAAAATAGATAGTAAGCATTTCTATGGATATATAAAAAAGAAAAGAGCTAGCATAACATTGGTCTTACAAAAAAAATGAGGCTGGAGAATTAATAATGGAAAATAAGGAGATGGCAGATGAATTAAACAAGCATTTTCCACCAGTCTTCAATGTACAGCATACAAGTAACATCCTGGAAATTGCTGCAAATTCCCCTCATTCATGGAAGGTTCCATCAGAATGGAAAATAGTGCAATATAACAATTTTCTTCAAAGCGTAAAGGAGACAGAAAGTAGGAAACGGCAAGCCACTTAGCGAAGCATTTGTTATAGGGAAAGATTTAGAATCAAAACACATTATTATGATAATTTATATGCTTGCTTTCATCAGTCAGGCATTGAGTATAAAGGTTCCCATGTAACGTTGCAGCAATATAAAACTTCAGTTCAACCCCATCTGGAATAGTGTGTGCAGCTCTGGCCACCACACTGCAGGAAGGATGTGGAGGCTTTGGAAATGCTGCTAAGAGGTTTACCAGTATGTTGCCTGGACAGGAGGTTAGACAAACATGGATTGTTTCTGCTCGAAACTCAGAAGCTGAGGGACAAATTGGTACAAATATATAAAATTATGAGGGGCATGGATAGGGTGGTTTGTTGGTGCCTTTTTCCCAGCGTGTAAATATCATAGGGGGCATAAGTATAATCTGAGAAGGGGAAACTTCAAAGGGGATGGTGTGGGGCAAGCTTTTCACACCGAGGGTGGCTGGTTCCTGGAACCACCACATTGCCAGTGGAAGCAGATACAATACCAACATATAAGAGATGTTTAGATAGACATATAAACAGGCAGAGAATAGACAGATATGCACCATATGGTATTAGTTTAGAATGGCATCATGATTGGCGCAGACATGGTGGGCTGAAGGACCTGTTCATATGCTGCACCGTTCCACATAACATGTTCCATTAGAAAAGCAAGGCATTCAAGCACAGACAACATGGTTTGTGAAAGGGAAATCATATGTAACTAATTTATTCGAGTTCTTTGAGGAAGTCACATGTGCTATATATGAAGAAGTACTAGTGGATTCAGTACCCCTTCAGATACTACTTGGATTTCCAGGAGGCATTTGATAAGGCACCTTATCAAAACGTATTGTGGAAAATAAAATCTCACAGTTTAGGGGGTAATATATTGGCATTGGATAGAAGTTTGGTGTGTTAACAAGAACAAAGAAGTCATTTTCTGATGGCAAGATGTGCCAAAGGGTTCAATCCTAGGACCTAACCATTTTACAATTTTTGTAAGTTTTTTGGATGAAGGAACCAAACAAATGATTAATAAATTTGCCAGGACAAATAGGCAGGAAATTATATTGTGAATAGAACATAAAGAAGTGCAAAGGGTTAAAGTTAGGTGAAATGAGTAGGTAAAGATCTGGCGAATGGAGTATATGAGAGAGAATGTGAAATTGTCCCCATCAGCGGCAATAACAGATCACTAATATATGAGAAAACATTGGAACATAGAAACAGGGGTTGGCCATTCAGCTCCTCGAGCTTATCACCATTCAATGTGATCACAGCTGATCTGTGGCCAGACTCCATAAACCCTGCCTTTGGTCTACATATAGGGGAGGTGAGACACAATGGTGTTATCACTGGACTGTTGATCCAGAGACCCAGGTAACATCCTGGGGACGTTGGTTCGAATCCCACCACGGCATATGGTAGAATTTGAATTCAATCAAAATCTGAAATTACAACTTTAATAATGATCATAAATCCATTGCTGATTGTCTGGAAAAACCGATCTGTTTCATTACTGCCCTTTAGGGAAGGAAACTGCCGTCCTTGGCTAATCTGGCATACATGTGACTCTAGACCCACAGCAATGCGGTTGAGTCTCAACTGCCCTCTGGACAACTGGGGATGGGCAATAAATGCCCAGATAGCCAGCAACCCATGAAGTTTTTTTAAAAATCTCTTAATACCATTGCTTAACAAAAATATATCTATCTCGGATTCAAAATGAACAACCAATTCAGCATCCATTACCATTTATGGAAGAGAATTCCAAACACCTCCCACCACTTGTGTGTAGAATTGCTTCTAAACATCTCTCCTGACCTGGTCTGGCCTTAATCCTCTGACCATGACCCTTGCTTCTAGAATCTCCAACCAATGGAAATAGTTTATCTAACTTGTTTTTCCTGTTAAAAACTTAAAAACAAATATTACATTTACAGTCACATCAATGTTTGATGTGAATTTATGCAGAGCAGCATGCTTTCGTTAGTGAATCTTGCCTCAAGAGATCCAAGCCAAGATGGAGTACTAGATCTTTATACCCTCAGGTTACATGATATGATACAGTAATGGCATCATGAGCATGTATCTTCAAGATGTATCTGACGTACTGTGTATTTTAAAGGTACTATGGCACACTGGCTAAGAACAAATACCAACAAGACATAAATAAATTTGTGATCAGCAAGAGGATGAAAACGTATTAGGGATAGGCTGGAATATAGAGTAATTGGGCTGGTCATGGTCCATATGAAAGGTGGAGCAGGCTCATGGGACTGACTGGCCAGTTTTTGTTCCTAATTCAAAGGTTTTATGAATTTACCATGAAAACAAAATCTGAAATTAAAGGTGGTAAGACATGCAGTCTCTTAGTTCCCTCATTGTGACTTCTAACTGGAATTCTATAGCACCCAGAATAGCTCTGACCATTCGTTCACTGACTGCTGCTAGTCAATGCTAACAGGGGGACAACTGATCTCTCCTTTCCTCCCTCTGCTTTCTGCAATTAACTTTGGATTGTCTCCAGCAAGCAGTAGTAAAAGTCCAGACCTCCCTCTGCATGAAAGGTGTTATACTATCCGTCCATCTTTTTTTGATGTCATCCAAGGCACTCATTCTTCGAAGACATTCTATCCTGTTAAAGGTTCTTGCATCTGCTATTACTGAAGTGTTCTCACAGCAGTACCTCTGGAGTTTCCTTGCATGCATTGGCAGCCCGCATCTTAATGCCACTGCATCCTGAAGAGGAGATGTCACCTTCGCCAACATAAATGGGGGAGATACTAAATTAATATTTTGCATCAGTATTTACTGTGGTAAAGGATATGGAAGATATAGACTGTAGGGAAATAGATGGTGACATCTTGCAAAATGTCCAGATTACAAAAGAGGAAGTACTGGATGTCTTGAAACGGTTAAAGGTAGATAAATCCCCAGGACCTGATCAGGTGTACCCAAGAACTCTGTGGGAAGCTAGAGGAGTGGTTGCTGGGCCTCTTGCTGAGATATTTGAATCATCGATAGTCACAGGTGAGGTGCCGGAAGACTGGAGGTTGGCAAACGTGGTGCCACTGTTTAAGAAGTGTGGTAAGGACAAGCCAGGGAACTATAGACCGGTGAGCCTGACCTCAGTGGTGGGCAAGTTGTTGGAGGGAATCCTGAGGGACAGGATGTACATGTATTTGGAAAGGCAAGGACTGATTAGGGATAGTCAACATGGTTTTGTGCGTGGGAAATCATGTCTCACAAACTTGATTGAGTTTTTTGAAGAAGTAACAAAGACGATTGATGAGGGAAGAGCAGTAGATGTGATCTATACGGACTTCAGTAAGGCGTTCGACAAGGTTCCCCATGGGAGACTGATTAGCAAGGTTAGATCTTATGGAATATAGGGAGAACTAGCCATTTGGATACAGAACTGGCTCAAAGGTAGAAGACAGAGAGTGGGGGTGGAGGGTTATTTTTCAGACTGGAGGCCTGTGACCAGTGAAGTGCCACAAGGATCGGTGCTGGGCCCTCTGCTTTTTTGTCATTTACATAAATAATTTGGATGCGAGCATAAGAGGTGCAGTTAGTAAGTTTGCAGATGACACCAAAATTGGAGGTGTAGTGGACAGCGAAGAAGGTTACCTCAGACTACACCAGGATCTTGACCAGATGGGCCAATGGGCTGAGAAGTGGCAGATGGAGTTTTATTCAGATAAATGCAAGGTGCTGCATTTTGGGAAAGCAAATCTTAGCAAGACTTATACACTTAATGGTAAGGTCCTAGGGAGTGTTGCTGAACAAAGAGACCTTGGAGTGCAGGTTCATAGCTCCTTGAAAGTGGAGTCGCAGGTAGATAGGATAGTGAAGAAGGCATTTGGTATGCTTTCCTTTATTGGTCAGACTATTGAGTACAGGAGTTGGGAGCTCATGTTGCGGCTGTACAGGACATTGGTTAGGCCACTGTTGGAATATTGCGTGCAATTCTGGTCTCCTTCCTATCGGAAAGATATTGTGAAACTTGAAAGGGTTCAGAAATGATTTACAAGGATGTTGCCAGGGTTGGAGAATCTGAGCTACAGGGAGAGGCTGAACAGGCTGGGGCTGTTTTCACTGGAGTGTCGGAGGCTGAGGGGTGACCTTATAGAGGTTTACAAAATTATGAGGGGCATGGATAGGATAAATAGACAAAGTCTTTTCCCTGGGGTCAGGTAGTCCAGAACCAGAGGCCATAGGTTTAGGGTGAGAGGGGAAAGATATAAAAGAGACCTAAAGGGCAGCATTTTCACGCATAGGGTGGTACGTGTATGGAATGAGCTGACAGAGGATGTGGTGGAGGCTGGTACAATTGCAACATTTAAGGGGCATTTGGATCGGTATATGAATAGGAAGGGTTTGGAGGGATATGGGCCAGGTGCTGGCAGATGGGACTAAATTGGGTTTGGAGATCTGGTCGGCATGGACGGGTTGGACCGAAGGGTCTGTTTCCATGCTGGACATCTCTATGACTCTATGACTCTATAACATCAATATATTTGCGTTATGGATATGTTAAGTGACAGTACTGTGTCAACTGGAATGGAGTCTCAGTTAATAACAACCTCAGAATACAATCCCAACTAAAATATGTATCAAGGAAAAGAGAAACAAGCTGACGTAAGATATATATAGCATCATTACACTTCTGGTTTTAAGACAAAACTGTCTAAATACTACTTGCAAGCATATAGATTTAAAATAAGTCCTACAAGAATTCTTCTGTTTTTCAATTATTCCAAATTGCAAATGTGACTGATTTCATTTCAGAGTGACTTTCTGCTTCACCATGCACTGCATACCAAACTCATTGAAAGTCTGGGCCTCCAAGTGGAACTGAATTCAAAAGGATTGCTTCTGGGTACAATTCCTCCTGTTGGTAATTTAATGTAGCAGCATGAGCACAAAATAAGAAATCCATTCATGACTTGTCTAGTCTAGCTCACCTGCAGTGAAAACTTCACATGGCATAATTAGTATGTTGCTTTCAATTTATTTAATCAATGAGAATCGCTTATGTCCATTATTCAGAACATTGTTTCTCTCAAACAAATAGACATTCCCTATTATCGATTTAATTATCAATGTCAATTCTATCAAAGTAATCTTCATTAAGTCAATCAACTATTTTTAATCCTTTCTTCCAAAGTGCATTTCTTCAAATTGCTAACTTTTCGTTTTAAAATGTGTATTAAGATTTAAATTTTGAAAAAAAAAACTTCATTCAGAGAACCCTTCTGAATTTGCAATAATGAAGGACAATTTTGCAAGAAGCAAAATTTGCAATTATTCAATGTACTTTCTTTCACTTGGGCTCATGAGTGTTGAGGAGTGAATTAATTGGAAGATGTAGATGAATGTGAAGATCAACAAAAGTGTGAATTTGATTATATGGTGAGGGCAAACAGTGGCAGATAATATGAAGAAGCAAAATAGGAAACAGAGCACTGTGTCAAGTGTAGTGATCGTTACAAGGTCAGCTAGGCAGACCTCAGAATATGTGTTCCCTGAATGGGGCTGTTAATCTAGTCCAATCAGGGAGCCTTGGCTAACGGATATAAACAGCAGTGTCAGACACCCTATTCACTCTGAGAGCTGGTTCTGAGGGAGCTGGACCAGTGTCAAGGACTTTCCACCTATAAATAAAGGGTGACTTGGTGACGGATACCAGCCTCTATGGAGTTTTTCAGTGGCGATGAGAGTAAAGCACACTTCTGAAGAAATTCACTCGCAAAAGTAGTCTGAGTTGGGATAAGGATTTCTGACATGATGCCATTATTTGGGAAGCTTGGCATATTTGATCCTGCTGAAAACTGGGCCTAGTATGGGGAAAGAATGTGTTATTTTTTTTCCAGGCAAATGACATTGGGGCAGATGAAAAGCAACAAGTAATTTTGACAGCTTGTGGACCCGCAGCTTTTTCAGTTATTAGGAGCCTGACATTTCCTGAAGCACCAGATACTAAAATCTGTTAAGAGTTGATGATATAGTTAAAGAATATTGCAAACCCAAGCCTTCTCCAATTTTACTCAGCAATTCAAGCACCAGGGGAATCCTTATTGGGATTTTTGACTAGGTTAAGATGAATGGCAGAGATATGTGACTTTGGTTTAACTCTTAATGAGATGCAGAGAGTCCATTTGATATGTGGAGTTAATAATGTAACCAGGCAAAAGCACTTACTAGATCTCAGCCCATTGGCCCATCTGGTCAAGATCCTGGTGTAGTCTGAGGTAACCTTCTTCGCTGTCCACTACACCTCCAATTTTTCAAACAGGCACTACAGCTGGCTTTGTCATTGGAAAATGTGGCAAGTGGAACATGTTCATCGAAAAGTGTTCCAATGGAAGTGGACATCGTCGCCAGTCTGACTGAGCTTGGAGAACACCACTTCAGTAAAGACAATTGCATAGCCTCACTCAGGACATATCCTGAACAGGGGGACTCTAGGTCAGCCCACAGCAAATCCCTAAAACAAAGCCAAGCCTTGGGCAAAAAGTTAACAATTTCTTCAGAATCCGGGCCAGTAGGCTATTGTAGTTGCTGCCATTGTGTGGACTTGAGACAACAAAAGAGTCCCACTAGACCTAAATTAATTAAGAAAGCTCATAGGCCGGTATTGAGGAGAAAATGCAACTACATCTGGTTTCAATAATTAAATTGCTTAGCAATATCCAAATCAGAACCAATCAAAATAAGCATCTAGTTCAATGGTCGCCCAGTTTTAATGGTGGTTGATACTGTTTGAGAGATCACAGAACCAGTCTTTAACAAAACCTGGTCTGAAATTCAATCCTGAAGTTTGCAGAAGACCTTGGCTAGACTGAGAACCTATACCGGGGAACCTTTATAAATTAAGGGTACAACTTTGGTTCCAGTCTCTCATGAGAAGCAGCTGGTTCATTTATCACTGGTTATAGTAAAAGACTTGGGCCCAAGCTTGAGGGAGGGAAATTGGTTGAGAAAGAAAGATTCATTTAGGTTGGCTCAACATACTTTGATTATGAAATGGCTGCCCAAGTGAAATCCTAAACCTGTAGGTTTTTTCAGAAGTTCTAGGGACTATTAAAGGAGCCAAGGCCACCTTGCATGTTGATAAAAAAGCAATTCCATGATTTTGCAAGGCTGGTCCAATGCCATTTGCCTTACGAGCAAAAGTAGAGGCAGAAATCAGAAGGCTGGAAAGTGAAGGAATCATCGAACTAGTCCAGTTTGCAGAATCATACCGGTTGTGAAGTCTGATGGATTGGTTCACCATTGTGGGGATTTCAAACAAATGGTAAACCACTTTTGGCTGCTGGATAAATACCCCAATTTGTTTTGCATAGAGGCTTTATACGCAAAGCTGATGGGAGCTGTCCTTCACAAAGCTGACCTACATGAGTCATGTGTACTTGCAATTGCGGACAGATGAGCATTCCCAAGAGCGTGCTATAATTAATAAATGAGACTGCCATTTGGGGTATCATCAACTTTTCTGTGGTTGATTGAGAACATTTTACAAGGTCCACCCCAGGACACCATTTATCGAGATGACATGCTAATATCAGAAAAGATCAATAGGAGCACTTAGAGAACTTGGACATAGTCCTTAAACATTTCTCACAGATGGACATAAGCCTTAGAAGGGAAAATGTGTGTTCCAGGCACCCTAATTGACTTAAGTGGGCTACAGAGTCTACAGGACTAGGTTACACCTGTTGGAAGGTAAAGTGAAGGTGATCAAAGGTTCCCTAGCTCCTATGTCTGCACCGGAGCTTAGGTCTTTCCTTGGGTTGGTGAACTATCATGGAAAGTCCGTACATAACCTGGCATCCATCCTGGCACCTTTGTATCAACTCCTAAAAAAAAGGAATTGGTCACGGAGCCAAGCCATAGCTTTCAGGGAAGTGAAGAAGCAGCTATCATCATCTAAGGTGCTGGTACACTATGATTCCAAGTGAGATTGGTATTTACATGCGATGCCTCCTGGTAAGGCTAGTATGAACTCGTAGGTGGCCCAATGGAGAGGAATACCCAGTAGTGTTTGCAACTAGACTTTAGCTAATACAGAGCATCAATATTCACAGATAGAGAAGGTATGGCAGTCATATTTGGAGTCAGAAGTTCCACAAATACCTTAACAAACATAAATTTGTAATAATAACAGACCACAAACCCCTGCTAGGTTTACTTAAAGAGGACAATGCAGTGTCGCCCATAGCTTCAGGCTGAATTCAGCGATATGCTCGAATACTAAGTGTGTATTATTACAAGTTGGAACACCATCCAGGAGGCCAAGTAGCAAATGCGGATGCATTGAGTCGCCTCCCATTGACAGTAACACCACCAGTGGTACAACCACCGGCACAGTACGTCACGGTTTTAAATTTTCTGAACACACTTCCTGTCTCAGCTGACAATACCAGATTTTAGAGGCAGAAAGATCCAGTCCTGACAAAACTGAAACAGCTGGTGGTGATGGGAGAAACCAAGGACTTTTTGGACCTTGAGAGCTCAGATCACTGTAGAATACAGCATATTATTATGGGGAGCGAAAATGACTTGCCCGAGCAAAGGTCACCACCAGATACTGACTCATCTCTACAAGGGTCATCCAGGAGTTTCCAAAATGAAGATGTTGGCAAGAGGTTATGTCTGGTGGCCAGGATTGGATGCAGACATAGCTACGCTGGTGGAGCAGAGCTCAGAGTGCCAACAAGGACAGAAGTTACCACCAGCATCTCCCCCACATTTGTGAAAATGACTGGGTAAACCCTGAACTCTATTAGACATCGACTCTGCAGATCCTTTCATGGGCTCAATGTCCTTTATCATTTTGGACTCAAAATGGCTGGACATACCTAGAATTCATCGTCAAATATGGGCATGACAACAGAAAAACTGTGCACGTCCTTTTCAAGATACGGACTGCCAGAAGTGTTGGTCACAGATAATGGGTAATCACTTACCAGCAGAGAATTTGAGTATTTCTTACAGTTAAATGGTATTCAACATATAAGTACTGCTCCATACCATCTATCATTTGATAATCTGACAAAAAGGGCAGTCCAAACTTTGAAGGCAGGCTTAAAGAAACAGTCTACAGCTTCCCTGGAAAACACACTGTCTTGACTTTGATTTGGTTATAGGATCACCCCTCATACAATTACAGGATAGCTCCAGTAGAATTACTGATGGGGAGAAAACTCCACTTCCGGACCTGGGGGAGACTGTGACACGATATAGGAACGCCAACGCTATCAGGAACGAAAATAAAACTCCGCTAAATGAAAGAGACAGTTTATTTCAGGGGGATAGTTTTGGTGTAGGAACCACGGGAATGGCCCTGCTTGGGTAAGAGGGATGGTCAATGAAAGGTCATGTCCAGTGATGTATGAAGTTCAAGTAAGTGCGATGGTATTGAATGACACATAGGCAGTACAAAAGCTGCCAACTCACAAACGGTGCAGGAACAAAACGTGCCCAGCTCCCTGATAGTCTTTCCAACTTTCCAGAACCCATGGGCTCTCCCTCTCTATCAAGCATTAAAGATACCTCAGAGTCTGAGATGGAAATGGCAGATGTCACTGCCTCGATGCCTTTACCACCTGAAGAGGAGAATGAATTTCTTCCGAGATGCTCCAGGTGCAAGAGGTGAGCTACTGTGCATTACACATTGCCCATATTAGAGGAATCTGACCTGATGTTAAAATGTCCCAAGAGAAGCTACAAAAAGAAAGAACTGACCAATGTCCATGGACATGGGGGTGTGGGAGTGGGGGGGGGGGGGGGGGGTGTGGGGGGAGGGGGGTTGGAGAGGGCGGAAGGGGAATGGGATAATTGTGATTGTAATGAAATCAGCCAGGTGGACCTCACAGAATACGAGTTCCCTGATTGGGGCTGTTAATCTGGTCCAAAAAGGGAGCCCTGGCTGACAGATATAAACAGGAGTTCCTCTGAGATTTGGCTATGAGGAAGATGGATCATTGTCAAAGACTCTCCACATGGGGACGTGATAAAAGCTTCTGTGGAGTTATTTCATCAAGGTGATTTATTTCTGGTGAAAATAACACTGTGAGCATGATATAGTCTGTGTTCACCTTTGTAAAATATACTATCAATACTGTGTCTATTATTGAGACAGATGTCTTGAAGAACATTAATACTGATTATTTGAACAGCCAGACTTACAGATTGTCTGATTTCTATGCATATTGACTACATATACTGAATACACTGTAACTGCAAACAGACTACTATTATCCTTGCTGCAACAGAAGTGAGGTGGGTACTTTTCAGATGTCCTGATGCCATCTAAATGCCTTAACATTACTCTGCACGTCTGGTCTAAAATATATGCAATAGTACAACACAAGGAACACATCTATTAGTACAACAAATAACAGGAAATGATTTACATTTTTCATGAGACACTTCCTAGAACAAGATATGTGGAGTGACATCTACAAAAGACTTCTGCTATGTTTAAGCAAGGGCAAAGTTAAAAGTGTTCAAGAGTTTTCAATTCAATTCTTGAAGAGTCAACATTCAGGAACATTTAAATTTTTCTCATTTATCCATTAATGCAAATAGCCTACCTAATTCAATTTAAAGGTATTTGCGAGCTGCCTTTACTGGAAAGCAGATTGCTTAAAAAATAACGTTAGGCTTTAATACATGCAGTAATGAACTCCATGTATAAAGACCATCACAATTGACCATGTATATTAATTATTTACCATTTCCAATCTGGAAAGTTAAAAGGGTTCTTCTTTCCAGTCAAAGCATTACAGTTTACTTTCACAAAATGACTTTTATGCCACAAAGTAAACTTCAGTAAGCACCTCCGTGTAATTAAACTCAGTATTATCATACATGACTAAATGCAATAGATTTTCTGCTAATCTATGCCAGTTGTGCAGGGGCAGAAAGGTCAAAAACTCAGGAATTAGAGAGAGCAGCCATAAGCACAAAAATAAAACAAAAAGCTAAGGATGCTGGAAATTTAAAACAGAAAGGAAATTGCTGGAGAAATTCAGCAAGCCTGGCAGCATCTTTGGAGAGAAAGCAGAGTTACCATCTCAAATCCAGTGATCCTTCTTCAGAACTTCAGCACTGATTGATTCTACAAATGATAGCTTCTGCATCAGTCTTGCCCCCCAAACCCCCCCTCCCCCATATAATCAATTTGAAAGGTGTAAACAAGAATGAGAACTGTGTTTGAAATGTGAAACAGAAGTAGGCTTTGCCACCTACTGCACGGTCACCTGCAACCCATCTGCCATTGGTAGACTGCAGGGTAAGTGGGCCAGACTTGTAGAAACCAGCCCAGTGAGGTGGACAGCAGCATTGGGAGTTCAGGGACTTTGCTCAAATTGGGATTGCTCTTTCAAACTCAAGAGATCCTCCATTAGGTGCAGGCTGCACCGAACCCATGTGCACAGTTGCAAGGGCATATCTGGCAATCTGTCTAGATGGCATTGGCAACCCTGGCTGCAGGGGAATTATCAGTGGCAGCAGCAAAAGGCTCTTAAGTGCTCATTACTCAGCTAGTCTCAGGCCTAAATTGGCGAAACTGTGGATGGACAGCCCACAATCCTGCCCACTCTCAGTAAACTATGAGGAGAGATAAGAAGTGTCAAGTATGGCACCTCTGTCAACACACCCCATCTTTACATCTCCCCTGCCCTCTCAAAAACTACTTACCCCTCCATCTTTGATGGTCTGATTATGGTCACCACTGCACTTAAGTTCTCTTTCTCCAGTTCATTCCAGGAACACTTTGATATCAGCAAATGTGCTGGTTATACCGTGCTTAGGTTAAAGTGAGTGGTTAATAAATATTACAAGAGCCTTTTGGTGTACAATCAAACATTACAAGCTGAATGCTGCATTTTTCTTGCTAACTAAAGCTTGCATTGGGTGTTTTGGTTTTCATACTTTGGTTTTCCTGGGAAATTGGATGTCTTGTACAATTTAACCCAATGTCCTCTCGTAGATAATAGCTTGCAGATGGGATGATATTTTGTCATGATCTTTGTGATTATCAGTCAAAATTCAACAAAATTTGATTCTTCTTAATCTTTCATTTCCCAAAGAAATCAGAAGGTTAGCTGCCTGTCTTACCTTAGCAGCTATTTGTTGTTCCAGGAAGTGAAGATTGCATCTTACATTACATAATCAAAATTCTGACAGTATGTCAATGGAGTGTCAATCCCAGCACAAATATTTGCTTTTCATTTTTACTGTGCTCATTAGAAAGCTAGAATAAAAAGTCTGCATTGTACTGTGGTTTTGTTTTGCTTTTTTTGTCGGCTTCTCCTTGTTGTTTGAAAAGTAGCAAGCTGGTGCCAATAGGTGACATTCACACCATAAAAGACAGAACAGTGACACTACATTTGCCTTTTTTATGTATTGTAATGAAAATCGAACTCTTCCCTAACTTTACCATACTCTCATCTATAGATGAATTTCCCTTTCAACAGCTGTATTGAGTTGTGTGAAAGCTACACCAGAGTTTTAGTTGATCCATTTGATTTCAGTGCTGCAACTGTACCTGAACATCAAAATGTAAGGTTTCGTTTAACAATTGTAAAACATCTTGCCATAACATTGAGTCATCTTCTTGTTTTATCATCTGCAACAGTGGGTAAGAATTTTTTTTCCCGCGTGAACAATCATAGGGGCTTTGTTTCAGGATGGAAGGTGTTTTTGGGGATGTCAAATCTTTTGAACAGTTGTGAAAATTCAGCTGTAAAATCTTTAAGCTTATCTTCACTTTCCAGTTTCTACACATTGTAAATTAACTGTAAACGTGTACATGCCCTTCTACTTAAAAGTAAACAAACCTGTTTCTAGATTATATAATAAGGTTTCTGTGATTTTTCTCTCTCTATATTGAAGCGTAATGGCTACCTGCTCCGTGACTTTAAATTGTCTGCTTCTTAGTCTCTGGAGTTTAAACCTGATGATCGACAAAGCTACTCCTCCTACCACAATTCAAAAATGGAAAAAGACTGAAGCTCCAGTATCCAGTTTAAGACATCATGACTGTCGACTTAAATGTCTGCATTCCACCAACCTTCAGTTTATTCTTTAATCTCATCCAGGAGCAGGACCTCTATACCATGAATACCTTCAGTTTATTAGATTCCGTTGCCCTTTGTGGATTTTTGCTTTTATTTCTGAAATGCAAGCTTGTCACAACACATAACTTTTAAAATGTCCCGTCACTGTTTTAGTAAAATGTCAGATTGCAGTTTTGACAGCACAATCTTTGTGCTGTTGCTGTTTATCTTTCCCACACCAGTGACATTGGGTTATGGTGACTACTGTGCCTTCTTCACAATTACTCTGTTTCTGTGCAGCCACGTGTTTACTCATGAACTTTATAGAGTGCACAGAATCACTTGGTTTTTTTTTGCCAGTACATCTGTCACTTCGAATTAGTGAATTGGATTTTTCTTGCTCTCATTATCAAGTCAAGTAAATGGCCTTCAACAAAATCAAGTCATCATTTGGCTGTAAAAAATACATAATGTACATCTAAGACCCTCTTGTAATGATTCTGATTTGGATTAATGCTTCTTTAAATTTGTAAATTCATAATTTCCTACCCGCCATCATTTTCTAAAGCAAAACACAATACCAGTTCACCTATTGGTTTGAACCTGAAACTTGTTCAAAATACTTAGGTAATTGCAATGACTTCTCCAATCATTTCTTTTGTTTGTTGCTGTGTTCAATGTGCTGCTCAATCACTGGCCAATTCCTTCTTGTTAACTGTTTCCTTGTTGCTTCAATATATAAGTGAGTACCACATAACAATTCAATGTGCTATCTGGCATCACTATTGTGCTAAATGGGATATACTCAAACCTGATCTAGCTGCTCAAAACTTGGCATTCATAATGCACTGTGGGCCATCAGCAGCAGCAGAATTGTAGTCAACTACAATCTATAACCTCATAAATTGTCATAAATTGACCACTCATTATACACCCAGAAGGAGAAATCGATTAAACTTGGAAATTACACATACTGTACCAAATTCTCTTGTACACATTAAAATGGAGATCCAGTATGACCATCGCAAGATCTGTTAACTGCTTGTTCCCTCTAGGCTACTGCCATCAAACTGAAGGGTCAACCATGATTCATTGAGCTGCACAGGAGAGTATGTCAGGAGCAGCTCCAGGCATGAGATGCAAACCATTAAGGTTATTGTACGTGAAAAATTGACAGCAGCATCCTGTAGTCAAAGGTAGGCAATTCCACAACCAGCAGAACAGACCAATGCTCTTCAGTCTTTACAAGCCAGTTATGGATAGTTGTGGACAAATAAATGATGAACTGAAGAATGAGGCCCAAAAATATTCCCAGGCTCATAATGGCTGAACCTTGCATTCCAACACAAAAGACCAGTGCCAAATGGCTGATCCATCGCGACTTCAACCTGTGGCTAGAAACAACACAGATGCGAGTCCTCAATTAATTCAACGAATCCCATGAAATATCAAAAGGATGATTTATTAAACTGAATACAGCAAAGGCTATGTGCTCTGACAACATCCCAGCTGTAATACCTAAATCTTGTGCTCTATAACTCACCGTCACCTTAGCCAAAACAACCATGGATGCTCACATTCCCAAACTTTATTTTGAAAAAGCACCACACTATGACATTTGCAAAAGCACCGGGTTTAATTAACAACAAATAGCCATTAAGTTATTGAAGCCCTGCTCCTCCTGTGACATTCTCATTTGCTGTTTCTCACTAGTGAAATGTGATTTCCTGTAGCTCATTATTCATACTCTATGACTATAGTGATGCTTGGAACTGTTAATGAGAGGGAGACAGAGTATCAAGTGTTGCTGACTTTTCCTAGGTTACTGTCAGTGCTGACAAGCTGCTCTTCCAAGCCTACAGTGAAAAAGAAAGCTCAGAATGCCTACGACACACACACCAATTGTCTTCCAATAAACTGCATGGAATATCTATGTAGTTATATGTATGTCTGTGTAGCAGCAAAAGTGAAGGTGGATGAGCAGGATATGTGTCCTGCCTACATGCTTGAAAATAAAAATGTTCATTGCAACCTCCAAGGGGATTGTGAGCATATCGTTTCTAAATCCTACAGTCATTCTTCTAACAGAATCTATTCTTTTATATTATGTGCCAAAAAAAGATACATTACAACTTGAAGAAATAGCTGCACAGTGAGAGAAATTAGACCAAGTTATAAGCCATTCTGCGCTTCAATTAGAAATGGTCCTACAGGCCTTAAATGCTGCTGTGATCCCAGATGAGAGCTCTGAATTTATGTTACAATCTCACTAGGAATCAGTAACTTTTCTCTTAAAGTGAATTAAGTTTGAGTTCCCAGGTACTTACTAAGACAATAAAATCTCAAAATTCAATGATCTGGAACACATAAAATACTTTGGTATTTTTAGTGTGTGAAGTCAGACAGTGAAGTAATCCAAAATATCTACCACTTATACTCCAGCATCCAGAATTAACATCAGGTAAAGAGGGATGAGAGACATGCTGGGTTGTACACCTTGCAGATAACATAAAATATCAAATGCAGTCAAAATAGATCCTATAGATTTTTCAGCAATGAGTATGGGTCATCAATATTTTATTAAAACTTTTTCTCCTTATAAGGGATGACAAAGAACTGTTTCCAAAGCTGTTTCATCATACTGTGCCTCAATGATTGTTTATGTGCTGATCTCTTCCTCTGAGACTAGATTCCTAAAGTTACTCTAACAACTAACCATAGGCACAATTCCAGGTCTTTCACAGATAGCCAGCTTCACTAGCCTGACATTACCCCTAGGGTTTCCCTGCACTCTGAAATTTTACTGCTGCATCAAGCAAATACTGCTTCCAGGCTAACTTCACCCTTATTCGGAGTTACACGGAATCATCAACTGTGTCCAGGACTTCTTCAAAACCCCCAATATTTCAAATTACTTCTGGGATTTCTCTAAGTCATATCTTCTTGGAGCTTACCATAGCAGTATGGAGCCTTGCTGGTCACAGTCAGTAGTCTGCTCTTTCACATTACTACCAAGCTGCAAGCACACCCCTGTCTGCAGTGGCCTAAAACTAAAATTGGAATGCTGAGCCAAGCATCCAAGACTCTTCCACTCTGCACATACATTAGAACTCCCAGGGCCATGTCAGATATTTTAGTCTTCAAAATCCATCCCTGAAAAATATAGCCTTGCATTTTTTTAACAATGGGCCCAATGACAACAAAATTAACTATACAGAGACCTCCCTTTATTTCTCAGAGTTTGGTCTAAATCTAAATTTGTTGGGTTCTCTTTTGGA
The DNA here is from genome assembly GCF_037043375.1 of Chiloscyllium plagiosum. Lineage (NCBI taxonomy): Eukaryota > Metazoa > Chordata > Chondrichthyes > Orectolobiformes > Hemiscylliidae > Chiloscyllium > Chiloscyllium plagiosum. The sequence continues at coordinate 43,807,249 of NW_028270145.1, forward strand.
CTTGAGGAGACTTCTAGATCGGACAGCTGTCTAAAATAAGCATATACCTTTTACTTATTTATGATAGAATTTCAAGCCCACTGAAAAGCTCAATCACTAATTATTTAAATAAATAATTTGACCATTCTGGATGTAGGTTTGCTTGCTGAGCTAGAAGGTTTGTTTTCAGACGTTTCGTCACCATACTAGGTAACATCTTCAGTGAGGAGAAAGTGAGGTCTGCAGATGCTGGAGATCAAAGTTGAAACTTTATTGCTGGAACAGCACAGCAGGTCAGGCAGCATCCAGGGAACAGGAGATTCGACGTTTCGGGCACAGGCCCTTCTTCAGGGCCTGTGCCCGAACATCTTCAGTGAGCCTTAAGATAAAGCATTGGTGACGTAGCCCGCTTTGTATTTATATGTTTGGGTTTCCTTAGGTTGGTGGTGTTATTTTTTGTGGTGATGTCATTTCCTGTTCTTTTTCTCAGGAGATGGTAAATGGGATCCAAGTCAATGTGTTTATAGATAGAGTTCCGGTTGGAATGCCATGCTTCTAGGAATTCTCATGCATGTCTCTCTTTGGCTTGTCCTAGGATGGATGCGTTGTTCCAATCGAAGTGCTGTCCTTCCTCATCCGTATGTAAGGATAAGAATGAGAGTGGGTCACGTCTTTTTGTAGCTAGTTGATGTCCATGTATCCTGGTGGCTAGTTTTCTGCCTGTTTGTCCAATGTAGTGTTTGTTACAGCTCTTGCAAGGTATTTTGTAAATGGCATTAGTTTTGCTTGTTGTCTGTATAGAGTCTTTCAAATTCATTAGCTGCTATTTTAGTGTGTTGGTAGGTTTGTGGGTTACCATGATGCCAAGGGTTTTGAGTAGTTTGGCAGTCATTTCTGAGATGTCTTTGATGTAGGGGAGAGTGGCTAGGATTTCTGGACATGTTTTGTCTGTTTGGGTTTGTTGCTGAGAAGTCTGTGGACTGTGTTCATTGGGTATCCGTTCTTTTTGAATACACTGTATAGGTGATTTTTCTCTGTTCAGCATAGTTCCACTGTGCTGCAGTGTGTGGTGGCTCATTGAAATAATGTTCTAAAGCAGCTTCGTTTGTAGATGTTGGGATGATTGCCAACCAAGGAAACATATAAATAGAAAGTGGGCTACACCACCAGTGCTTCAGCCGGAAGCTCACTGAAGATGTTACCTAGTATGGTGATGAAAACAAACCTTCCAGCTCAGCGAGCAAACCTACATCCAGAACGTTAACCTGAGCTACAAATCTTCTCAAAACACTTAACTTTGACCATATGTAAATTGTTGTGGACCAGACCAAACCATCTCCAGGAGATAGCCTCGACACGAACTTTCATCTTATTTAAAGGCAAGCATAAAATGCTATGTTCCAGATGTAATTTGATTAGTCAAAATACTTAGCTTTAAGCACAACACACTTTATTCTTCCCCTGCAGTTAAAATACAAACAAAAGAAAGAAGAATTGGCATAACTTTAACTCTATTGGAAAACTTAACAGAATGATGGATTATTTAACTACTGAACAGCAACTGTTCCAATGTAGCAACATCCCATAAACACAAACTTGGTAAAGGCAAATTGAGTAAAATATATTGTCTCACATTCAGTGTTTCTCCAGTCCAGAACCCTTGTTAAATTGCATAATTCTAACCAAACTCATCTCTAAAATCCAAAACCTAGTTCTCAGTTTCCCCCTTTGTAACTGGACCCTTGACCCATAAACTACAATCAGTAAGAATAGGCGACAATAATTCATCCATCATAATCCTCAACATCTGTGCCCTGCAAGGCTGGATCTATACTCCTTCTACACTCACAACTATGTGGCCAAATTCCACCCCAACTCCATTTACAAGTTTGTTGATGATTCCATAGTTGTAGGGCCGATCTCAAACAATGACGAGATAGAAGACAGAAAAGAGATTGAGTGTTTAGTGGCATGGTGTAAAGACAACAATTTCTCCATCAACATCGGCAAAATTAATGAACTGGCCATTGATCTCAGAAAGTGGAGGGGAGGCATCAAAGGTGCTGAGGTGCAGATGGTTGAGAGCATCAAGTTGCTGGGAGTGATACTCACCAACAATCTGTCCTGCTCCACCGACGTTGAGACAATAGTCAAGAAAGCACAGAGTCTCTCCTTCCTCAGGAGGCTAAGGAAATCTGGCATGTCTACACGAACTCTTTGCAATGCTGTCCATGGTGCATCAAATGGATGCATCACAGCGTGGCTGAGAAATGTTTTTCCCAAGACCGCAAGTAACTACAAAGAGTTGTGAACACAGCCCAGTCTACTGCACAAACCAGCCTTCCATTTACACCTTCTGTTGCCTTGGGAAAGCAACCAGCATAATCAAAAATGCCTCCAACCCCAATTATACTCTCTCCACCCACTTCCATCTGGCAGAAGATATAGAAATCTGTATACATGTACAAATAGATTCAAGAACAGCTTCTTCGTCATTGTTATTAGATTCTGAATGAACCTATCAAATTTTAAAATTGATGTTGATCTCGCTCTCTGTACACCTTCTCTGCAGCCGTAATATTGTACTCTTCGCTCTGGTCTATTACTCTAATACACTTTATATGGTGTGATCTGCCTGCACTGCATGAAAAACAAAACTTTTTACTGTACCTAGGGACATATGACAATAATAAATTAAATCAAATTTGTGTTATATCTGTGACATTACACCATATATTGATGCTTGCATTTTCATAATCTAAGGTCTTTTTGCAGTATCAATTTTGAAATTTACTTTGCAGAGTAGATTATAAAATGGTTAGTGCCAGTTAAAACATGTAATATTGCCCTAATAGCTTATTGCATAAAGGCACCACTTGGCTAATGCATTGAATTATATAAATAGAAAGCACTCAGATCCTATTTACACCTTCTCAGCAAATGAATGCTAGAACATTAGAACATTCTGTGGTCCTAGGGAATAGAGTTAGCTAATTCCTAGTCACAGTTTAGGTGCTGCAAATGGTCTAAACATGCTGGAATGAGGGAGAGAAAACCAACCACATTCCATTTTCCTTCTTGCTATCCAGCAACACTTACTGAAAGAAACATTATTCATGAGATATTGAATAGCTGGGCAAAAATCATTCAAATGAGTATACAAATGTAACTAGCATTTTAAGTTGCAGTTCAAGGAACCAATGAGGTACAGAACCATTTCCTTTTGGCACTATATTTTAACTATTCTAACTAAAATTAGACGTTTAATACTTAAAACGACCTTACCAGAAACTATTAATGCATAGAATTGGGCTTGACTATTGTGTCTTTCATCATTAAATCAGCACCCAACAATCACTAGCTGAACTCATATTTGAAAAGAAATTGTTTCATGAGGACTAAATCCAAAACTGGTACTCACGTAACCATTACCTGAGCATGAGCCAGCAACTTCTGAATTTAAAGGGAGTAATAGAGCTATAAAATTTGGAATACAAGTTTGGAATCAAAAAGGCATTAGACCAGAGATCAGTTCTGAAGAAGAAACATACTGGGCTCAAAACATTAACTGTTTCTCTCTCTACAGATGCTGCCAAGTCTGTTTATTTGCTACAGCATTTTCTTTGTTTGTTGCAAATTTCCAGTTAACAGTATTTTGCATTTATTTTGAGTCCCCAGATTGAACTTGTGGTAGAGAGGTCGATAGCTAGGATACCCTTCACGTTTGATACTACACTAAGTCCAGCAATTCCTTGCACATAGACAGATGTGGGGTGAGGCTCCTCAGCTGTTGAATGCAATGTCTAAACAGGACTTAGAGTACCAAATTTGGAAATGTGTAAAAACTGTATTAACCTTAATAGTTTAATTCTGCATTCTCGAAGACCCATTTTCAGCCCTTTAACAACCAAGTTCAACTTTGAAGCATTTATTTTGTGAATGGCTATCTGTTTTCTTTCTAACACTAATAAGCAATAAGGCTGCTGAATATTTTATAGAAAATTATAGAAACAGCTACCATTTGTGTCAAATTTGATGTGAGCTACTTCTCGCTGTCGGTATCTTAGGATTGTAGCATAACGATCTAGAAGTAGTTGGTATGCAACAACTTGTGTATCCCATTATCCTCACTCTTCAGTGAAAAATATATCTGCTACAAATTTCTTGAAGTACAAACTGATATTGTGGGGGCCATTCAAGGCCTTAGTGAATTAAGGTATTGTATGATGAATCCTCACCTCTTCTTATCATGTTGTCTGAGACATCTAGATTATTGATGGTCAAAATGTAGATTTTCTGTCACCATCCAGCTTTAAGGTTGGGACCAACAGGACTTACTTGGTCTAGTCTGGTGGAAGAAAGCTTCTAGATAGTCTAACAAAAGGCTCTTGTCTTAACAATATGCAGTTTATTGCATGATAGCAATTAGATACAAGTTAGACTGGTATGATACAATAGTTTCCCTCTTAGTTATTGTAACAAACATAGGTCAATCTCCTTCAAGATCCTTCTTCTATACACATCCATATGATGTTATCTTACCCTATGGTGTTTGATGCATTCCTCCCCATTAACCCTTTCGGAGACTACATCTTTTTCACAACAAATAGGCCTAAAGTCCTACTTCCTTAATCAATAAGAGTCACAAATTCAGAAAGAATCAGACGAACAAAGAAGAAGGAAATTTAAGTCAAATTGGACACTGAATGAAAACTAAAGGGATAGAAAAATTGGATCTGCAGGGAGAATGAAAGGGAAAGATTGAAAGGAAAAGTATGAGAAGAATCAATGCTTCCATAATCTCAGCTCCTATTTCTTTTTAGCCCTGAGGATGCGAACCATCAGGTCCAGAGACGTGTCAGCTTTTAGTCCCATCATTTTGCCTATTCCGTTTCCTCAGTTGATAATGATTGTTTTATTTCTTCCCACTTCACTCCATAAATTTTCAATTATCAGTTTTACTGCATTCTACTGTGAAGATAGATACAGAATGTTTGTTCAAAGTCTCTGCCATTTTCTTCATTATTATTACTTTCCAATCTCACCTACTCAGGACAGAACATTTATTTTAACAATTCTTCCATTTTATGTATTTGCAGAAGGTTTTATTGTCGAGGTTTTTAAATTCTTTGCTAGATTATTCTCATAATCTATTTTCTGTCTAAAATCCTCCCCCAGTCTTCTGTATGATCAACCTACACTACAGAATCCTTTACTATAATCACTCATTAAATATTACCATATTCAAAGTAGTTGTTCCCTGATTGGTTCTCTACAATACAACAGCATTGATTTATTTCAACTAAGAAAAAAGAACATATTTGAATATTCTAATTTTATCTTTCGCATTTTTAAAACTTTGTGGAGTTACCAATTGAAGGAGATTTTAGGTTAATGAGATTAGTTCAGTATAAGCAAAATATCCTTGGTTTGGTCCTAAACGTATCAAACTCCTCAGGTAAAATACAACTCTTAAGTGTAATATGAAAGCAAATAAGCCATAAAACAAATTTATTCAACAGTAACTACATTCCAGCACATTTGTTTGTCTACTATTTGCTAACACTCAGCCTTATATTTTAAACATGAGAACATTACCTTCATCAAATGTTCCAACTCTAAAATTTGTCCTTTTAATATTTGACAATTTTCATAAATAAAAACAGCAGTTGTTATCTCTACTGAGCTGGTAAGCTAGATAAGAAAACCAGCTCCCACTCCCATGCATACCTTTCATAATACTGTGGTGACTTGGAGACAAATTAGTAGTTGCTTAGCCACAGAGTAAGCTGTCCTTTAACTGAGAGTGACTCATGGAAGATAATCATTTTAGTTCTATTTATTTCTCAACATACTGAGATTGTTGCTATGTTTCATCAAACAAAACTCCTGAATGGTCAGTGAGGCTGTGATGCTTTCGAGCCAGCGTGAATTAAGATTCTTTTTGTTGCCATAGTTGAATGCTGAAACTTTGGCTTGAATACAAAAATGCAACCAGAATCCAGAAGACGTTCAATTTGATTTGATTTATTTATTGTCATATGTACCTAAGTACAGTGCAAAGTTTTGTTTGAGAGCAGTACAGGCAGATGACAGTAAGCAAGGACATACAGGAAAAATGACTTAGATAGAGGCATGCTGGTTACGTCGCATAGGGCATGCACTAGGAAAGATCAACATTAGCAAGATCAGCATTATTTGAAGTTGGAGAGTCCATTCATCAGTCTAATAACAAACAGGAAGAAGCTGTTCTGAACCTGCTGGTGTGTATGTTCAAGTTTCTGTATCTTCTGCCTGATGGAAGAGGTTGTAAAGGAGCATTACCGGGATGCCATGGGTCTTTAATGATATTGGCAGCCTTTCCATTGCCATGAGCCCTGTAAATGGAGTCCATGGATGGAAGGTTGGCTTCTGTGATGGTCCAGGCTGTGCACACAACCTTCTGCAGTTTCTTACAGTCCTGGGCAGAGCAGTTACCATGCCAGGCCATTATACACCTGGACAGTATGTTTTCAATTGCGCATCTGTAAAAGGTGGCGACTGTCCCTTATGCACATGCTGAATTTCGTGAGCCGCCTGAGAAAGACGAGGTGTCATTGTGCCTTCTTCACCGTCACATCTATGTGGAAAATCGAGGACAGGTTGTTGGTTGTCATCAGTCCTAGCAAATTGACACTCTCCACCATCTCAACCTCAGCTCCATTGATGTAGATGTAAATTCTATTTCTGTAGTACATAATTACCAAAAAATTTATAAAAACAAATGTTGACTGGATCATATAGTATTTTTTAAGTCTTTCAACCATATAAAAACTAAGGTTGCTACAATGGATGTAAGTTTGCTCGCTGAACTGAAAGGTTTGTTTTCAGATGTTTCGTCACCATGCCAGGTAACATCATCAGTGAGCCTCTGGTGAAGCACTGGTGGTGTGGTCCACCTTTTCTGCGGTGATGACTAGACACACAAGAATTCCTGGAAGCTTGTCATGCCAACTGGAACTCTATTAACAAACATATTGACTTGGACCCCATTTACCACTCCCTAAGAAATGACATCACCACAGGAAATTACATCACCAATCCAAGGAAACCTAAACACATAAATAAAAAGCAGGCCATAACACCAGTGCTTCACCGGAGGTTCACTAATGATGTTACCTAGTATGGTGACGAAACATCTGAAGATAAACCTTCCAGCTCAGCGAGCAAACTTACATCCAGAACCTCTACTGAGCTGCAAGTCTTCTAAAACTTGGTCACTATAAAACCAATAAGGTAATTATTTTACTAGCATTTCCAGCTCCATTAATCTTTTGTATTACCATCTGTGCACATCATCGGAAGAAAACTTGGACAGCATCTTAAAAACTCTACTCATTCTTAGCATCAATGATTATATTACAAATGAAACGTACCAAAGATTAGAAATTAAAATATCCCTCTCATTGTATAATGCATTCCAAGCTATTACACAGATTGTAATTATAAAACAAATAGATGCAAGACAAAAATAGACATCAAAAGATTACTTACTTGCTTTATTGAGCATTAATCTATTTGCAATGACCTCTACCAAAATCCAGAAAGAAAGTATTTTCTATTCATTAATTTTAAATTATTCACATTGATGAGGAGTAAATTAAATGGCACCTTAACCTAGAAATAGATCAAGACTGTGGTTAAGAGGTAATCTCATTTATTATAATTATGATTTTAATTAGCAATCCCAACCCACCTACTTTAATTAATGAAATAACTGTTAAGAAAATTAGATTCTGGCATGACACATTTGCACTTTAAGTTACAAAAATATCATGAATAATAGTTCTCAGATGTGTGTTACCTTAATTCATAACACCTGGTTTTTAATTAGATGCACAACCCTTTTTCTTACCTCCACCTATCCTTCACAAAATTGGCTGGGAAGTCAAAGGAGGCCGTTGCATTGGCCTTTTGAGCATATTTCCCACAAGAAAACAGCTCAAAAATATAACAAGATAAACATTGTTATTTTGGATAAATATTTGCTGTTTGTAAGAAACACAAACAGCGAGCAAAAAATCGATGTATTTATTAACTTTCTTATAATCATAGAATTAAACAGCACAGAAACAGACCCTTCGATCCAGCTCATCTGCACCAATCTGACAAAGTACCATTTGCCTAATGTTTGGCCCAAATTCCTCCAAGTGTTTCCTGTTCATAAACCCATCCAGGAGCCTTTTAAATGTTGTAATTGTATCCGCCTCACCACTTCCTGTAACAGCTTCGTCCATACATGCACCACCCTCTGCATGAAAAAGTTACCCCTCAGGTTATTTTCAAATGTTTCTCCTCTCATCTTAATCCTATGTCCTCTAGTTTTGGACTCCCCCACTCTAGGAAAAAGACCTCGGCTATTCACCATATCAATGCCCCTCATGATTTTATAAAACTTGTCCAGGCTACCCCTCAGCCTTTGTCACTGCAGGGAAAAGCGACAGAAGCTGAGGGGTGTGTTTCTCAAGTTTTTTTTAAAATTCAGCACAATCCATCAAGTAAATGCTTCAAAGTAGCATTCCTGATATGAACCCTAAAATCTAAATATTGAGCTAAGTAACCTGAAACTATGGTGTGGAAGAAAAGATAAATAATGCCACAGTTAGGCTAAGTAACAAACCATAGGTTTATGGAATATAAAGAGACTATTTGACATGGTACACCTCAACTGGTGATCTGAAACGGCTATATGCCTTCTCCCTGTGCTTTTCTTGGATACTTTTAGGGTGGAATTTTCCACTGCTTGATGTGAAATGGACAATGATGAGAAAGCAGGAGAATATAAGGGTAGAAAACCAGGTCCAGACCAGTAGGTCCAGGTGTCGTTTCACCTTGACAATCTATCTCAAAAAAGGACCTCAGACAGTGCTAGCTGATTAACATGGGCATCAGCACGCTGCACTCTTACTGGAAGCTCCAACAGTCCTTGACCCCAGTATTAATGGAACTGAGCAGGTTCGTGTGCTTACTGATGTCTTCACCAAGTTCACACTGGCTATTCCTACCCATAACCAAACGGTCTCAGCAATAGCCATAGTGTTGGTATTTGATTAGATTGTCCATTTTGGTGTTCCATGTCAGATTCACAGTGATCAGGGATGCATGTTTGTGGAAGACCCTATAGGTGTTTTGTAAGGTTTAAGGCATTGCCAAGAGTCACAGTCCTCCCTAACATCCAAAAGGGAAAGGCCAGTGTGAATGATTCGCCTGTACTTTGCATGACTCTGTGCAACCTGAGCAAAATTAGCCTGAGGACTTTCTGAAGTGGTTTATGTTTATATTAGCACCTGTACTCATCCACAGACTATTCCCCAGATGAACTCTTCTTTAGACTACACTCAGTCCTCTGCACAGACAATTTCCTTGGGATCACTGCCTCTGTTGATGGCGATGGCCAGGTCAATGAGTGGATACCTGAGCATCACATGAGGCTAAACCGGACATTCCAGTTGGCATCCAAGAGCACAGAGAGAAAAACAGTGAGAATAAAAATATTGAATGTTCTCAAGGCTGACAGGACTGACCTTCCAATTGATGCAGGGTATTCCTCTGAAAACAGAATATCAGGGGTTGGAATAAGATACGGAATGTGTGGGACTCTGAACCTCAGAGTCATCCAGTGGCTGGACATAGCTTGCCACACCAATGCTGTTGTATCGAAAGCTGGGAGGTAGCCTCAGGAGATGATTGACAGAAGGAGAGGCATTGCTTGAGGCCAGAAGTGTGTTGGATGTGGAGTTAAGCTGCTCACTCGGCGGTGTTGTGGAACGTGAAGTATCGGTGCGTGCTCAAGTGAAGTGGAGTCAGAGAGTATTGCAGAATCTTAAATTGACCCCTGTGCAGCGAATCCAGGGCATACATCCAGTTTGGGGAGGTCCATTTCCTTGTTTATCCTTAATTTCTGTTCCTGTTTATAATGACCTGATGCTAGTGGACCAAAGCATCTCTGCTTCGTGATCTTTAGGTTTCTATGTGTTCAAATCCCGTGTAACTGTTAGTGTCATGTATTGTTTGTATCTTGCCTCATTGTCTGTTGCTTTTTCTCGAATAGTAGGGCATGCCAGTATGACGTACAATGTGGAAATATTTGAGAGTGGGTCACCTGAGGATATCAAGCCTACAATCAGATGGATAATGAGATATTTATTCAGTAACACAAATGGCCAATGACTTAGAAAAATAAGGTCCACATGTCCTTTATACTGAGAGGATATTGCTTGCTAGATTATCAACATTTTACTTAAACAATCAATTGAATCCAAAACTCAGTTCATTCAACTTGGATGTGTATTTCAATGAGGTTATCTCTGGCTTACCGGGATCAATGATGCTTTATCTGTTATGCTGTCTTAAATAACTCTTCTTATCAATGCCCTGATTCTCATCCTTAGCCTCAGAGAATGCTGTCAATCTCCTGATTCATCCACATCCAGGACATCCTCCTCTGTCGGCTCCAGTCTTGAATGACACAGCATTCCCCAAAGAAGAGCGACACCCTTTTGAGGTTATATTGCAAGGCCCTGTTGGAGTCATCCAGACAATAACATCATATCTAAAGGAGGCCTCTGGTCTGCTCCAGGAGAGCCATTGTAGAAATGTGAGCAGTGTTCTACTTTCATTCTGGAAGATTGTATAAAGGTGTCCTCAGCCATGTTTGGAGGGCAAACCCTCCTTGTCTCCTAGCAGTCATTACGTGATGATTTTGAAAAGAGACCTCTGCCCCAGTATTTTCTGATAGGATTTCCTGCACCAATGTTCCATTGCAAATGCTCTCTGCTCCTATGCCCCTAGATGCAATGATCAGCTGTGCGTCCTCAATGCAGTCTCAATTTTCTGATTGTCAAGTGTTTCCAGTCTTCCCCCAGATTGGACCAACTTCCTAATCATTAGCAATTAGGAATCTCCTTTTGAGCCTTCTCTCAATGGTATCCTTCACTGTTAGGTAAGCATGGCGGCCACTAAATTGCCTTGAAAGTTTTGTGCATCTCTACACCAACTTTGAGCAAGCAAGAAGCAGCAGTATGTGCAGAATTTGTGCAATTTGATGAAGAGGAGACAAGTGAGATGCCCATTGTACCTTCCCATTTTCACCATGTCTAAGTGGGTTTCCTCCGGGTGCTCCAGTTTCCTCCCACAGTCCAAAGTGTGCAGGTTAGGTGGATTAGCCATGCTAAATTGCCCATAGTGTCCAGGGATTCTCTTCAGAGGGTCAGTGCTGACTCAATGGACCAAATGGCCTGCTTCCATACTTTGGGGACTTTACGATTCTGCGATTAAAGGCTGAGACCATGGGGTCATCTCCTGCCCAAGACTCAGGAAGGTGCCTGCTCTCTGGAGTGGAGAAGGAACCCATGATACTACACGTGTAGTGTCTCCCACCCTCCCTCCTCCTCTAACCTAAAAAAAAAGGACTCAGTCGGCTGAACAGGTAAACTACTTAGTGTTCTTGTTTTGGAGACTAAGTGTAGAGTTATGGCAGTACAGGCAGTGGAATGTTCCTCCTGCAGGATATTTGAGGTAGAGGTGACCACCGATGCTCCTGCTGACTTCACCTGCAGGAAGTGCAGCCAGCTCCAGCTCCTCACAGACCGCATTGGAGAACTGGAACTGGAGTTGGATGAACTGAGGATTATTCAAGAGGCTGAGAGGGTGATAGATAGAAGCTACAGGGACATAGTTACGCCAGAGAACAGAGGTAGCTGGGTAACAGTTAGAGTGGGAAGGGGAGGAAGCAGGCAGTGCAGGAATCCCCTGTGGTCGTTCCCCTCAACAATAAGTATACCGCTTTGGATACTGTTGGGGGGGACGGCCTAGCAGGGGTAAGCTGCAGTGACTGGGTCTCTGGCACGAGGTCCGGCTCTGAGGCTCAGAAGGGAAAGGGGGAGAGGAGGAGAGCGCTAGTTATAGGAGACTCTATAGTTAGAGGGACGGACAGGCGGTTCTGTGGACATGGGCGAGACTCTCGGATGGTTTGTTGCCTCCCGGGTGCCAGGATCCAAGACGTCTCGGACCGTGTCTTCAGAATCCTTAATGGGGAGGATGTGCGGCCAGAAGTCGTGGTGCACATTGGCACCAGCGACATAGGTAGGAAGAGGGGTGGGGAGGTCATTCAGGAGCTCAGGGAGTTAGGCTGGAAGCTAAAAGCTAGGACGGACAGAGTCGTCATCTCTGGGTTGTTGCCAGTGCCACGTGACAGTGAGGCAAGGAATAGGGAGAGAGTGCAGTTGAACACATGGCTGCAAGGATGGTGTAGGAGGGAGGGCTTCAGGTATTTGGACAATTGGACTGCATTCTGGGGAAGGTGGGACCTGTACAAGCAGGACGGGTTGCACCTGAACCAGAAGGGCACCAATATCCTGGGAGGTAGGTTTGCTAGCACACTTCGGGGGGGTTTAAACTAATTTGGCAGGGGGATGGGATCCGGACTTGTAGTCCAGCAAGTAGGTTAGCTGTTTTTCAGGATGTCCAAGAATGTAGGGAGGCTGTGGAGAAGGTAGCACTGACAGGGAATACTTGCGGACACAGAGATGGGCTCAAGTGTGTATACATCAACGCAAGGAGCATCAGAAATAAGGTGGGTGAACTTAAGGCATGGATAGGTACCTGGGAATACGATATTGTGGCCATCACGGAAACGTGGATAGAAGAGGGACAGGAATGGTTGTTGGAGGTTCCTGGTTACAGATGTTTCAGAAAAATTAGGAGGGGTGGTAAAAAAAGAGGGGGGGTGGCATTGCTAATTAGAAATGGTATAACGGCTGCAGAAAGGCAGTTCGAGGGGGATCTGCCTTTGGAGGTAGTATGGGCTGAAGTCAGAAATAGGAAAGGAGCAGTCACCTTGTTGGGTGTTTACTATAGGCCCCCCAATAGCAGCAGAGATGTAGAGAAACAGATTGGGAAACAGATTTTGGAAAGGTGCAGAAGCCACAGGGTAGTAGTCATGGGTGATTTCAACTTCCCAAATATTGATTGGAAGCTCTTTAGATCAAGAAGATTGGACGGGGCGGTGTTTGTGCAGTGTGTCCAGGAAGCTTTTCTAACTCAGTATGTAGATTGTCCGACCAGAGGGGAGGCCATATTGGTACTTGGTAACGAACCGGGACAAGTGATGGGCTTGTTAGTGGGTGAGCATTTTGGCGATGGTGACCACAATTCTGTGACTTTCATCTTGGTTATGGAGAGAGATAGGTGCGTGCAACAGGGCCCTTGGGGGAAGGGTAAATACAATGCTGCAAGACAGGATCTGAGGAGCATAAATTGGGAGCATAAGCTGTCAGGGAAGGATGTCGTTGAAATGTGGAACTTTTTCATGGAACAGATACGGCGTGTCCTTGATATGTATGTACCTGTCAGGCAGGAAAGAGATGGTTGAGTGAGGGAACCTTGGTTGACGAGGGAGGTTGAACGTCTTGTCAGGAGGAAGAAGGAGTCTTACATAAGGTTGAGGAAACAAGCTTCGGACAGAGCGTTGGAGGGATACAGGATAGCCAGAAGGGAGCTGAAGAAAGGGATTAGGAGAGCTAAGAGAGGGCATGCAAAATCTTTGGCGGGAAGGATCAAGGATAACCCCAAGGCCTTTCATGCATATGTGAGAAACATGAGAATGACGAGAACGAGGGTAGGTCCGATCATGGACAGTAGTGGGAGACTGTGTATTGAGTCGGAAGAGATAGGAGAAGTCTTGAATTAGTACTTTTCTTCAGTATTTACAAATGAGAGGGACCGTATTGTTGAAGAGGAGAGTATGAAACGGACTGGTAAGCTAGAGGAGATACTTGTTAGGAAGGAAGATGTGTTAGGCATTTTGAAAAACTTGAGGATAGACAAGTCCCCCGGGCCTGACAAGATATATCCTAGGATTATGTGGGAAGCAAGAGAGGAAATTGCAGAACCGTTGGCAATGATCTTTTCGTCTTCACTGTCAATGGGGGTGGTGCCAGGGGACTGGAGAGTGGCGAATGTTGTGCCCCTGTTCAAAAAAAGGAATAGGGATAACCCCAGGAATTACAGGCCAGTTAGTCTTACTTCGGTGGTAGGCAAAGTAATGGAAAGGGTACTGAGGGATAGGATTTAGGAGTATCTGGAAAGACACTGCTTGATTAGGGACAGCCAGCACGGATTTGTGAGGGGTAGGTCTTGCCTTACAAGTCTTATTGAATTCTTTGAGGAGGTGACCAAGCATGTGGATGAGGGTAAAGCAGTGGATGTAGTGTACATGGATTTTAGTAAGGCATTTGATAAGGTTCCCCATGGTAGGCTTATGCGGAAAGTCAGGAGGCATGGGATAGTGGGAAGTTTGGCCAGTTGGATAGAGAACTGGCTAACCGGTCGAAGTCAGAGAGTGGTGGTAGATGGTAAATATTCAGCCTGGAGCCCAGTTACAAGTGGATCAGTTCTAGGGCCTCTGCTGTTTGTAATTTTTATTAATGACTTGGAAGAGGGAGTCGAAGGGTGGGTCAGTAAATTTGCAGACGATACAAAGACTGGTGGAGTTGTGGATAGTGAGGAGGGCTCTTGTCGGCAGCAAAGGGACTTAGATATGATGCAGAGCTGGGCTGAGGAGTGGCAGATGGAGTTCAACCCTGTCAAGTGTGAGGTTGTCCATTTTGGAAGGACAAATAAGAATGCAGAATACAGGGTTAACGGTAGGGTTCTTAGTAAGGTGGAGGAGCAGAGGGATCTTGGGGTCTATGTTCATAGATCTTTGAAAGTTGCCACTCAGGTGGATAGAGCTTGTAAGAAGGCCTATGGTGTATTAGCGTTCATTAGTAGAGGGATTGAATTCAAGAGTCATAAGGTGATGTTGCAGCTGTATAGGACCTTGGTAAGGCCACATTTGGAGTACTGTGTGCAGTTCTGGTCGCCTCATTTTAGGAAAGATGTGGAAGCTTTGGAGAGGGTGCAGAGGAGATTTACCAGGATGTTGCCTGGAATGGAGAATAGGTCGTATGAGGATAGATTGAGAGTGCTAGGCCTTTTCTCATTGGAACAGCGAAGGATGAGGGATGATTTGATAGAGGTTTATAAGATGATCAGGGGAATAGATAGATTAGACAGTCAGAAACGTTTTCCCCGGGTACAACAGAGTGTTACAAGGGGACATAAATTTAAGGTGAAGGGTGGAAGGTATAGGGGGGATTTCAGGGGTAGGTTCTTTACCCAGAGAGTGGTAGGGGCATGGAATGCACTGCCTGTGGGAGTGGCAGAGTCAGAATCATTGGTGAGCTTTAAGCGGCAATTGGATAGGTACATGGATAGGTGCTTAAGCTAGGACAAATGTTCGGCACAACATCGTGGGCTAAAAGGCCTGTTCTGTGCTGTATTGTTCTATGTTCTATGCTCCAAGTGTACTTTCCTTGAGCAGCTGTGGAGACATGGAATCATAGAAGCCCTACAGTGTGGAAACAGGCCCTTCAGGCCAACAAGTCTCCACCAAGCCTCCAAAGAGTAACCCACCCAAACCCATTCCCCTCCACTATTATTCTACATTTACCTCTGACTAATGTACCTAACCTACATACCCCTGACCACTATGGGTAATTTAGCATGGCCAATTCACCTAACCTGCACATCTTTGGACTGTGGGGGGAAACTAGAGCAGCCAGAGGAAACCCACGCAGACACAGGGAGAATGTGCAAACTCCACACAGACAGTCGCCCGAGGCAGGAATCGAACCCAGGCCCCTGGCACTGTGAGGCAGCAGTGCTAACCACTGAGCCACTCACCACATCATGTTCCTGAGTCTAATTGAAAAAGAGAACCCACTGGTGTGAAGGTCTGGTTTCTTCCTCAGAAATGAAAATGGAGATGAAGCTGAAGATCTCTAATGTTGGCCTCTTCCTGGTGGAAGTTCACTGAGTGGCTCGCGCACTTGCACAAGACAGAAGGGAAATCGTTGTGTAAGAGGGATAAAACCTAATGCAAATTAAGAACGTTTTCACGTTGATGTTCATGGGAGAGTAGCACAATGAAAGATATTGGGTTGGTTTTCCATTCCCATACCACATGAGTGTTCAGGTGATTTTTCTCCTCAGATGGAGTGAGACACCCATCATCATCACTACACCCCCCCCCCCCCCCCTCCCCATTGTTCCCCCAGGTCACCCTGGCAGGTCTTGGCCCTGTCAGCCCTGCTGTGAGCCAAAAGCAGTTAGTGGTATTGAGGGAGCAGGGAAAATGTTGAGCCCTCCCCCTCCAATTGAGTGAGTTGGAAGCACAGAGGGCAGGATGGGTTACACATTTGGGAGGATGAGCCTTGATGAGAGTATACTGTCGGAAGGTTAGAGTGATGATCTTGAGAGGTAATGAAGCAGATACAAGGTGGTGTCACTTATCCTTGAAGAATGTAGAAGACCACTGAGCATCTTTCTACAGTGCTGGGCATCCCACATCACTGGGCACACAGCACTGATCCGAGCTACAATGTGGGTCCTGGCCAGCTTGGTCTGACTTTCTGTGGTGGTCAACTGGAAAAAGGGCTGCCTTCCTCATGACCACCTCATTCACCAAAACCTCAAGGTCCCTATCCATAAGGCAAAGAATGGGCTTTCCTTTCCTCTGGGCCCTGATGGTGGAGCACCACAGCTCACTGCGTCTGAAGTGGTATGTTGTTGAATTTTAAATAAGGCCCCAGCACCAGAAACATCAAAAGATCCTAGCTGTGATTAGCACTTCCATCTCTCCCACTGTACAATTCTGCAGTAAAGGCACCCCTAATACCCCAGTTACATAATTAATTTGCTAAAATGCAGAAGCTTACATGAGAAAAGTCACTCCCAACCAAGATGGGCTGGGTGCTACGAACCTCTCTCAACAAAGAGGAAAATAGGAAAATTCCACTCATGGCATTGAAATAAAATCATTTATGGAACCATTTTTAAATAACATTTCAATTGTACGTATAGTTTCTAATCCTCAAACCATGTGATAAATGCAAAAGTTAAAATAACATAATTGCTTTAGAATACAGTTTATAGTTTCCTCAAACAGTCAGGAGCTAAGCTATTCTGGAAGTTCCTTTAAGAGGCAATAATATTGGTTTCCAAGACTCAAACTGCAATAAATTCATACCTGAATTTTCATCAGCTTATTTCTTAGTTTATCTAAGTTTTTTTGCAAAGTTCAATTAAAAATTGATTAGTTAGACAATATACAACCTAGTCAAAAAAAACCTAGGAACAATCTGTTCCAGCCTTACTGGGTGAATATGGCCAGTCTTTAATACAGTTGTAGGGACCAATGGATAGGGTATAGCAAATTCTGGGAAGTGCACGTCAGAAGTAACTAGTTAGTGTCCATTTGAGGCTGTTTACTTAGAGATTGAAGGCTGTTACTGAAGAGTCGTGTGAAGAGATTGATAGAGTTTAATTAAAGTACAACAGTAGAGTCTGATAAATGTTTGATAAGTTTTTCTTTGATAACGTGTTTAAAAATGTTGTGTTGGACCTTCCCCTGACTTTTGTCCTCTTTGCCTATCACTATGTAACAAGCCTGAGGTTAGATAGGGTTTCTGCAAACTAACCAAGATTAGTCAGGGTATATTTGGTTACCTTTCACTTTACAACAATATATCCTGAAATTGTAATGGATAATTCTGTGTAATGTTTCCCTGCAAATGATAGCTTGTTTTGACACAAGTATAAGCGGCCTGTATGAACCAGAGAGTGCATGATATTACTCATCTGGGCATAGCAGATTCCCTTAAGTGAAATGGGTAGCACTGAGGTTTCCACAAACTACCATTTATCCTGTTCTTCATCCGTAAGTTCAATGATGAGCTTGAAATGTCAGAATTCAGTTCTGCTGTTCTGCTTTAGCAAATAACTACTCCTTTATCACCTGAGCCAGACAGAAAAGTAGTTTCTTAGCCATGCAGAAATTAGTATATCGCCGTTATTAATCAATCAGCAATTACTGATCTTTATATTTTCCCCAGTTTATTTTCAGTCAGACACTTGGAAACCCTTACCCTTCTTTTCCAAAAAAGAATAAGTTAACCCTAAAATGGTATTGGCAACATATAGTTATTTTTAATCCACCCATTCAGATATGTAATGATACATCTCTGGGGCAAGTGGGATTTGAATCCAGGCCGGCCTAACTCCAAAGGTAGGGGTACTATCACAAGATTCCTCAATAATAGTAACATGTAAGATATTTCCTAATAAAACTGTTCAGGTATGTTATTGTACACCTCTGAAACAGGTGGTACTTGAAGCCAGGCCTCCTGACTCAGAGGTAATGACAATACTTTAGTTTTTAGAGAAGGAAGAGGAAGTAATGACACGATAGCAACCAGGTTGCCAAGGTACCAGAACATACAGTCAAAAACAATGTCAAAAACCTATGTGCACTGCAATCTTTGCAATAACAATGTCATATGAGTTGCAATCCATCTTGCTCACCAGAATCCTTCCAGTGAAATCGAACTAAGTTAAGTCAAGCTGAATTGTTTATCAGATCAATTGTGCTATTCCTGCCATGCAGCAGCTTTTCTCTGTTAATAATCTGAGTTCCAAGTGTACAATTGGAGCCAACTATTTCTGTCACGCAGCCCAATTTGATAGGCTAATGACACCAGTTAACAGGAGGGCAATGAGCCATAACATTTTGATTTACAGGTCATTAACCACACTGCAGACAGATGGAAGATCCTCTGTTTATAGAAAACCACAGGTTTTAGCATTTATTAGTAAACATTACCAGTAGGGAGGATCTCTAATTACATGGATACACCCAGAGGAAATCACAAACAAATCCATGAACTAAAGTTCAAAGCAGAATTTGGACTCCACAATTGCCTTAATTTTGCAGTATGCATGCCTTCATGTCTTTCTCCACATGAGTCTATATCTGTTCAGCAAGGTCACGTTGATCAGAAGGGTCTGTTTCCATGGCGTCCATCTCTATAACTTTATAAGATTAAGTTTACTCTGACAAAGCATTAGACTTGAGTTTTAACCAGCTAGCTGGCCCATTGTGTATTTCAGACGTTTGCTGTTTTTGTTTATTATAACCGCTCTGTTTAAATTCTGTCCAATAGTAACATGAAGAAGTCAATATTTGCATTCTATTAAGTGCCCTAGCTTTTCTGGTAGTTGAATATTTCATCCAATCAAAAATCAAGAAGATAAATGTGCATGAATGTTATTATTAATCCATCTGATCACTCAACCCTGCGCTGTATTAATATCAAATGCTGTGAAAACCTTGCTGTCTGGACTTGGCACAAAGTCAGAAGCTTGAGGTAGAATTTGTACTTCTTTCAGTTAGATATTCCATTTAGATCAGAGCTAGAGAAAAAAAGATAAAGCAATCCTCTAAGACTTGCATGGTAATTATACATAATTCTGAAATAAACATGGAAGTTATTCAACATGTTAAATATTAAAGAAGATAGTATAAAACACAAGGATCTACAAATGGACCCCACCACCAGGGATATATTTCCTTCCCCACCCTATTGGCTTACCGCAAAGACTGTTCCCTCCGTGACTATCTGGTCAGGTCCACGCCCCCCAACAACCCACGCTCCCCTCCTGGCACCTTCCCTTGTAAAACCTGTGCCCACATCTCCCCGCTCACCTCCATCCAAGGCCCCAAAGGAGCCTTCCACATCCATCAAAGTTTCACCTGCACTTCCACAAATGTAATTTATTGTATCCGTTGCTCCCAATGCGGTCTCCTTTACATTGGGGAGACTGGACGCTATCTCGCAGAGCACTTCAGGGAACATCTCCGTGACACCCGCAACAATCAACCCTATCGCCCCGTGGCCGAACATTTCAACTCCCCCTCCCACTCTGCCGATGGCATGCAGGTCCTGGGCCTCCTCCACCACCACTCCCTCACCACCCGATCCCTAGAGGAAGAACGCCTTAACTTCCACCTCAAAACCCTTCAACCCCAGGGCATCAATGTGGACTTCAGCAGTTTCCTCATTTCCCCTCCCCCCAACTCACCCCAGTTCCTACCTTCCAGCTCAGCACCATCCTCATGACCTGTCCCACCTGTCAATCTTCCTTCCCACCTAGTCACTCCACCCTCCTTTTCCACCTATCACCTTTGCCCCTTCCTCCATCCATCTTCTGCACTCCCAGCTACCTTATCCCCAGCCCCACCCCCTCCCATGTATCTCTCTACCCCCAAGGCTTCCAGCCTCATTCCTGATGAAGGGCTCTTCCCTGAAACATCGATTTTCCTGTTCCTCAGATGCTGCCTGACCTGCTGTGCATTTCTAGCACCACTCTAATCTTGTCTCTAATCTCAAGTATCTGCAGTCCTCACTTTCGCTTCATCTCCTAAAGGTAGACTAACCAGCATCCAATGTTGTGGTAGCTGGTTTAGAGCACAGAAAATCTCAAAACCAACTCTAAAGGTGATTTAAAGGCAGTCCTGAAAACACGGTGCCAAAAATGCAGAACTCAGGAAGAAGAGTCAGTTGACGAACATCTATGCTGCTCATAGATGATGGGTTGGCTGAGAGAGTAGGAAAAATCATGTTACAAATACATTCAGGCTGCATCACAGAGGCATCATTACTGTGAAGAAAATGATGATACAGCAGTTGTAGTACTGAGTAGGAGAAGCAGGTGATAATTAGGGATATGGTGTGCAACCTTTCAATAGGACAAAACAACTGATTTCAAGACACTCTAGGCAGGCAGCATAGGGAAATCAAGTTCTCTAGAAGAGATAGTTTAAGTTAGAAAATTAGAACATTTTGATCTGAGTCGACAACATTGCACAAGATAGAAAAGCAAAACCATAGAACAGAGTCAGAAGACATCAGTCACATAATTCAAAATAAAGCTGATTGCAGTGGTTTTGTATGATTTAAAAAAGAAGTACCTTGTCTAGCAGACGGATTCTCCAGTGAAATAGAGGCAGATTCTTAAAGGGGTCTGACCAGAGTTGGCTATGGCGAGATTTGTGCTCAAGTCAGACGAGACATTTAGCAAGGCTGGTATCGATGTTGGGAGCATCTCAACTCATCTCTTATGTGTTTTACAAGTGACAAAGCAAGTTTCTCGATAGGAAGCAGCAAGTTGGAATTAAGGGGCTTTATTGCTGGCCACATGCTTGTTGTCAGCAACGCACCTCATTCTTTTCCATTCATTCATTGATGGAATGTAGGCATTGCTGTGGCTCCTGCCCTAAACGTCGATTTTCCCACTCCTCAGATGCTGCTTGACCTGCTGTGCTTTTCCAGCACCACTCTAATCTTGTCTCTGATCTCCAGCATCTGCAGTCCTCACTTCCGCCCAGCATTTAATGTCCATCCCAGTCACCCTTGAGATGGTTACGTGAGCTGCTTCTTGAACCACTGCCGGCCATGTACTACCATTGCGGACTATTGTAGACATAAGGGAGTTCCAGGATTTTGACCCAGAGACAATGAAGGAACAGCACTATGTTTCCAAGCCTGGATGGTGAGTGTCTTTGAGAAGAATTTTCAGGTGGTATTGTTCCCAGGTATCTTCTGCCTTTGTTCTTCCAGATGGAAGTGGTCATGGATTTTGAAAGTGTAATAGATCGTTGGAGAAATTCTGCAGTGCATTTCATACTTGGTACACAGAGCTGCTGCTGAGCATTGGTGCTGGAGGAACTGGATGGTTGTGGATGTAGTGCCAGTCAAGTGGGCTGCTTTCTCCTGGATGTTGTCAACCTTCTTGATTGTTGGAGCTGTATCTGTCCAGGCAAGTGAGGAGTATTCCATCAAACTCCAGACTTGTGCCTTGTAGATTGTGGACAGGCTTTGGCGAGTAAGGAGGTGCATTACATGTGACACTATTCTATTGTAATCACACTATTTATATGACCGGTCCAGATTAGTCTCCGGTCAACAGTAAACCCCAGGATGTTGAAAGTGATGGATTCAGCAATGGTAACACCATTGACTATCAAGGAGCGATGATTAGATTCTCTAGGATGTAGGTTTGCTCGCTGAGCTGTAGGTTTGATATCCAGACGTTTCATTACCTGGCTAGGTAACATCATCATCAGTGGTGACCTCCAAGTCTGGATATCAAACCTACAGCTCAGCGAGCAAACCTACACCCTAAACCTCAACCTGAGCTACAAACCTTCACAAACCTTGCAATTAGATTCTCTCCTGTTCGAGATGAGCATTGTCTGGCATTGCTGTCCTAAATGTTACTTGCCATTTATCTGCTCAAACCTGGATATTGTCTCTGCATTTGGATATGGACTACTTCAATATCTGAGGCAGTCATGAATGACGCTAAACATTGTACAATACTAAGTGAACAACCCCACCTCTGACCTTATGATGGAAGAAAGGGCATTGATGAAGCAGCTGTAGATGGTTGACCCTCGGACAATACAGCAAGGAACTCTTGCAAAGGTGGGAGCCACAGAGATAGTGAGAAAAGAAATAACTCTGAGTCTGGTACAGTTGAGAACAGGAGCAAGTCAAATAGTTAAGGCAGGCAAGAGTAAGGCAGAGAACAAGGTAAGACTGATAAATTAAACTGCATTTATTTCAATGTAAGAGATCTGACAGGTAAGACAAATGAACTCAGACATGTTTGGAAATATAGGATTGGCATATCATAGCTATTACAGAATTGTGGCTCAGGTATAGCAGCTTAATGCTCTCATGTATAGATGCTATAGGAAGAATAAAAAGCGTGGGGGGGCAAGAGAGGAGAGGGAGCGGCATTTTTGGTTAGGGATAATATTACAGCTGTGCAATGTTAAAAATCACACAACACCAGGTTATAATCCAACAGGTTTATTTGGAAGCACCAGCTTTCGCAGCACTGCTCCTTATCAGGTAGCTGTGGAGCAGGATCATAAGACCAGAGGGAGGACTTTCCTGAAAGTACGTCCAGTGAAGCTATTTCGCTGGAACTGAGAAATAAGAAAGACCATTATCAGAGTCAATCTGCTCAAGAATGCCATGTTTTGCAAAGGTTTTTTCTTAAAGTTCAAATAACTATCTCAGTGGTCATAATGAATGAATGTCAAGATTAGAATGGTGCTGGAAAAGCACAGCAGGTCAGGCAGCATCCGAGGAGCAGGAAAATCGACATTTCGGGCAAAAGCCCTTCATCAGGAATAAATGTTTGACTTTGATTCAGAGAGCCTTCCAGGAGCAGCACCAGGCATACCTGAAAGTGAGGTGTCAACTTGATGAAGTTACAAATAAGACTACTTGCATGCCAAAGCATAAGCAGTAAGTGATAGACAGAGCTAAGCAATCCAACAACAAATGGATTAGACCTCAGCACTGCAGTCCTGTCACATCCAGTTGCAAATGCGGGAAGAAAAGGAGGGACATTCTACAGTGGGACTTCAGAGAACTCGGAAGAAGGCTGAAAAGCAGGACTTCCAGGTTGGCTATCTCCTGTTTGCTTCCAGCTCCTCGGGCTGGCGAGCACAGGAACAGGGAGATAATGGACTTGACTGTGTGGCTGAGGAACTGGTGCAGGAAGCAAGGATTTAAATTCTTGGATCACTGGGATATGTTTTGTGGTAAGGATAAATTATACAAGATGGATGGGGTTGCGCCTTAATAGGTGGGAGACTGGCATTCTGGCAGGCAGGTTTGCCACTGCAACACAGGTTTGTTTAAACTAAGTAGTGGGTTGGAGGGGACAAACTGGAAATTCAAGAAGCAAGTTAAAGGGAAAGTGAGAATCAGAGAAGTTAAGAAAGACAACAGAATCAACGGAGCAGAAAACTCAAAAAGGGATCATATAGTATGGTCAAGTGAAATAGGGATTGATAGACAGAGTGAGGGGAGTAACAAATTAAAAGTATTATATATGAATGCACAAAGCATAAGAAATAGGGTGGATGAGTTTGAGGCTCGGTTGGAAATTGATGGGGATAACCGAGACGTGGCTTCAAGTGGACAGGGTCTGGGAAGTGAATATTCTAGGCTATATGTGCTATCGAAAGGACAGACTGACAGGCAGAGGAGGTAGGTGGCTCTGTTGGTGAGCAAAGATAGTCAGATGGGGAACATAGAATCAGGAGATGTAGAGTCAGTATGGATACAGCTGAGAAATTCTAAGTGTAGAAAGACCCTAACGGGAGTTATCTACAAGCCCCCAGACAGTAGTCTGAATGTAGGGTGTAAGTTGAATAAGGAGCTGAAATTGGCCTGTCGCAAAGGTATTACTACAGTTGTTATGGGGGATTTCAACATGCAGTCAACTGGGAGAATCAGGATGATACTGGACCCTGAGAGAGGGAGTTTATGGAATGCCTCCGAGATGGATTCTTAGAACAGCTTGTACTGGAGCCTACCAGGAAGACGGCAATTCTGGATCTGGTGTTGTGCAATGAACCAGATTTGATCAGGAACCTCGAAATAAAGGCGTCATTAGGAGGTAGTGACCATAATATAATAAGTTTTAATCTGCAATTTGAGAGGGAGAAGGTAGAATTGCAGGGAGAAGTGTCAGTATTGCAGTTGAACAAAGGGAACTATGGAGTTATGAGGGAGGAGCTGGTCAAAGTTCAATGGTGCAATACCCGAGCAGGGATGGCAGTGGAACAACAATGGCAGGTATTTCTGGATATAATATAGAAGGTGCAGGATCAGTTCATTCCAAGAGGAAGAACAATCCTAAGGGGAAGAGGGGTGGCCGTGGCTGACGAGGGAAGTTAAGGACTGTATAAGGATAAAAGAGAAGTATAACATAGCAAAGATGAGCAGGATGCTGGAGGACTGGGAAACTTTTAAAGAGCAACAGAGGATAACTAAAAAGGCAATACGTGGAGAAAACATGAGATACAAAGGCAAACTGGCCAAAAACATAAAGGAGGATAGTAAACGTTTTTGTAGGTATGTGAAAAGAAAAGGTTAAAACTAAAATTGGGCTCTTGGAGACACAAACAGATGAATTTATTATAGGGAACAAGGAAATGGCAGAAGAGATGAATAGGTACTTTGGATCTGTCTTCACTGGGGAAGACACAAGCAATGTTCCAGATGTAATAATGGCTGAAGGACCTAAGGTAATGGAGGAACTGAAGAAATTTATATTATGATGGAAATGGAGTTGGATGTACTGTTAGGTCTGAAGGCTGCTAAGTCCCTGGACCTGATGGTCTGCATCTCAGGGTACTTAAGGAGGTGGCCCTAGAAATCATGGACACTTTGGTAATCATTTTCCAATGTTCTATAGTTTAAGGGTCATTTCCTGTGGATTGGTGGGTGGCTAATGTTGTCCCACTTTTCAAGAAGGGAGGGAAAGAGAAAACAGGGAATTATAGACCGGTTAGCCTGACATCAGTGGTGGGAAAGATGCTGGAGTCAATTATAAAAGGTGAAATTATGACTAATTTGGATAGCAGTAACAGGATAGGTCAGAGACAGCATGGATTTATGAAGGGGAAATTATGTTTGACTAATCTTCTGGAATTTTTTGAGGATGTAACTCTGAAGATGGACAAGGGAAAGCCAGTGGATGTAGTGTATCTGAACTTTTAGAAAGCGTTTGATAAGGTCCCACATAGGAGGTTAGTGAGCAAAATGAGGGCACACAGTATTGGGGGCAAAATACTGATTTGGATTGAACATTGGCTGGCTGACAGGAAGCAAAGAGTAGTGGTAAACGGGTCCCTTTCGGAATGGCAGGTGGTGACCAGTGAGGTACCTCAAGGTTCGGTGCTGGGACTGCAGCTGTTTACAAAATACATTAATGGTATAGATGAAGGCATTAAAAGTAATATTAGCAAATTTGCTGATGACACAAAGCTGGATGGTGAAATATGAGGAGGATGTTATGAGAATACAGGGTGACTTGGACAGGCTAGGTGAGTGGACAGATGCATGGCAGATGCAGTTTAATGTGCATAAATGTGTGGTTATCCACTTTGGTGACAAGAAGAAGAAGGCAGATTATTATCTCAATGGAGTCAAGTTAGGTGAAGGAGCAGTACAACAAGACCTAGGTGTTCTTGTACATCAGTCAATGAAAGCAAGCATGCAGATACAGCAGGCAGTGAAGAAAGCTAATGGCACGCTGACCTTCATACAAGAGGAATTGAGCATAGAAGCAAAGATGTCTTTCTGCAGCTGTACAGTGAGACCACAACTGGAGTATTGTAAGCAGTTTTGGTCTCCAAATTTGAGGAAGGACATTCTGGCTATTGAGGGAGTGCAGTGTAGGTTCATGAGGTCAATTCCCGGAATTGCAGGACTATCATATGTTGAAAGATTAGAGCGACTAGGCTTGTATACGCTTGAGTTTAGAAGGATGAGAGGGGATCTGATTGAGACATATAAAATTATTAAAGGATTGGACACTCTGGAGGTAGATAGCATGTTTCCACTGATGGGTGAGTCCAGAACCAGAGGACACAGTTTAAAAAATAAGGGATAGACCATTTAGAGCAGTGTTGAGGAGAGACTTCTTCACCCAGAGAGTGGTGAATATATGGAATCCTATGCCCCAGAAGGCAGTGGAGGCCAAGTCTCTGGATACTTTCAAGAAAGAGATGGATAAAGCTCTCAAAGATGGTGGAATCAAGGGTTATGGGGATAAGGCAGGTACAGGATACAGATTGTGGATGATCAGCCATGATCATAATGAATGGTGGTGCTGGCTCGAAGGGCCGAATGGCCTACTCCTGCACCTATTGTCTATTGTCTATTGACAATTAAACAACTGACTGGAGGAGTAGGCTTCATGACTATCCCAATCCTCAATGATGGGAGAGCCCAGAAATGCAATACAAAAGATAAGGCTGAAACATTTGCAGTCATCTTCAGTCTTTAGGATAGAGCAAAAATCCAATCATTTAAATTACTGGACTAGACCTTGGACTTTTCCAACGTCTAAAGTACTGGGCAAAATCCTGGACTGAGGCTGCAGCACAATGGAGATTACTGCCTTGGACTATTGGTTAGTTTAGAATTCCAATTTATACCTCATCTCTAAAAGATCAATCAACCAATGCTAACAGACTCTAGCACAAGACAGCTTTTACAGCTCGGGCTATCCAGCACATACAGTATGGGGTCTATAGAGATAGAAGGGCATTCACCTTCAATCGAAATCCATTCACACATACTCTTAATGATTGGAAAACCAATTACCTTCAGAAGGAACACCAGAAAGACAATGGAGAGCACAGATTTGATTCGAAGATAAGGGGCCCACAGTCAGTATAATTGCAAGCCCCAATCTCACTTGAAGGATAGTGATCCCAATAACTTTTCCACCAGCTTTTTTTCCCAAGAGCAAGTCCAAGGGCAATCTGAAAGGACAATCAGGGAACTTCCAAGCAAGAGCTACCAGACACAAGCCAGTTCTGTGCCAAGGTAACTAATGGCAACCAACCATGATCACCAGATCCCAAGAAGCGATCAAACTCCAAAAACCAACGGACCCAACGACACCACTAGGCCTCAGACACATCCTGAATTGAAAACCTGGCTCACAAAACCAGCAGGGTGGAAAGAAAACCAAGTTCTTTCCCAATGGATCCAACACGCACCTTACTGCATCAGTGGACTCAACCAAAACTGAATAGCCTACGCAGTCTGAAGTCTTCATCCAGGTTCTGGGTACAGTAAGCAGCAGCAGCCAGGTGTACTTCAAAACCACATTTTCTTCAGTGATGTGCTTAAACTGCCGAGACCCCAAAGTTCCAAACTAGTTAACAGGGACGGGAAGGCAGGTGGTGACATTGCATTGGGCCCTCAAGGGTAGGAAGCCTGATCAATGTTTCTATGATGACACCTGTTGTCTTTAGGTGCTAATAATGTTTAATCCAGCTAATAGTGTATTTAATAGCATTATTGTCTTCTGTATTGATGATTGTGTCAATTTCCCTGTTCATTGCATTTGCCTTTTTTTTATGTTATACTTACCTTCTGTATGGTAAATAAACACAGAGGTGTCTACTGCCTTTTTCATTTCATATTCCCTAAATAAGTCCAGTGTCTAGAACCAGGGATCTAGGGGTGATTCAAACCACATAAAAATCAGAAAATAACTGATTGCAAACCAGAACCCTACAAGCCAGATGCTCCAAGTGGATAATCCACCTCAGT
This sequence comes from Chiloscyllium plagiosum, assembly GCF_037043375.1. Taxonomy (NCBI): domain Eukaryota; kingdom Metazoa; phylum Chordata; class Chondrichthyes; order Orectolobiformes; family Hemiscylliidae; genus Chiloscyllium; species Chiloscyllium plagiosum. The sequence continues at coordinate 43,835,307 of NW_028270145.1, forward strand.
TTCCTCCAGTGTTCCCCAGCAACACAAGTGCTAGTCTTCAGCAAATTCAATTCACTTCATTTTACTCAGAAAATGGCAGGACGCTCTAGGTGCTGCAAAGACTATGGAACCTGACAACTTTCCAGCAACAGTACTAAAGATTTGTGCTCCAGAACTTGCTGCACCTTCAGTCAAGGTGTTCCAGTCCTGGTATAAGTCTATCATCTACCTGAACATCTGGAAGAATGCACGACAAATCCAACCTGGCTAATCACTACACCATCAATCTACTCTCAATCATCAATAAAATCATGGACGGTGTCATCAACAGTACTATCATGAAGCACTTGCCTCGCAATTATCTGCACACTGACGTCAAATTTGGGTTCCACCTGGGCCACTCACCTCCTGACTTCAATTCAACCTTAGTTCAATCATGGACAAAAGAGCTGAATTCCAGAGGTGAGGTGAGAATGCTCTTGACATCAAAATCACATTTGATGTCACATATGGCATCAAGCAGCCCAAGCAAAACAGGAATCAGGGAAACTCTCCAGTGTTCAGAGTCCTACGTGGCACAAAGAAAGATAACTGTAATTATTGGAGATCAGTCATCTTAGCTCCAGGACATAAAGTCTTAGGGTCATAGAGTTGTACAGCACGGAAACAGATCATTTCGTCGAGCTCATCCATGCTGACCAGATATCCTAAATTATTCTGGTCCCATTTGTCATCATTTGGCCGACATCCCTCTAAACCCTTCCTATTCACATACCCATCCAGATGCATTTTAAATGTTGCAATTGTACCCACCTCCATTACCTTCTTTGGCAACTCATTCCATACCCGCACTACCCGCTATGTGAAAAAATTACCCCTCAGGTCTCTTTTAAATCTTTCCCCTCTCACAGTAAACCTATGGCCTCTAGTTTTGGGCTCCCTACCCTGGGAGAAGGACTTTAACCATTCACACTAACCACGCCCTGCATGATTTTATAAACCTCCATAAGCCTCCAATAATGCAGAGAAAAAAGACCCAACCTAATCAGCCTCTCCCTGTTGCTCAAGCCCTCCAATCCTGGCAACATCCTTGTAAATTTTTTTCTGAGCCCTTTCAAATTTAACAATATCTTTCTTGTAGAGGAAAAGTGACACTTGACAGAAAGTCTTCAGAGAAATTGATTCCAGTTTCATCAAAGTTAGACCTGGAGTGAGGAAATAAGAAATAAGTAAGAGATGCAGAGTTATACCATCCACAGCTTGTAAGTCAGTAAAGAATGTGAATTGAGTAGAATGTGGGATATGAGAAGGAGGAGTAGGTAGAAATATATTGTCAAACTTAATGGTTTCTACCCACCCACTGGCCATGGTCTGACCAGTACTATTAACCACTACTGTCTCTTAAAGGAGTTAGCTATAGGGTACCGATAAGGACAGGTTAGAGAGGTGCTGGAAAAGCACAGCAAGTCAGGCAGCATTTGAAGTGCAGGAAAATCAGGAAGGGCTTTTATCCTATCCATGCCCCTCATGATTTTGTAAACCTCTATAAGATCACCCCTCAACCTCTGACGCTCCAGGGAAAACAAATCTAGCCTGTTCAGCCTCTCTCGAGAGCTCAAATCCTCCAACCCTGGCAACATCCTTGTAAATCTTTTCTGAACCCTTTCAAGTTTCACATCTTTCCGATAGGAAGGAGACCAGAACTGCATGCAATATTCCAACAGTGGCCTAACCAATGTCCTGTACAGCTGCAACATGACCTCCCAACTCCTGTACTCAATGCTCTGACCAATAAAAGAAAGCATACCAAACTCCTTCTTCACTATCCTACCTACCTGCGACTCGATTTTCAAGGAGCTATGAACCTGCACTCCAAGGTCTCTTTGTTCAGGAACACTCCCTAGGACCTTACCATTAAGTGTATAAGTCCTGCTAAGATTTGCTTTCCCAAAATGCAGGACCTCACATTTATCTGAATTAAACTCCATCTGCCACTCCTCGGCCCATTGGCCCATCTGTAATCTGAGGTAACCCTCTTCGCTGTCCACTACACCTCCAATTTTGGTGTCATCTGCAAACTTACTAACTGTACCTCTTATGCTCACATCCAAATCATTTATATAAATGACAAAATGTAGAGGATCCAGCAGCAATCCTTGTGGCACTCCACTGGTCACAGGCCTCCAGCCTGAAAAACAACCCTCCACCACCACCACCCTCTGTCTTCTACCTTTGAGCCAGTTCTGTATCCAAATGGCGAGTTCTCCCTGTATTCCATGAGATCTAACCTTGCTAATCAGTCTCCCATGGGGAACGTAGTTGAACGCCTTACTGAAGTCCATATAGATCACATCTACCACTCTGCCCTCATCAATCTTCTTTGTTACTTCTTCAAAAAACTCAATCAAGTTTTTGTTGCAAACGTTTCGTCCCCTGGCTAGGCGACATCATCAGTGCTTGGGAGCCTCCGAGCACCCGAGCTACAAATCTTCGCACAAACTTTGAAAACTCAATCAAGTTTGTGAGACATGATTTCCCACACACAAAGCCATGTTGACTATCCCTAATCAGTCCTTGCCTTTCCAAATACATGTACATCCTGTCCCTCAGGATTCCCTCCAACAACTTGCACACCACCAACGTCAGGCTCGCTGGTCTATAGTTCCCTGGCTTGTCTTTACCGTCCTTCTTAAACAGTGGCACCATGTTAGCCAACCTCCACTCTTCCAGCATCTCACCTGTGATTATCGATGATACAAATATCTCAGCAAGAGGCCCAGCAATCACTTTTCTAACTTCCCACAGAGTGCCAGGGTACACCTGATCAGGTCCTGGGGATTTATCCACCTTTATACATTTCAAGACATCCAGCACTTCCTCCTCTGTAATATGGACATTTTACAAGGCGTGACCATCTATTTCCCTACTTTCTATATCTTCCATAGGCTTTTCCACATTAAACACTAATGCAAAATACTCATTTAGTATCTCCCCCATTTTCTACTGCTCCACACAAAAGCCGCCTTACTGATCTTTGAGGGGCCCTATTCTCTCCCTAGTTACCCTTTTGTCCTTAATTTATTTGTAAAATCCCTTTGGATTCTCCTTAGTTTTATTTACCAAAGCTATTTCATGTCCCCTTTTTGCCCTCCTGATTTCCCTCTTAAGTATACTCCTACTGCCTTTATACTCTTCTAAGGATTCACTGGATCTATCTTTTCTATATTTTACATATGCTTCCTTCTTTTTCTTAACCAAACCCTCAATTTCTTTAGTCATCCACCATTCCCTATACCTACCAGCCTTCCCTTTCACCTTGACAGGAATATACTTTCTCTGGATTCTCGTTATCTCATTTCTGAAAGCTTCCCATTTTCCAGCCATTCCTTTATCTGTGAATATCTGCCCCCAATCAGCTTTTGAAAGTTCTTGCCTAATACCGTCAAAATTAGCCTTTCTCCAATTTAGAGCTTGAACTTTTAGATCTGGTCTATCCTTTTCCATCACTATTTTAAATCTAATGGAATTATGATCGCTGGCCCCAATGCGCTCCCCCACTAAACCTCAGACACCTGCCCTGCCTTATTTCCCAAGAGTAGGTCATGTTTTGCACCTTCTTTCGTAGGTACATCCACATACTGAATCAGAAACTTTTTTTCCACACACTTGACAAATTCCACTGTGGCAGTCCCAGTCTATGTTTGGAAAGTTAAAATTCCCTACCATAACCACCCTATTATTCTTACAGATAGCTGAGATCTCCTTACAAGTTTGTTTCTCAATTTCCCACTGACTATTAGGGGGTCTATAATACAATTCCAGTAAGGTTATCATCCCTTTCTTATTTTTCAGTTCCACCCAAATAACCTCCCTGGATGTCTTCCAGGAATATCCTCCCTCAGCATAGCTGTAATGCTATCCCTTATCAAGAACGCCACTCCCCCTCCTCTCTTGCCTCTTTTCTATCCTTCCTGTAGCGTTTGTATCAGAGTCACTGAGATATACAGCATGGAAACAGACCCTTCAGTCCAACTCGTCCATGCCGACCAGACATCCCAACCCAATCTAGTCCCACCTGCCAGCACCCGGCGCATAGTATCCTGGAACATTAAGGTGCCAAACCTGCCCATCCCTGAGCCATGTCTCTGTAATTGCTATGATATCCCAGTCCCATGCTCCTAACCATGCCCTGAGTTCATCTGCCATCCCTGTTAAGGCCCCTTGCATTGAAATAAAAGCAGTTTAATGTATTAGTCCAACCTTGTCCCTGCCTGCCCTTACTTTTTGACTCGCTTCTGTTCTCAACTGTACCAGTCTCAGATTGACCTCTTTCCTCACTATCTCCCTGTGTCCCACCCCCCCCCCCCCCCCCCCCCCCCATCTTACTAGTTTAAATCCTCCCGAGCAGCTCTAGCAAATCTCCCTGCCTGTATATTAGTCCCCTTCCAATTTAGATGCAAATCATCCTTCTTGTACAGGTCACTTCTCCCCCAAAAGAGATTCCAATGGTCCAAAATGTGAACCCTTCCCCCATACACCAGTTTCTCAGCCATGCATTCATTTGCTCTATCCTCCTATTCCTGCCCTCACTAGCTCGTAGCACCATGAGTAATGCAGATATTACTACTCCCAAGAACCTCCTTTTTAAATTCCTGCCTAACTCTCTGTAATCTCCCTTCAGAATCTCAACCTTTTCCCTTCCTATGTCATTGGTTCCAATGTGGACAATGATCTCTTGCTGGCCCCTCTCCCCTGAGAGAACATTCTGCACCTTCTCTGAGACATCCTTGATCCTGGCACTAGGAAAGCAATGCACCATTCTGATTTTTCACTGCTGGCCACAGAAACGTCTGTCTGTACCTCGGACTGGAGAGTCCCCTAACACAATTGATCTCTTGGAACCCGATGTACCCCTCGTTGCATTACAGCCAGTCTTCTTTCTCTTGGGTTTATCTTTCAAATTAATTGTTTAAACATAAAGGTAAAACAATGGAATAATTTATGGGCATCTGAAAGATCATTGACTTTGGATCCTGTATATCAGTCCTCTAATCCAGCAAAGACTGAGCTTCAATCCCCAATCTGTGTTCATTTAGCTAATCTGAGCCAGAGTAGTGGACAAGGTGCTGTTCTAATCCCTCAACAATGTTCCCTTCCTGATCGCTGCACAGGGACCTCCTGCGAAGCAAATATTAAAGATTAAGAAGCATTTCTCTTGCTTTGAAATGCATTGTTATTTTCTAAATAAAGTGTAACAAAATACTTGAGTCCAAATATTGTAAGTTAATTTAAGCAGAACAGTAATTTCAAGCATTACACTCATGTAAAATCAACAACAGCTCCACCTGCCATTCCAATCTAATGGAACATGTTGAATTGTCTCATAGACAATTTGGAGGTCAGCAAAACAACATGATATTACAGTAATCCTGATCAGAATCTTGATTAGAAAAGCTTAAGACATGATTAAATGATTTCACTCAATTACAACTTACTACCAGTTCTGTAGTAATCAGTGAGCTTTTCCTATCAAGGCAAAATTGCATGACATTACAATCACGATCAAAAAATGTGATTAGTTAATGTGCATAGATGATTGCACAACTTGGACTGAATCAAGGCTCTTGTCCACTCAAAAGAAATCAGTGAGTGTTTTCTGTCAATGTTTTCTTTAACAACCCCTTTGCAGCAATCAGTCCTTTCATCTACTGTTATAATCTTAATGCCACCAACACTTCCCAAATCTTGACCTTCACAAAGCCTGTGTTAATTTGTATTACTAAAGGAGAGACAGGGTTTTTTGTCATATTTACAGACTCCTTGATAGATGTTTCCAGTTTCAAAGCTACAATGTTAAGTCTTTTATTAAGATCTCAAATTATTCAGAGTAAGTTTAAAGGTTTGACACTCACGTCACTGCTGGAATGGCAGAATTTAGCAGTAGTATGTTTTAAATGTAAGATATGAATGTTTTCTATGTTTACAATAGAAAATAGATACTGACCTTGAGTTAAGAAATAAAGGAATGTTTGAGCTGTAGGGTGAATAGGCTAAGGGTTTTCTCCCTGAGGCATCAGAGGCTGAGGGATGACCTTCTACAGGTTTATAAAATCGTGAGGGGCAAGGATAAAGTCAAGAGCCAAGTTCTTTTTCCCAGGAGTGGGGTGGTCCAAAACAAGAAAGCTTATGTTTAAAGTGAGAGAGGAAAGATTTAAAAGGAATGTAAGGGGCAACCTTTGCATGTAGACAATGGTGCATGTATGGAACAAGCTGCCAGAGGAAGTGGTAGAGATGGATACAATTATGACATTTAAAAGGCGCTTGGATGACAATAGACAATAGACAATGTGTACGTGCATGGGAAGGGAAATGGGCCAAATGCTGACAAGTGGGACTAGATCAGTTTAGGATATCTGGTCAACATGGACGAGTTGGACTGAAGGGTCTGTTTATGTGCTGTATAACTCTATGACTCTATGAGTCTACAAATTCAATTATCAGATTAGTCTTGGGCAAGCTGAATAAAGTCTATTGTACTATTCCAGATCATAGCACATCCTTCTTTCCTGAATCAACAATACAAAGACCAGGTTAACTGATCACTTTGCCACTGGTTACTTACCATATGCAAAATGCCTATCATCCTTAGTAGGATTCCAAAGTGCGTTATTGCACATGAAGCATATTCAGAGGTTTTGCATATAAAGACGTCTCGATAGAATGATAGGAAGGAGTAGCTCTAAGTCCTTTAGCAGAGAGGTTGAAAACCTTCAGACCTGGATTTAAAATAATTGATAGAAGAATTAGAAAGAAGTTGAAGAGAAATCTTTTCACTCAAATTTTGATGGGCATCCGGCAATTCACAGCCTGAAGAATTGGGAGAGGCAGAACCCCTCATCACATTTTAGAAGTACTTGAATATGCATTCAAACTGCTATAACAAAGCTATGAGGTATATGGTGGAGTCTTGAGTCAGTTTGCAAACTTAAAATGAAAAGAATGGATAAAATAGAAGCCTGGAAATGGCCTAATGCAACAACAGTAAATGAATGCTTCATGTACTTTCATCAGTTACTTTTCTAAACTGGTGCAATTATAACATGAACATCTTCATTTTAAATGGTCAAATTAAGTTAAGTTGTAGAGAGAAGAATTTAATGTGTGGATGTCTTATGTTCATGTGACAACATTGCAAGGTAATTTAGACAATTTAGTGAAGAAAACTTAATGACAGCTTGGGTAAACATATTGATTGCTTTAAGTGAAATATTAAATGCCTGAGATAGTTAAAGAGCTGATAGGATCACTTCCCCTAATTTTCATGCAACAACACAACATTTTCACACACAGACATGCATACATACCAAACATCAGACATCTTTTTATGTGGGGTTCTCTTTTTGCGTTTCCAATGTATCTTTTAAGGAAACTGAGGAGCTAATAGATGTCCAGATGGGGCCTTCTATTGTGGAATCGCAATCCAGCATCAGGCTTGAAAGTGGGAGTCACGTGCACTCAGAGTCCCCTTGGGTTTTCTTGCATGGTCACGGTAGTCCTCAGCTCATCATATATACATGTGAGAGTTTTCACAAGGACATCAGCAAAACCGATTGGCCACGACTAGTAGGACGCTCTCACCCTGACTATACCTTCAGAGGTCAAAGATTCATGTTCCTTATTTGAAGGGCACACGTGAATACATATTTCATTAACAGCCAGGGGGATCACTGAATCTGTGTTTGTCACAGACCCCACATCCCCCTCCTCCTCATCCTCCCCCTCCCCATCCCCTCCTCCCCACCACCCCCACCCCCATGCCAGTTCCAGAAGTTTCTAGGTTGAATCAAAAGCTTGCCCTGAGTGATGGCCAACAGAGTTCTGCTGTGGACCATCCAGGAAAGGTAGAAAGTCCTCTTCCCCAGAAACAGAAACAGCACAAGGATACCCTCCATTTGCCAAAGTTGAGGTACATTTTCATCGAAACCTATAACAGAACCTTAGGAAAACAATTTCCTCTCCTCTGCAAAGTTAAGTGCCACCTTTTACTCACTACAAGATGCCACTTGCAAGGGCATGAAAAAGCTTAACTCTGCAATGCAGGGGAAGTCAGATAGGGCAGTCATGTTGATGCCTCAGCAGCAGATTGAATACATTGCAAAATGACTGAGCCAGTGCCCACGGAATTTCCTTCTTAATCATTTCCAGGAGAGAGCTCAGGATCTGGCAGGTTTTGTATGCTTACACTTTCTCGGTCACCCACAGCAATGGCTTTTCATCCTTCTCTTTCTCTGCCTGCAGGACAAAAACATCCCTAACAGCAGCTTGAATGGACTACTTGGAGTTTAGTGAGTTGAGAGAATCTTAATCGCTTTCTAAAACTCCACACTTGCTTTTCTGTTATCACTTAATGGTTTAACTTAAGATTTAACTTAAAATTACTATTTATATTCAGGTAACATCAAGAGTTACATTATACCCATCAGGATAAAAGGACTATTCTAAAACTATGTTTTAGATCGGGCTTTCACCCTCAAACCAGACAATACTCCATTAAGGCCTAAAATTTCCCAACACAGCTCCTCCTTGCTCCTTACTGACCCTCCCTCCATTGTGCAGTTTTCACTCAAGTCTACTCCCATGTGCCACCTTTGCTCTATTTGGAGAATCTGCAACTCAATTCAATCATTCAGCTATTTAAAAACTTAACCTTATAAGGATAAAGCAGCAAGCACATACTCCAAAGTGCTGAACAAAGTCAAACTCATATGTCCGCCTCCTATGCACAGTCAGATATCTGAGGGCACATTTGGAAAGAACTTAATTAGGATGAAGCACTTATTTTTAGTGAGTTGGATTTTTAATAAGATGCAATGCAAACAGATTGGCTGCCCAGCTCCTGCAGTTGGGAAGATCAATCAGCCTTTTAAGGGTGGAGAATTAAATTAGTTTATTCCAGTGTTACAGTTCAGAATTTTACTCTCTCGCCTAATTAAGATTGCCCGCCCACCTTTCTTCACAAATCCTTTGGGACTGGATGATAACAACCATTGTGAATCTCATAGCTCTGATCTGAGTGAGAGAAACTCAAATCTTTCATCAACACTGTTATTTGGATCTTGGGTGACGCTGAACACTCCAATAGAGCAATGTTTTCCCCCCAGATTATTCACTTATTAGTACAAAGTTTCAACAGGCTGACTTCATTGTGATGATTTGGAGATGCCAGTGTTGGACCAGGTGTTCAGCGTCGCTCTGAAAGCTAGTGTGCTTCCAATTAAACCTGTTGGACTATAACCTGGTCTTGTGTGATTTTTAACTTCAGTGTGATGGTAACTGTTTTTCATGTAAATAAAGAGTGCACATTGTCAACATCTCAGAAGCTCATGTGTGGTTTATTTCAAAGCTCCTTATGATCCTTTGATCTATGAGACATTTCTTGCTGAACCTTTTGAGGTTGATAACATATGTTTGCTTTCCTGTCATGTGACTTCAACTATATAGCTGATAAATGTGCAGAACACCAACAAAGAATCCAATAGCTCCCTTAACTCCCTAAACATGTAAAAAAAATGCACTAAGTCATGCCCTTCAGGGCAATTCTGATTTTAAAGCAGAAATTACTTATTTAAAAAATTCTTGTCATCTAAGCTGGTACATCACAAAAGATATTCAGTTATGATTTTTTTTCTCTTGTATGGAATCTTCTCAGCTTTTAAACACATTTATTTGCAGAAATGGGACTGGTGTCTGTTTCTGATATGGTTTGTAAGCCTCTGCTTGAAAATATTTTCTTTCCATCATCAGCTTAAAATGTTTGACCAATTTTCTTTGCCACTAAAATATCAAACATCAGCAAGTTTAAGGTTTACTATTGACCAAATTAAGCATTTAGAGGAAAAATCCATTTGGTATGGTAAAGTAACAAGGCTCAGTCTTGAACTTTACATACTGCTCCCAGGTCTTGGCTTTCTTACAGCTCAGACCTATTTGCAATTACAGAAAAAGTACAGCTGGCATTGGTTTATGGCATGTAATGAGTGTTGCGGTCCAAACAGATGCAAGAAAACAGGGTGAGAGACCAAGCTAAACATTAGATTGCAAATGAAATGGGGTGAGCTGCAAAAATCAAAAATCTAGCATTTTAAAGGGACTTTTCACAATCCAAAGCACTTCATTGTCAATTAAATATTTTTGAAACACTGTTACAGTTGTAACATAGCAATCAATTTCCACACTGAACATGGTCACAAACAGCAATGGCCTGTTGATCTGTTTTCAGTGATGTTGATTAAGGATAATTATTGATGAGGTCAACAGTGAGAACTCCCCGGCTTTTCTCCATTAAAGTACCATGGCATTTTTCATCTACCTGATGAAAGAGAGAAGATGAGGGACAAAAGCAGAAATTGCTGGAGAAATTCAGCAGGTCGATTTTATGTAACATGAGACCTTTTGAAAGGCAACAGCACAAAAAAGACAGCCATGATCCCAAAATGCTCTTTGTGAATCTTCAGCATGAACCTACTATGTAAAGTCCAAATCCTGGCCACGACCACTCGTGCTAACATCATGCAGCATCAGGAATCAATTCCACTCAACAAATGTATACACAATGTGTTGGAAAGATAGACCCTGGTTGCGAAGGTAGTTATCATCTCCAAGTTTCCCAAACTCAGTAGATAGTGCAGGAGCTGCTCACTTTACACCTTGGGCAATAAAACATGGCATAGCACTAAGGCTGTCTACCTTCAAAGAAACAACAGGATTACTGCAACCTCTGTATCAGGTTACCCAGTGCCCCTAACAAAGCTGCCTGCTGCTCCTGTGTCCACTTCTGCAATTTTGTGAAGCCCATAATTACAGACACCATGGGCCAACTCATGCTGGGAGCTGAGCAGGTGCCTGGTCCAACAATCCTCTGAGTGCCAACAACCTTGGGCATTTCTTCCTTGGCCAGCTACGAAGATGTAACAGTAATGTGCTTACCGACAAGTGCTCCCAAATCTCACCTAGCTAAAATACTTGACTAGAGAGACAGTACTAATGCTGTACATGTCTGCAAGAGACAAAGGAGAGAATGCATTGTGAACAAGAACTAGAAATTGTGTCATGTTAACCTGAGGTGCTTCTTCCTTAGCTAGCTGTTAAGTTGTGTCCATGGTGTGCTCATCAGTATGTGCTGCAGAGTCTAATCGAGCTAAAGTAGACACTGAGATGAAAGAATCAGAGCTGGGGACGGTACAGGAGGCAGCCTTGAAGGTGCTTTTGAGGGATCTTGGTCCTCAGAGAAGAAGCAGGAACTGGTTGCCATAGGAGCTGTTTCTTGCAGGAGCAACCAGTTTAGATGCTGCTGGTCCCTGCAGAAGCAATGAGAGGCAATGAGCTGCACAGAAGGGGTGGAAACTTGTACACGTGAAGAATATGTTCACAGTGGGAACAGTGCAGCACAGCACAATGAATTTGACTGAGTTGCTGGTACATGAAGGTATCAGTATCTCTGCCAAATACACTGGTCTCTATCCTTTCCCACAAATTCAAGGGTCTTTTCAGTGTCTACTTTAACTCAATTAGACTCTGCAGCACATACTGATGAGCACACCATGGACACAACTTAACAGCTAGCTAAGGAAGAAGCACCTCAGGTTAACATGACACAATTTCTAGTTCTTGTTCACAATGCATTCTCTCCTTTGTCTCTTGCAGATATGTACAGCATTAGTACTGTCTCTCTGGTCAAATATTTTAGCTAGGTGAGATTTGAGAGCACTTGCCGGCAAGCACATTACTGTTACATCTTCGTAGCTGGCCAAGGAAGAAATGCCCAAGGTTGTTGGCACTCAGAGGATTGTTGGACCAGGCACCTGCTCAGCTCCCAGCATGAGTAAAGAGATAACTGCTGACTGCCCTAATACCCATCTTCGTCCTCTCAGCACTATTCCAGTGCATTGCGTGAAGTCCAATTCCTAGTTTGCTCCATACTCTGCAGCTAGGGCTTTGAAAGGTTGGTCATTAATCAACTCCAGCCTCCCTATTTCTCCAGACCCACTCCAATTTGCCTATTAGACTGACAGATCCATGTCAGATGCCATATCACTTGCCCTTCATTCCTCCCTAGAACATCTTGACACCAAGAACAGCTATGTAAGAATCCTACTCATTGACTACAGTTCAGCCTTCAACACTATTATCCCCTCAAGACTGATTACTAAACTTAGTGATCTCAGACTAAGCAATGTTAGTCTCAGACTAATCTCAGACTAAGTGATCTGCAACTGGACCCTCAGGTCACAATCAGTGAAGACTGGGGACAATATTTCATCCTCACTAACACACAACACTGGAGACCCCTGGGGTGCATACTTAGCCCCCAATGGACTCACTGTACATCCATGACTGTCGCCAAATAATAGACTAATGCCATTTACAAGTTCGCTGATGACACCACCATAGTCGGTCGAATCTCAGTTGACGACGAAACAGACTACAGACGGGAGGTGGAAGACCTGAAAAAATGGTGCACCGAGAACAACCTAGCTCTCAATGCCAGCAAAACCAAGGAACTCATTATTGATTTTCAGCAGGACATTACTCATTACAATAACAGCATAGAGGTGGAACGAGTGGAGAGTGTCAAGCTCCTGAGAGTGGTCATCCACAAGCTTTCTTGGACTTTTCATGTGGATGCTCTGGTTACAAAGGCCCAACAACATCTCGTCTTCCTCAGGCAGCTGAGGAAATTTGGCATGACGGCGAGTACCCTTGCCAACTTTTATAAGTGTGCCATCAAGAGCATTCTGTCTGGATGTATAACTACCTAGTATGGCAACTGAACCATTCAAGATCAGAGACGGTTACAGAGAGTGGTGAACTCGGCCCAGACAATCACAAAGGCCAACCTCCCATCTATAGAATCCATCTACCAGGCCCGCTGTCAAGGAAAGGCCACCAGCATTCATAAAGATCCATCCCATCCTGGCAATGTTTTTCTACAACCTTTACCATCGGGGAGAAGGTACAGAAGCCTAAACACTTGCATCAGCTGGTTTCATAACAGTTTCTACCCTACTGTTGTTAGAATACTGAATGGACTCACAAACTCTTAACATTTGCTTGTACCTGTGTTTTTGTTTTTGCCGCTGTTTACCTATTATCTACTATCTATACTACTTAACTCTATGATCTGCCTGTATTGCTTGCAAGACAAAGCTTTTCACCGTGCCTCAGTACGCGTGACAATAAATTCAATTCAATTCAATTCAATTCAATAGGGCCTAAATACAACACCAGCACCATGAACCCCGGAAAATGCTAGCACTAGCAAATACCATTAAGTATAAGATTGTCATAGAGCAACACCCTGGAGATGTTAATCAGGTGAGCAGTGAAGACATGTGTGAGAAAAATCAGCAGGTCTCATGGAGGGAAAATAAGACTCCCCAAAATCAAAGCTTAGACAAATAATGGGAAAATTTAGTCTCATGTTTTTATAAGTATGGTTGATGGAAATTCAAAAAAGGGTGTTACTGTGCAATCACCACTTGATCAAGGCAGACAATAATACATTTTCAAAATTGACAATTTTAGTGCTGTTGTTAAAGTCCATAATTTTTATTCCCTGTCTTCTGATTCAAGTATCTGACAAGCATAAATCATGTGTACTTAAACAGATTAAAAAGAGATGGTCTACTGTCATAGAATATTAAAAACACTGTTTAATCAGTTTTTCATAATACTGTGGAAAGCAATATACAACTGTCAATAAATGTCAGGAAGATCATATGAATATGGCATGAATCATGAAAGGGCACAGGAAAATGAACAGAAGCAACTATATAATGAAAAACAATCTGACAGCATCCATAGTTGTGACTAAAAGTTTGCTGGAAAGTAAATGGAAACAATGTTCATTGTTATTAATTCGGATGTTGGCTGGGCTGTGAAGGGTATGCCTCAAGAGTGTATTTATGTGAATCGAGAGCCAAATTTTATCCGCATGTCATGAATCCCAATATGGGAATAAAATGTGAGTGCTCAGCCCATGAATGGATGGAGGAACCATGCCAGTAATATGGTTGGCAGTCATTTCAGAGGATCAGCAGCTCTATTGCATCACCAATAGAGGTGGCTGTGGTACCGCATAGATTCCAGATCCATAGATCCCTGTGTTCTCTGTCTGTGCATATTATCTGGGCTGACACCAACTGTTACAGTTAACCTGAGAATGCAACTTTTAAAAAATAGTTTTGTGTTTTACACATGAAAGAAGTGAAACTAACATGGTATTCGAACAGATGAAAGACTCAACAAACAATCAAGGTATTTTTCAATGTATAATTTCAGTTACATCACACTGTAAACTTTTGGTATAAATTCTGTATCTTGCAATTGTGTCCTCCACAACCACCCGATGAAGGAGCGGCGCTCTGAAAGCTAGTGCTTCCAATTAAACCTGTTGGACTATAACCTGGTGTTGCGTGATTTGTAACTTTATCTTGTTTGGTGTGACATTGAGCCCCCAGGGAGAAAAGCTTCCCCCTCCCTTCCCCAAGAACCTACTGAGAGGCTACTTTGATGTAGCTGGAAGTCTTCCAATCTTTCTTATTTATTCCAATGCATACCAATTTTTCTCCCTCTTTCCTTTTACGTGAAGTAGATAGTCTCATTCTTGAATTTATTTGGAATTTTAAAAATCCTAGGTTAAGAAAACAGCTGTTACAGAGGCCAAAGATACTATGCAGAATAGCGCTGCCAAATGTTTTGTTTTATTAGTGGGCAGAAAACAATAGAAATTTGAACTATTGACTCCAATATGAGAACCTTGATGCTCTTCCAAACTAGTTGACTATTGAGGCAAATTCCACCCATCTGGTAACATTGAAGGCTTTATTGCATTCACCTCTCCTTTCTTCAACCTCTATTTACACGAACAATGTAATTGTTCTATCCTGTCTTAAAATTTGGTTTCAATTTAGACATCACTTTAGCTTTCAGTCATTTTCTACTTAGGTATCATTTGCAGCAAATCATAGTTTTCCCCCACCTTTAATGGATCGTGCCTTTTTGGGTTGGGCTAAGTTATGAATAAAAACCATAAAAGATATATATAATGATGGTGTTTTTGCATCTTTTCAATAATTAGTTGATAAGTGTTTACTTTCTAAAAGCCACTTCTCCAGATACCTCCAAGTTCACAGTTTTGTTCATAGTTTATTTTAGGTTTTTCCCACCCTTTCTAATGATTCTGGCTTTGACGTCTTTCTTGAACTGCTTTCTTCATTAAAGGGGACTGTTTCAGCTATTTATGCAAACATTCCTAAAGTATGCGCAAATTCTCTTGGCTCTATTAAAGCTATCTGGGGAGTCAGATCTGGAAGAGGTAACTCCAGGTGATGTGTGGGATAAGATTTTACAAAGGGTGCACAGATCTTCCATCTGTACAAAATATGTTTTATTCACTAGAAGATTCTACACCGGGCCCACTACACCAAGCTCGACTCGCAAAGATATTTGAGGAGGTATCTCCATCTTGTGATTGGTGTCAACAAAGCCCAGCAAATTATATTCACATGTTGTGGCTTTGCCCTTCTTTAAGTTGATATTGGACTGATATCTTTGACACCTTATCTAAGGTATCCAGTGAAGATCTTACTCCTGAGTTTTGTTTGGGGTGCTATCCCCTTTACGTAATCTTGCTTCCTCTAAAAAAGACATGATAGCACTATTGGCCAAAAGAGTGATATTGTTAAAATGGAAATCCCTAACTCCCCCTACTCATACACACTGGGTTAGAGATGTGTTATACTTTCTTAAATTATAAAAGATTAGACTATAGTTATCTGGATTCTCTAACAAATTCACAAAAATTTGGAGCCCTAGTCTTTCACAGGCTAAGGGTGCTGTCTTTGTAACTGTTCCAGACCGAGGTATCTTCTGTTGTGGCAATTTGTTTTCTCATTTTTCTCTTTTTCTTTTGATAATGCAGTCATCTTACTGCTGGTTTAAGTTATTATGTTGTGTGTCTTGTATATGGTTATATTTATTATGGCTGCTTGTCATTTTTTTCTTTATATTTTTGGGGGAGGAATGTGCCGTGGGGAGGGGGGGTTAGGGTTTTGTTTACTGTAGTTTATTGCTTGTGATTGCACCTTGTTTTGCTGTCAATTTTTGGAGAAAAATCAATAAAAAATAAGAAAATGCTGCAAGTCCTCAGCAAGTCAGGCTAAAAAAAAGCAAGTCTTCCAATCTAGTGAACGGCCATTCTGACTGTGGTAATGAGAAAATGACTGTCATTAACTGGCCTTCCCCCTCTAGTTGATGGTCCTTCAAGCCCCAGCCATTCCTACAGTTCATAATACCATCTGGCAGCAAGGATACATTAGGCTTCACACCACCCTGCACCTCCTAATGCCCTTGCCACAATCGTTTCACCCTTCCCAGCTCACAACTCATCTCCAAAAGGCTGGTAAAATTCATTGAAGCAAATTTGGACAGCATAGCACTGATTTGTCAGGCACTCCATAGCCTTGTTACATCCAAAATTTGGTCAAAGTTGCAAGTCAATGTTATTGCAGTAAAGAGGTTTGCAAACATGCACATGTAATTATCACCACAGAATACACAGTCAGATGATAATGATATTAATCAGCGCAATGATAATTTGACGCTTATTGCTGCTATTTCTGAACTCCAGATTCCGGCCTTAACTTTGCACTGCTGAAAAGTTGTTATGATGTTGAGGTGCCGATGTTGGACTGGGGTGAACAAAGTTAAAAATCACACAACACCGGGTCATAGCCCAACAGGTTTATTTGCAAGTACAAACTTTTGGAGCACTGCTCCTTCATCAAGTAGCTAATGGAGCAGGATCATAAGATACAGAATTTATAGCAAAATATCAAAGTGTCATACAACTGATGTGATATATTGAATAAACCTAGATTGTTGTTAAGTATTTCATCATTTAGAATGAGTTGCAGGTTTTGATTTGTTAATATGTAAGTCCCAGAACTTATAAAATTATTAAGCAGAATGAAGTGCTCCACCAAGGCTACTCAGCTGGATCATGAAGTACTTACACTTTAGATACTGGATTGTTTCTTTGGGCAGCTGGTGCAATTGGATGCATTTTTCTCAAACTTTCCTCCACATGCTGAAGTTTTACTAACATACAGATAGTGATCTAGTTGGAGTTGAAGTTGTTTCTCTGATTGAAAACACTGCAGTAACAATTGACTTCCAGACAGGAGTAGTCTACCTTTCTCTTGGAATTAAGCATGAATGGGAAAATAAAGATATATCGCACAAGAATGGAAAGGAGGACATGGGGAGACAGGCTTTCAGTAACTACTGTAACCACAGGTTGGGTTTTACCATCCCTTTGGGGACAGACTAGAAGGCGGAGTCACTTAAACATAACCTTTCCTGGAAAGCCAGCAAGTAGAAAGAACATCATCCTCACATTGTCAGAAGCTGCTTTCCTACTCCAACAACATGTTAGCCCTTCAAGTAAATTGACATTGGCGCACTTACGTCATGTACATAGAATCATAGAGATGTTCAGCACGGGAAGAGACCCTTCGGTCCAACACATCCATGCCGACCAGATATCCCAACCCAATCTAGTCCCATTTGTCAGCACCCGGCCCATGTCCCTCTAAACCCCTCCTATTCATTTACCCATCCAAATGCCTTTTAAATGTTGCAATTTACCAGCCTCCACCACTTCCTCTGGCAGCTCATTCCATACACATACCACCCTCTGCATGAGAAAGATGCCCCTTAGGTCCCTTTTATATCTTTCCCCTCTCACCCTAAACATGCCCTCTAGTTCTGGACTCTCCCACCCCAGGGAAAAGACTTTGTCTATTTACCCTATCCATGCCCCTCCTGAATTTATGAGGTTACTCCTCAGCCTCCGACACTCCGGGAAAACAGCCCCGGCCTGTTCAGCCTCTCCCCATAGCTCAAATCCTCCAACCCTGGCAACATCCTTGTAAATCTTTTCTGAACCCTTTCAAGCTTCACAACATCCTTCTGATAGGAAGGAGACCAGAATTGCACGCAATATTCCAAAACTGGCCTAACCAATGTCCTGTACAGCCACAATATGACGTCCCAACTCCTATACTTATTACTCTGACCAATAAACGAAAGCATACCGAACGCCTTCTTCACTATCCTATCTATCTGTGACTCTACTTTCAAGGAACAATGACCCTGCACTCCAAGGTATCTTTAGTCAGCAACATTCCCAGAACCTTCCCAGCAAGTGTATAAGTCCTGCTCTGATTTGCTTTTCCAAAATGCAGTATCTCATATTTATCTAAATTAAACTCCCTCTGCCACTCCTCAGCCCATTGGCCCATATGATCAAAATCCCATAGTAATCTGAGGTAACCTCCTTTGCCGTCCACTACCCTCCGGTTTTGGTGTCATTGGCAAATTTACTAACTATACCTCCTATATTCACATCCAAATCATTTATATAAATGATGAAAAGTAATGGAGAGTGAAGATTTATCGTTCAATTAAATCAGACTTTCATAGAAACCCTACAGTGTGGAAACAGGCCATTTGGCCCAACAAGCCCACACCAACTCTCCGAAGAGTATACCACCCAGACCCATTCCCATGTCATATTACTTTACATTTCCCCTGACTAATGCACCTAACCTGCACATTCCAGGACACTATGGATGATTTCAGATGACTATTTCACCTAACCTGCACATCTTTGATCAGTGGGAGGAAACCCACACAGATGGGAAGAACATGCAAACTCTACACAGACAGTTGCCCAAGGCTAGAATCAAACCCGTCCCTGGTATTATGAGACAGCAGTGCTAACCACTGAACCACTGTACCAACGTGTTTGATACAAACAGATTGGAGTGGGAAAGTTGAATGAAGGGATTAAATGTTCATGGCTAAATAGAACTTAGAGGAAGATATAGAGTGAAAGGAATTACTTCTTTACTCTTAACATAGCTACTGAGCATGTGCAAAATAAGCTATTCGTTTTCTTTATTAATTCATGAAATCGGCATGGTGGCTCAATGGCTAGTACTGCTGCCTCACAAAGCCAGGGACCTGAGTTCGATCCCAGCCTTGGATGACTGTGTAGAGTGTGCACGTTCATCTTATGTCAGTATGGGTTTCCTCCAGTTGCTACGGTTTTTCCTACAGTTCAAACATGTGCAATTAGGTGGATTGACCATGCTAAATTACCCCACAGTATTCAGGAATATCTAGGTTAGGTGGATTAGCCATGGTAAATACAAGATTACAAAGATAGGGTGGGAGCTGCTGGGTCTTAGTAGGGCCAAATGGTGCCTTTCCACACTGTAGGAATTTTATCGGATGTAAGCATCACTGGCTGGCCAGCCTTAACTATCTGGACAGCAGTTAAGACCCAACTGCATTGTTTAGATCTGGAGTCACATTTGGCCAGATCAGGAAAAGATGGCCGAATTCCTTCCTAAAGGACACTATTGATTTTTTTTAATGACAATGAATAGAGATTGCATGGTCACCATTGGATGAGATTTTTATTTCAATCTTTTATTGAATTCAAATTTCACAATCTGCCATGGTGGGATTTAAACTCATATCCCTAGAACATTAACTTAGTGTTCTGGATTACTAATCCAGTGACATTATCGCACCACCACCTCATATTCTCTCATAAGGCACCAGGATGCATGGACATTGTCTGGTTCTATATGGCTCCAATATTTCCAATAAACTTTCAGTCCCTTTCTTATCAAGAACATATGTCCCTCTGCATTAAAAATATCAGCAGACTCTGTATTCACCACCTTTTGTGTAAGAGAATATCAAAAATTCTAGATCATCTGTGAGAAAACCCTTGTTTTTGTTCATGTCCTAAATTGGTGACCCTTTTTTCTAAAACAGTGATTCCTTGTTCTAGATTCTTTCAAATGTGGAAACAACCTCTCCACATCTACCCTGTTTGTTCCTGGACTTTGAATCCACGATTGTGAATGATCTGTGATTTAGTTCCAAGTCAGGATGCTGAGGATTGGAGAGATTGCAGGTGGTGGTAATCCCAAATATCTGCTCCCCATGCCCTCCTAGCTGGCAAGTTGCTGATGGAGCAGCCTTGGTGAGTTATTACCATACATCTTATAGATAGTGCACATCTCATATGTACATCCAAGCAATTGGGAGAATTCCATCCCACTACATGTTCTTGTAGCCACAGTGTTTATATGGCTATCCCATTTCAGGTTGTGATCAATGGTGATCCCCAATGTTGTTAGTGAAGAATTCAGGAATTACAGTACCATTGGATGTCAAGTGACAATGGATAGATTCTCTCATACTGGAGATGGTCATTGCCTGGCACTTACATACCGCAACTGGCAATTGCCACATCGCAGCCCAAAACCAAACATTGTCCACGTCTTGCTGCATGTGAACATGGACTATTTTGGTATCTGAAGGGCCATGAATGGTGCTCACAATCAACAATCAATACTCTTACTTTGACCTTAGGACAAAGGCTGTAATGAAATCAGGTACAGAGTGAGCCTGACAGATTCCAAACTAAGCATGAGTGATTAGGTTACTCTTTGCAAGTGCCACTTGATGGTACTATCAACAACCTTTTCTATCACTTTGCTGAAGAGGAAGAGTAGACTGATAAGCTAGTAATTAGCAAGCTAAAAGAGAAAATGCTGGAAAATCTCAGCAGGTCTGGCAGCATCTGAAGGAAGAGAAAAGAGCTGACATTTCGAGTCTAACTGACCCTTTGTCAAAGCTTTTCTTTTCTCTCCTTACAGATGCTGCCAGACCTGCTGAGATTTTCCAGCATTTTCTCTTTTGGCTTCAGATTCCAGCATCTGCAGTAATTTGCTTTTATTAGTAATTAGCAAGGTTGGATTTGTCCTGCTTTTTGTGCACATAGCATATCTGAACAATTTTCCACATTGTCAGTTGTATGTAGCTGTATTGGAACAACCTGGCTAGGGGCATACCTTTCTCTGCAGCACAAGTCTTCAGTATTGATGGTGGCATGTTTTTAGTGCCCATAGTGTTTATAGTAACCAATGTCATCAGCCATTTCTTAATATATGTGGAGTGAATTCAATTGTTTGAAGACTGGCTTTTGTGATGCTGGAGACAGCAGGAGGAGATTGCGATTGCTTGTCCACTTGGCATCAGTTTCAACTTAGTAAATTAAATGACAGTAATTCTCTGGTTCATTCCTTGGGGCAATGCCTTGACTAGGGTCAACCTACAGTACATGGGCCATCACAGTTCAAGAAGGCAGTTCATCTCCACCTTCTCAAGGGCAACTAGGGATGGGCAATAAATACCGGCCAGCTAATGGCACCCATGTCCCACAAGTGAATGAACAAAAATCAGAGTTAACCTCCCTGATTTAAATGTAAACAAACCTTGGCAGTTAACCGCCAATCATCACTTAAATGCTACATTGTCCATGACAGTATCACCATTAGTATCCAATTGCCAACCAATCAGTAATCTCTCCTCACATAGTATAAAATGTTGTTCTCCTTTATATTGCTGTTTTTGTGACTGTTCTGCTGAGTACAAAAACCTTCAAAAAAGATGTCTTTTTACTTAATAATATTTGGCAATAGTGTGTCTTCTACTACTAGACCTACTTTTAAGTCATCCCCCAGGAACAGAAGTAAATGAGGTGATTAGTTGTTGGTTTTTTATGAGATATACACTGTGATTTTATATATATATGAGTTTAGATTTTGAATTAGTACATTTTGTATATGAGAGGCTTTAGTGATTAACTTGTCAGTATTTCTGGAGCCGTGACTTTTTTTAAAAAAAGCAGTATGAGAAAGAGTTTCCGGATGGATAATGGGAATTGCATTGGAAAACCTTTATAGTTGTACAGAATAAATATTAAAACATATTAGCTTGCTTTCAGTTTAATAGAATCAAGAATTGACTTTTTTTGCTTAAGGGAAAAATTCCTAGCTTGGAAAGCTTTTGGTTTCAGTTTGCAAAAGTCCTGGTTCTAGTTAAATTTAAGAACACAGTTTCTCCTAAAGAAAGGATATAGTTAAGAACAGTTAGGAAATAGGTTACCTCAGTGTAAAAGTTTTAGTTTGGAAGTTTCAGACCAGAAATGTTTGGTTTGAACTCTGCAGGTGTTATTTGAAACTTTAAAAGTCTAAGCCCAGTTGCATGGCTAATCAAGAAAAAGACTATCAAACTCATGACCAGGAGTTGAAAGGAACAGTCATGTCAAATTTATAGATGTAGTTAAGAAGGGAGTTCTTTTTGGCATTTGAGTAGTGTAAAGCGATGGCCTTATGATAGATTGGAATATACTTTACTGTTTATTTCATTCACATTGTGCGATATGTAACTAGCTTGGTTTATTACATCTTATCTTCATTTCTTTTGTATCATAAACTTCTGTTTTATTGTTCTGCTTTTTATACTGTATATTATTATTTTGTTAAAATCAAATCTACAGCACTATGTGTTGTGTTTAAATAAAAGACCATTTCATTAAATAAGCACAAAACAAAATATGGTCTATCAAGGTAGATTACATTCTGAATTCTGACTTGTCCAGGAATGACATCATTTGGGATAATAACACTTCCTACTGTCTTCTGCAATTGAGAGTTTTCTATGCTTAATCATACCACTCTTACAATCAATGTTCACCTGTGCAATACTGCAGTCGCCATTTTGCTTTTTCACTTTTTTGATTTATTCCACAGTTGGAGAAATGGTCATGGGAGCCATATGACACTATCATGGAAGGCAGCAATCTCATCTATACTAACTCCAACTATCCTTCAACAACTTTTACCATGTTCACTGAAATATGCTGGAACGCACTTCATCTGTGGAGAATTGGAAGTAGGTGTATTCTTTCAAAACCAGCATACTGAAGCCATTATACATGCTAATAGCATGAAAGTTTTTGACACACATGCCCAGAACAAAAGTCATAGTGAAACTCTGTTATTGAATGCTTTTAAAATGAGTTCTTCCACAGATGCTACTTGAATTTGTTAGCAACTTCAGGCAAAACAAAGCAACTACAAATAATGCCCTTGTTCAGATAATAACCGTCTGTCAGAGTGAGGAAAAACATGGTCTGTTTACATGCCAGTAAGATTTTACTGTTGCACCATTGCAAATTTAATTCTACAGCAAATACTTTCTCACGTTCCATGGAGTCACTCACTACCACAAGTAAAGTCACCATCTGACTTCATGGGAAGTGACTCACACTGCCCTCTATCTATTCATATAATTACAAAAGCAAGGGTTATAATAAAGTACCCCCCTGTAACCAATCAAATGTTCAGTGAAACATGGGCCAATACAGATCAATAAGCTTTGTTATTTCACATCACGATGAACATACAGAATAACAGTCATGATTGAAAGAATGCAACTTTTCCTCACATATAATATGAAATAAAAAAGACACATTGCTTCTCCACATTAGTGGCTTCTCTACTTGATTCAAACAAAATGTTTTTTTTTGCCAATTCTCTACTGATTGCCAAGCTTTCATAGTCTTTTGCCACCTGACTGTTAAAAAAACCTTTGCTTCATTGCCTGCCTCTGTCTCTTCCTTTAGGTACTACTTACATGGTAACATGAATTGCGCTTAGCTCTATACCTCCCTCATAATGTTAATAAATGAGTGAGGAGGGGAAATAAAGAAGTGCAATATTGTGATGTTCAGCCTAAGTTTGATTAAGGCCTTTGGATAGGAAGAGCCTTACAGTCTATTCATTTTCCCATCTGAAAAATGTGTTGCTGGAAAAGCACAGCAGGTCAGGCAGCATCCAAGGAGCAGGAGAATCGATGTTTTGGGCATAAGCCCTTCTTCAGGAATGAGGAAGGTGTGCCAAGCAGGCTAAGATAAAAGGTAGGGAGAAGGGACTTTGGGGAGGGGCGTTGGGAATGCCCCTCCCCAAAGTCCCTCCTCCCTACCTTTTGGGACGGCACGGTGGCACAGTGGTTAGCACTGCTGCCTGACAGCGCCAGAGACCCGGGTTCAATTCCCGCCTCAGGTGACTGACTGTGTGGAGTTTGCACGTTCTCCCCGTGTCTGCGTGGGTTTCCTCCGGGTGCTCTGGTTTCCTCCCACAGTCCAAAGATGTGCAGGTCAGGTGAATTGGCCATGCTAAATTGGCCATAGTGTTAGGTAAGGGGTAATTGTAGGGGTATGGGTGGGTTGCGCTTCAGTGGGTCGGTGTGGACTTGTTGGGCCAAAGGGTCTGTTTCCATGCTGTAATGTAATGTAATCTAATCTAATCTAATGCGATAGGTGGAAGGAGGTTCAGGTGAGGGTGATAGGCCGGAGAGGGGGTGGAGGCGGAGAGGTCGGGAAGAAGATTGCAGGTCAAGAAGGCAGTGCTGAGTCCGAGGGTTGGGACTGAGATAAGGTGTGGGGAGGGGAAATGAGGAAGCTGGAGAAATCTGCATTCATCCCTTGTGGTTGGAGGGTTCCTAGGCGGAAGATGAGGTGCTCTTCCTCCAGGCGTCGTGTTGCCAGGGTCTGGTGATGGAGGAGGCCAAGGACTGCATGTCCTTGGCGGAGTGGGAGGGGGAGTTAAAGTGTTCAGCCACGGGGCGGTTGGGTTGGTTGGTCCGGGTGTCCCAGAGGTGTTCTCTGAAACGTTCCACAAGTAGGTGGCCTGTCTCCCCAATGTAGAGGAGACCACATTGGGTGCAGCGGATGCAGTAAATGATGTGTGTGGAGATGCAGGTGAATTTGTGACAGATATGGACGGATCCCTTGGGGCCTTGGAGAGAAGTGGGGGGGGATGTGGGCGCAAGTTTTGCATTTCTTGCGGTTGCAGGGGAAGGTGCCGGGAGTGGAGGTTGGGTTGTGGGGTTGTGGACCTGATGAGGGAGTCGCGGAGGGAGTGGTCTTTCCGGAACGCTGATAGGGGCGGGGAGGGAAATATATCCTTGGTGGTGGGGTCTGTTTGGAGGTGGCGGAAATGACGAAGGATGATACAATGTATCTGG
Source organism: Chiloscyllium plagiosum (assembly GCF_037043375.1). Taxonomy (NCBI): domain Eukaryota; kingdom Metazoa; phylum Chordata; class Chondrichthyes; order Orectolobiformes; family Hemiscylliidae; genus Chiloscyllium; species Chiloscyllium plagiosum. The sequence continues at coordinate 43,860,306 of NW_028270145.1, forward strand.
AGGTTGGTGGGATGGTAGGTGAAGACCAGTGGGGTTCTGTCCTGGTGGCGATTGGAGGGGTGGGGTTCAAGGGCGGAGGAGCGGGAAGTGGAGGAGATGCGGTGGAGAGCATCATCAACCACGTCTGAGGGGAAATTGCGGTCTTTGAAGAAGGAGGTCATCTGGGTTGTTCGGTATCGGAATTGGTCCTCCTGGGAGCAGATGCGGCGGAGACGAAGAAATTGGGAATATGGGATGGCGTTCTTACAGGGGGCAGGGTGGGAGGAGGTGTAATCTAGGTAGCTGTGGGAGTCGATCGGTTTATAGGAAATGTCCATGTTGAGTCGGTAGTCCGAGATAGAAATGGAGAGGTCTAGGAAGGGGAGGGAGGAGTCTGAGATGGTCCAGGTAGATTTGAGGTCGGGGTGGAAGGTGTTAGTAAAGTGGATGAACTGTTCAAACTCTTCATGGGAGCACGAGGTAGCGCCGATACAGTCATCGATGTAGCGGAGGAAACCCACATTTTTCAGCTCTGAAGAAGGGTTTATGCCCGAAATGTCAATTCTCCTGCTCCTTGGATGCTGCCTGACTGCTGCACTTTTCCAGCAACACATTTTTCAGCTCTGATCTCCAGCATCTGCAGTCCTCACTTTCTCCTCATTTCCTTACCCGATTACTTTACATTTTCCCCTGACTAATGCACCAAACCTACACATTTCTGAACACTATGGGCAATTTAGCATCGCCAATTCACCTAACCTGCACATCTTTGGACTGTGGGAGGAAACCTGAGCACCAGGAGGAAACCCTTGCAGACACGGGGAGAATGTGCAAACTCTACACAGACAGTCACCTGAGGCTGGAATTAAACCCGAGTCCCTGGTGCTGTGAGCCAGCAGTGCTAACCACTGAGCCACTTGCCACCCTAAGTCTTTGAAATAATTATGATATGGATGTAATTAACAGAGGTTTTGAAAATATGCTTGAAAAAGACTCTTAAAAGTATCAATCAAACACAGCCATTCATAGCATAAATGTTGAAAACTTATATCCACTTAAACCCATTAATCTTATGAAAATAAACACAGGCAGTGAAAGAACTCTTCAATTGTACAGCAGGTTATTAGAAGGCAATACAGATGTCAATCAAACAAAGTCTTCACTTCCTTGAAAACTTAATGAATATTGCTTGTTGAGATATAAGTGCATTAAACATGCTTGGAGCTTAGCCAAGCATTCATAATGAGGGAATCTAGTAAATATACCAACAGAAAGCAAGCTGAATAGTTTGTCTCAAAATGAATGCTTCACTGAACTCCAAGAATAATTTCTACACTTAAGTCACACAATGTAATCCATATTATATTGTGTTATATTATATTATATTAAATTATATTATATCCCTAACCAAACTTAGGCTGAACATCACAATATTCCACTTTTTTATTTCCCCCTCACCCATTTATTAACACTATGAGATAAGCATACAGCTAATATAATATGAATATAATGTAATAATATCAGAGAGTATAGAAAGTAAAGAGTGTTACAAAGAATGTTGAACTTTTCTTAATTAAAAAGATTGCTTCAGTTGTTTAAAATATTTTGTTTTATATTACGGTTACTTCACTTTAAAATGTTAGTTTTTTTAATTAACTCTGGTTTTCTAAGCTAACTATTAATATTTTGTTCCTTAAACCAGGCATTTACCAGTCAATTAACTTACTAGCTTCTAAAATATCACAGTTCTTTTAAAAAAACCTTTGTTTCAGCATCCCCACTGGGCTTTGCTCACAGGTAAGAAAGGTCTGCATTCAGATCCTTCAACTCCCATCCTGATTGCTTTGGCTCTGCCAGGAAAAGCGGTCTCAGAATCAGAAAATGTTACAATGCAGAAGCAAATGATTGTAACCATCAAATCACAGCATGTATTTTATTTCATAACCTTCTGTTCTATCCTCAAATATCCTTTAATACTGCTCTATTTTCAAGTAAGTTTAGATTATTTTCAATTATAGATTTACTTCTGCAATAGTATCTGCCACTGAATCCTAACCTTGTTTATGAATATTGTCTTTTTATTTCTTTTAATTCTTTCTGAGATTATCTTACAGTTATATCCTCTTCTGTCTTGTTGATCAGCAGAAGCGATTTATAACGACCAATGACATGTCTGTTCTGAGATCATTGGAACAGTTTATATAATCAGTTAGGAAAAGAACAAATTACCACATGTTCTCTTGAAAATGTTTATTTTTACAATACTTCAAACTGAAGGTCACTTTGACTGAAAAATACAGTTAGTCCTGCAGATCAAGGCTTCATAACGATAGAATTTATTTTTAGCATCCTACCTTTTTTTTTATTTTATGCTTTGGGCAAAAGGGCTACCAAGCATGGGTTTCAAAATCAATCCAAACATAAAAAAAGCAATTTTGTGACAAAGGCAACATCTAACACTATCCATTCAAAAACCAGCCTCTAGAAACAAGCTTGTGACAAAACAAATAAATGACATTAACCATAATAGCAAACACATTCTGACATTGCTTCAGCTTTTTAGTTTGGATATCATGAGAAATTTCACCAACAAACTAATTTGATTTTCAACATTCTTGGGCTTTTATTGTTTAGAGTCAATTCAGAGATGGTTTTCCTGAGTTGTAACAGTAGCTTCTCTAAGCAATCGACAACACTAGGAAGCAATTACACTTGAGATGAAGTGATAGAGTTTACGAAAAATTAAGTTGTCACAGGTTATAAAAACGTAAATGTAGTCAATCTAGTAAATGCAATGGCCTGGATTTCAACAGGAATAGAGGATATAGGGGCTATAATTTTGAAAGAGAATTCCAAAGCTCTTTAATTTCCCACACAGTGTAGACTTTTAACTCCTTAGCCAGGGTTTTATGTCCCAACAGAATTTCCACCCAAAAGTCAGCCGACTGACAGGCTTGGCATCAAGTCAGACAAAGAACTGTCCATGTAAACCAGAACAATCAATTCATTATTTTTGCCAGGATGATCACTTCTGACATGCTCAGCTTAACCAACACAAGGAGCATGATATTTCTCTTGATCTACATGTTGATGCTCTCGACAACAAAACTGAAGACATCCTCAAGGTTGACTCATTTGATCAGAGTCAGTGTGAACAGTAGCAATCAGCAACTGCCAAAGATGAGCAACAACAAGAACATATCATTATCCAGGAATGGCCTGACAGGATTAAAGATGTAGCTGGGAAGAGTCATTCATTGTGACCATGCAGAGGTGAATTTGATTGATTATGACAAGTCATTTTCAAGGGCAACCAAGTCCTAATACCAGAAATATTATATCAATACATTATGCCCATGTTACACCAGGGACGCATGGTTGGCAGGTGAGTCTTGGTATTGGACAGGGATGAATCAGGATATTCAACAACAGATAATTACAAGTGAAGCATGTCAAATGTATCGATCCCAGCAGTGGAGGGAGCCTCAACATCCCCATGATGTTTCACCTGTCCCTTGGATGAAAGTAGCAACAAATATATTCACAGTCCATAGACAAGATTACTTCTATAAATTTCTCATTATTCAAGGCCTTAGCAACACAACAACAGTGACTGTTGCTGACACAATGATTGGTATTTTTAGTTTACTTGGAGTCCTGGATATGTCCTAAGTGGAGAGTTGCCCATTTCACATTGTCACCTACTGGCAGCAGCAAGGTAGGCAGTGTTCAGGCTCCTGACCCTAGGGGTCATCTTCTCTGTCTACTTTTCCTCCTTTTCCTCTCCCCGATTTTTCACTTGTCAATTTTACATCCCTCCTTGTAGAGGCCGCGGCACTATTGGCATTGCCAGCATCAGTGAGGTGTGCAATGCGTCGAAGTCGGGTTTGTATTGCCGGTGGCAGTGGCAGAAGGAGGCATTTTGGGCTCAGTTCAGGACCCAACACTACCTGCGGTGGCTGCTTCGGCGCAGTAGGCCCAGGGTCAGGCTTGAGCCCAGTTCAGGAATCAGCAGCACCTGTGGCAACTACATTGCTGAGATCGGCCCAGTGTGGACCCATGGCAGGGGTGACATGCATGAAGACAAGATGGCACTGAAAAATGGCAACTCTGTTCCAGAGGTAGCACAGCAAAGTGACTCAAACCTGGTCGACTGCTTCAAACTGGTGCCGAACTCTGCCTTGGGGATGGGAGAGCCTGGGCCCAGACCCATGGCTAAGCACTTAACAAGTAAGCTCGTAAAGTTGAACTCTTCATTATTTCCTTATTTTCCATTTTTACATTCTATATCTTGGTTTATTTTCTGTGTTTTAAGATGGCACCAGAGAATGGTAATATTATGCAATACTTTTCACTATATTTGTAACAAGTACATGTAACATGTAGACGTGAAGATAGATTAGATAGATTAGATAATTAGATGGATTGATAGATGCACGGGCGGACGGATGGATGGATATTATCCATGGTGTCGAGGGTGTGGAGCTGGAAAAGCACAGCAGGTCAGGCAGCATCCAAGGAGCAGGACAATCGATGTTTCAGGCAAAAGCCCTTCATCAGCAATGCCTGCCCTGCTGTGCTTTTCCAGTACCACACCCTCGACTCTAATCTCCAGCATCTGCAGTCCTCACTTTCACCTAGATATTATCCATACTTGCAGGATCAGGGAGGTTCTGTCCTTGTTACGGTTAGAAGGGTGTGGTTTGAAGGCAGAGATGCGGGATGTGGATGAGATGCGTTGGATGGCATCTTCAACCACGTAGGCTTTAAGTTAAATATATGGGGCAGTACAGCGGTTCAGTGGCAAACACTGCTGCCTCACAGTGCCAGTGACCTATTTCTATTCCAGCCTTGGGCGACTGTCTGTGTGGTGTTTACACATTCTCTCTCTGTCTGCGCAGGTTTCCTCTGGGTGCTCTGGTTTCCTCCAAAAATGTGCAGGTTAGGTGGATTAGCCTAAAGAAGGGTTACACAGACAGGATGGGGGGGGCTGGGTCTGGGTGGGATACGTTTCGGGAGGTCAGTGTTGACTCAATGAGCTGAATAGCCTGCTTCCACATTGTAGGATTCGATGATAGTTTACAACAGTACAAAAGTGTATCTTGAAAATAATTGAGAATTCGACATTGTTAAGATTAAAGAACCATACACTGAAGCATGTGTAATTGAAAATGTACATCTGTGCTGAGCAAAAACTGGTCAGCAAGTAAGCTGTAATAATGGCATTGACACCAACAGATTGAACAACTCTAATGTCCTCCTGACAGGCTTGCATGTTCTATACTCTGGACATCAGCCTATCTGCTGCTGTGCTGTATCCCTCTAATAACCATGGCTGGAAGTTTAATCATGTGTTTGGTCGGGCCTAACTTAAAGGTAAAAGGAGAGGTACTAGCATTAATCACACGACCCATTATTCTTTGAGGGGCTAGGCATGCATGTTCTTAACTTTTTAAATTTAGCAGGCAGCTCTCCAAGTGGACATGGGGGTAGCCCTTATCTCTAAGCAGCCACAGTCTGATCCATTGTGATGCCTCAGATGCACTTGACATAGCATAATACTGAACAATTAAGGCATCAGGATTACTGTCAGATATTGGGCATTGACCTGCATTAATACACAACAGCTGGACTTTAGAGAAGAGGGAATTGATATCCCTTTCAATTGCAGTTTGTCTTAGAGTTGGCATGTGTTTGAGTGATAAGGAGAGGCTGGATAGGCTGAGACATTTTTCGCTGGAATATATGAGGTTGAGATGTGACCTTACAGAGATTTTTTTTAAATCATGAGGGCTTAGATAAGGTGAATAGTAAAGATATTTTCACTCAGGTAGGGGAGTTCATAACTAGAAAACATAATTTTAAGGTGAAAGAACAAAGATTTAAAAGGGACCCGAGGGGCAATTCTTTCACACAGAATGTGATTCATACGTGGAATGAACTGCTAAGTGGTAACTGCAGGTCCAGTCACAACACTTAAAAGACATTTGGAGTGGTACATGAATAGGAAAGGTTTACAGGGATATGAGCCAAATGCAGGCAAATAGACTTGTTTAGTTTGGGAAACTTGGTCAGCATGACAAATTGGGCCGAAAGGTTTGTTTCTGTGCTGTATAATTCTGCAACTATGATTCCATGGCTCTAATCTATTGCTATAGACGAGAAGACAGGCGTCCAGCTCCAATCACAAAGGGGGATCCAATACTAGGGTGAGGGGTCAGGCTGCCAACTTCCGCTGATGGAAGTGGGAGCCCAAACTCAGAGGATGGATGGAGATCCAATTCCTAATTCTGCAGGCCGTCTGGTCCCTGGCCCTATTTGAGTGGGGAATGGGTCCAATAGAATGCGCTTTGGAAGCCTAGCAGAAGCACGCCTCCTCCTCTTGGCTAACTAGGCTTACGTTAAAAAATCTCTTATTGGGAGATTCAAGATGGTGGCGATCTGACAGAATCGTGTTGCAGAGTTCCCCACCGCAGCACAAGCAGGATGAACTTTTAACCCTCCCGTTGCGATATCCTGGGACTCCAGAAAGGTCATGGAATCCCGGGAAACTGTGGAAAATTAACTTACCTGTGTTTCTTGCCGTCCAGCGATGCCGAAGAAGGGAGGAGGAATGTCCAAGGCCAGGTCTGTGGCCCCGCCTGCAGGATCCTCAGACCCGATTACCTACCAGACCCTGGTGAATGAGCTTGCAAAATCTCGCGAGGTGCTGGAGGAGAAGCTGGCCCCAATCTCTATCACGCTGCAGAAGCATGAACAGCAGCTGGGAGACCTGGAAAAGAGGATGGATGAGATTGAACACAGAGTCATAGTGAGGGAAGCTGATGTCAGTTCCTCCAAGGATAGGATCCAAGCCCTGGAGATGCAGGCCTGTCCTTTGCGCGACCAAACCTGGATGATCTTGAGAACAGGGGCAGGAGAAAACATAGTTGGATCTTCAGTCTGCCTGAGGGTAAGGAAGGTGAGCGGCCTGTGGAATTTATTGAGGACTGACTGCCGAAATTCCTTAACTTGGAGGCTGGCATGAGAGGCTTGAAGATCGAGAGGGGAAACTGGGTCATGGCACGGAGGTCAGGTTTGGGTCAACATCCTCGTCCTCTCCTGGTGCAGTTTCATCACTATCGAGATAAGGATAGAATTATAGAAGCTTCCAGGATCCAAGGGAAGGATCCAAAAGCCCTAATTTACGAGGCCATTTATATGAAGATCATGCTCTTCCAGGACTTCTCAGCAGTGGTGATCCAGAAAAGAAAATCTTATAATGCTGTCAAGAGAAGACTCAGGGAGCTTGGAATTCAGTACTCTGTAACACCTTACATGGATCCCTACAAGTCTTTGACATATCGGAGAAGGCAAGAGACTTTATGGATAGATTAACTTAATCTGAACAATAGCATTTACAAATAATAGTGTTGTTGGGGTATGTCTTTGTTGATTTTTAAAGAAAAACAGAGGAAGTCCAGTTGGAACTTTCTTTTCTTTTTTTCTATTGGTAATAATTTAGTTTAAACAATGCTTGGCGATGGTTGAGATGTGTACTTTCAATTCCTAAGTCATACCAAAGGATGGGTGGGATATTTACCCCCTTTTTTTTCTTTCAAAAAGGATTTTCTTTCCTTTATTCATATTACCATTCTATGGTGCATTTAGTTTCTTTTCTGCTTGTGTTTGCAGTGCGGCTCTAGCTAGGAGGAGGGATAATGGTTGGGATGGCTAGATGTATGTTTGGGATGGGCAGTTTGGGACGGGTAGTTGCCCCTGTTGGGCAGGAGGTGAGTTCCCTTATTCAGCACTATTGGCGCTTTATATGTTGGTTTGGTTTTTTTTGGTTTTTATGTTTGATGGATCATGTGACACTAAGGGTCAGTGATTTGTGGTTTGAGTTCCTCTTCTCTGGAATTTGAATGTTACTGCAGATGGTTATGGCTAAAGACTTGATTAAATGGTGTACCTGGAATATCAAGGGAAGTCACTCACCATTTAAGAGGAAGAAGGTACTTTTGAGTCTTAGAAAGGAGAAGGTGGATATTGCTTTGTTACAGGAGACACACTTGGATGATAGGGAGCATTTGAAACTACAGCAGAATGGCTTTGATCGGGGTTACTTTTCATCATTTAATGCCCGAAGTAGGGGAGTGGCTGTATTGGTTAGGAGGAATCTCCCATTTAAGTTACTAGAGTGTGTTAAAGACACACACGGGAGGTTTGTAATTCTTAAAGCCTTGATAAATGGGGAAGAATATGGTGTTTTAAATGTTTATTGCCCTCCAGCTCAGCCCCTCAAATTTTTGGTAGATGTGTTTTCTAAACTGATCAGTCTCGAGTGCCGGCATATCATTATAGGGGGAGATTTCAACTGTCTCATGGATCCCACAGTGGACAGGTTGCCCAAAGGTCTCTCGATACCCTCTATACAAACTAAACAATTAGTGGATCTATGTGTGGAGTTAGGGTTAGTGGAGGTCTGGAGGCATCTCCACCCTACAGGCAGGGATTTTATGGGTTTTGTTTCCAATCCGCACAGATGTCACACCAAGATTGATTTTTTTTTTTTACCCCTGTGGCAACCCTGGACTTGGTGGCATCTTGTACGATTGATAATATTACCATCTCCAATCACGCTCCAGTGTACCTATTGGTTAAGATTAAGGACGTTATGGGGGGTTCGAGGCACTGGAGAATGGATCTCTTTATCCTCAAGGATAATATGTTTGTGGAGTATTTCTGTAGGGAATTTTGGGCTTTCCTAGACATTAACTCAGGCTCAGTTAGTAATCCATCCGTCCTTTGGGAAACTGCCAAAGCCTATGCCAGGGGGTTAATTATTTCCTACTCTACCAGTAGGAATTGGCAGAAGAGTGAGCAGCAATGCCTCCTTGAAGCACGGTTGAAGGCATCCAAGAAGGCTTACTTTGACAGATCCTCATTGGTCAAACTAAAGAGGATTACAGCGCTGCAGTCTGCATTGAATTCTGTGTTCATGCAGACGGCAAAGAAGGAGTATTCCTTTGCAAAGCGAAGGTTATTTGAGCATGGTGACGGCCAGATAAATACTTAGCGTATCTCGCCAGGAAAAGGAGTGCCCCACAAGCCATTACGGCAATTAGGGAAGGGTCTGGAAACTTAACACGTGACTCCAAAAAGATTAATGTGGCATTCCATCTGAGGATTGTGAAGAGGGGCAGGCTGAAATGGAATCCTTTTTTGAGGATCTGGAGCTCCCAGGCATGACCCTGAACAAGAGTCTTTTCTCAATCCCCCTTATCAGAGCAAGAGGTGCAGGAAGCTGTGAGGCAGCTTCAGAATGGAAAGGCGCCCAGTCCTGATGGACTTCCCAGCGAATTCTGTAAGGAATTTATAAGCATACTGTCAGGCCCGATGCTCAATATGTTTAATAATTCATACAGGAGAAAGTGAGGACTGCAGATGCTGGAGATCAGAGTTGAAAAATGTGTTGCTGGAAAAGGGCTTATGCCCGAAGAAGAGTTTATGCCCGAAACGTCGATTCTCCTGCTCCTTGGATGCTGCCTGACCTGCTGCGCTTTTCCAGCAACACATTTTCCAGCTCTAATAATTCATACTCTAATAATTCTCCTTCCATCACTGAGAGGCCAATATTTCATTTATCCTTAAAAAAAGGAAGGTCCCAGAGGACTGTGCTTTGTACAGGCCCATTTCACTCTTAAATGTGGATTTTAAAATCCTCTCTAAGACTTTCACGTTAAGGCTGGAAACTGTGTTACCTTCTATTGTTAAAGAGGATCTTCAGGCTTTATAAAGGGCCACAGATCCTCCAATAATATTAAGAGGCTGCTTAATGTAATTCAAGCATGTCAACAACAGTCAATACAGGGATTGGTGATTTCTCTAGATACAGAGAAGGAATTTGACCGAGTTGAATGGCCATATCTTTTCTATATTCTGGAGCGGTTTGGTTTGGGCAAAACCTTTATAAGATGGGTAAAAGTTCATCACCAATGGGGTGTGATCAAGCAATTTTAATATTTTTAGGGGCAGTCAGCAGGGCTGTCCCCTTTCGTCACTGGTCTTTATGTTGGTGATTGAACTATTGGCGGAGACTATTCGTGGGGATCCCAATATATCAGCTCCGCAAGTAGGGTCAAAATTACATAAGATTTCATTGTATGCGGATGATGTCCTAATTTTTTTGTCAAATCCAGCAGTTACAGTGCCTCGCCTGATACAATGCATCTGCGTATTTGGCGTCTTTTCGGGGACATGATTATTTTTGTTAAATCAGAGGCTATGCCTACGGATGTTCTTATGAAAGGTCATGAGGGCGAATATCGATTCCTATTTAAGTGGTGGGCATATTCATTACTCCAGTTCTGGATCGGCTGTTCAAAGCCAATTTTGTTCAATTATTTCACAAAACCAAACAAGACTTTCAAGGATGGGAGGCACTTCCAATCTTGTGGTTGGGTCAGATAGCGTTTATTAAGATGAATATTCTCCACATTTGGATGCTTCCCCTGATTTTCAATAAGCAAACATTCAGGAGGCTGAATGGCTGGTTGAGCCCCTTTATTTGGCACCATAAGCAGCCCCTCATTAAATTAGCTAAACCCCAACTGCCTCCCAGACATTTAAAACTACCAACTAAGCTTGCTTTTCTCCTACATGAGTGATTGGGCTTGTGGGGACCCTCTTTCAATATGGTTAGATATCGAAGCCTCCCAGGCAGGGTGCCCCTTTACTAGCTTGCTGTTTTTGGATAAAATGAGGACAGTTAGGGAATATTGCCAGAACCCAATAGTTATCAATACTGTTAAAGCATGGAGGGCAATTCGGCACAGGGAAGGCAATATTGGCAAAACATCTTTCAGTGGGTATGCTGGGTTTTCAACCAGGGATGATAGATACAGGATTCAAACAGCTAAGGGTGTGTCTTGCATGGGTGATTTATTTGAGGGAGACACAAAGATGTCCTTCGATCAGTTAGCATGGAAATACGAGCTATCTTACAGGGACTTCTTTAGTTTTTTTTCAAGTTAGGGATTTTATTCAAAAAAAGACTACACTTTTGACTAATCCCTACAAATTTGACATAGAGAGGAGGGTGCTAAGTGCTACGAGTACACTTTTTGTCAGTACGTTATATCATCTGTTGGGGGGTGCCCCCTCAAATGAGTTCGATCGACTCTGCAGGATGTGGGAGAGAGAGCTGGGTTTTGAAGTTTCCTCAGAGGCATGGGAGGATATTTGGGAGAATGCAAAAAAGATATCAATTTGCATTAGGACCCATGCTTTACAGTTAAAGATTCTCCACAGGGTCTACTTGGCTCCGGACCTTTTGTCAAAATTTAAACCAGGGGTATCTTCAACATGTCCCAAGTGCAAAGTCTGCACAGGCATCCTTATATCCATTGTCCCTAGTCTTGTGGTAAGCTTCAAACATACTGGAGTGCTGTGGCGGGTGCAATGGAGAGGGTGGAGAAGAACTCGATTTCTCTTCTTTTGGGCCTGTCCATTGTGTTATCTCCAGATGTGCATTAGGAAAAAAACTTTTCAATATCCTCACTTTTTGCGCAAGAAAGAACCCTGTCAGGTTGGCGGAAGATTGTTATGGAGCATATTCCCCTGGATTTTCTCACAAGTATGGTACACCACAAAACTGAGAATTTTTACAAGACATGGCAGCATTTTTTGGAATATCTGGACACAGATTTATCTGCCATACAAATAATGGCTTTTATATAGCCATAGTGATTGTGATTTACGAGTTTGATATCCAGGGAGGAGGAACTGTGAACGCATGAGTGTCTTGTTTGTCTGAGTTGAGTTATTACTATTTATTAGTTTGTTGTTGGTTATTATTTATTTAGTTTAATAGAAAGTTGGGTTGTTTTTATTCTATATTTTTCTATATATATTTGTACATGAGGGTGGGTTTTTTTTTAACTTTTTTTTGTACTGTTTTGAATTGTATTGTTTGGTATTTGTTGTAACATTTAAAAATCTATTTTTTCAATAAAAAATATTTTTTAAAAAGCACTCTTCTTTTTCCCACACATTATCAAAACCTTTCTTTAGCTGCTGGAGTTGCCAGGCTCTTTGAGAAATAGCTATTTACTGTAAGATCTAGAAGGCAGGGTAAATTAATAATTGCTAGCTTCCTTACTCTACTTAAAAATTAATACACCTCCCGGGAGAAAAATGGTTGCCCGTCATTTGTCCCAAATTCCTAAAACTCAATATTAGAGTCAAGATCCAGAATCTAAAATATTCAGTACCTCTCGCCCACTTCATTCCAAAATTACCCACTTTTATATGCTGAATTCAACCTTACTGTTTCTTGTTAGGTAATTATGCATATAACAATTTATTTTTTAAACATTTCTGAAATAGCTACACCAAGTAAGTTGTCTTATTGCACTTTAGTGGGTAAGATACATACTGTACAAACCAAAGACTCTTGCAATGCAACCTAAGTCACTTCATATACATTGAACTAAGCAAAGCTCACTGAACAAATTATTGACCAACTACTTTTATTTAATGAGTTTAACAAGAAGATTATAAAACAATCCCATACTCTAGCAGTAGGCTCATGCGTATTGTTATTTGACTGTGCATAAATACTTGAACAAATTTAACAAACTTGAAAGGTTTCAGGAAAATTATCAACCAAAATGGCATCCACTGGGTATGAGGAATAAATGCTCTTTCACTGAGCATTAAAGACCTGCACAAGCTTAATTGTTCTGTTTCTTCTAATTGAATCACACCTCTCGAATCTAGTTCATAGAATGTGATCACAGTAAAATTAGAATTCAGGGCAATGGCAATAGCATGAAGAGGAAAGTACAATTCATTGATAAAACTTCAAACACTGTAAATTTCTTTGTACTGGTAAAGTACTATTAGCAGACTTATCAAAGACACAAATTTATGAATTAGACTGCTACAGAAAGAATATTGCCTGCCACATATTGAATTATTAATTATACCTGAGCTTTACCACTATATTTTTTATAATGTGAATATCGAATGAGTTTTATTCATTCTCACAATTTTGAACAGTTTCTCAGGTGTAGCTCTTACATACTATTCTATTTTAGTGAGGAAGAACCCACAGTTATAGGGTCATCAATTTATCGAGATGTACAGCGCAGAAACAGACCCTTCAGATCAACTCGTCCATGCCGACCAGATATCCTAACTAAATCAAATCCCATTTGCTGGCATTTGACCCATATTCCCCTAAACCCTTCCAATTCATGAACCCACTCGGATAACTTTTACATGTTATCCATCACTTCCTCTGGCAGTTCATTCAAAACATGCATCAGCCTCTGCGTGAAAAGGTTGCCCCTTGGATCCCTTTTAAATCTTTCCCCTCTCAAACCTATGCCCTCTGGTTTTGGACTCCCCACCTCAGGGAAAAGACTTTGTTTACCTTATCCATGCCCGTCTTGATTTTATAAACCTCTATGAGGTCATCCCTCAGCCTCTGACACTCCAGGGAAAATAGCCCCAGCCTATTAAGAAACTCCCCATAGCTCAAAGCGTCCAACCCTGGCAACATTCTTGTAAATGTTTTCTGAACCCCTTCAAGTTTCACCATATCCTTCCTATAGCAGGGAGACCAAAATTGCATGCATATTCCAAAAGTGGCCCAACCAATGTCCAGCACAGCCACAACATGACCTCCCAGCTTCTATTCTCAATGCACTAAATAATAATGGCAAGCATACCAAGCACCTTCTTCAGTATCCTATCTACCCAGTCCCAGTCATATGTAGTTGGAGATGAGAAGTTTAAATCCTTTATTACGTGAAACAGTATATTGCTGATTTGTAGGGTTAAACTATTATTTGGTTGCTCCTCATTCTGATCTGGTGCAGCTCCCATTGTATTGCAATCTTTCCTTTTAATGCAGCTCTGCAAAGACCAAATAAAGTCTGACAAGATAAATCCTCATATCATTCTAAGGTCAAAACATCTTCCTCAATCAAAGCTTTTCAACCAGATTGTCCAAAGCTATGAATATCTAAAAAAAATGTAGCTGTCAAAGTCAAATCTTATCTTATCCCAAAAGTTAAAGTCCCAATTTAAATCAAAATATGAAAAAAATGCCCTGAGTTTTCTGCTGAGTGGATACAATAAGATGCCAAGAAAAGAACAAATAAATCTCTAAAGATCTGGATTGAATTTATTTCTTGAAACACAAAAATATTCCTGTAGTTCTGGTGTTCTCTGGTCTTGCATCCACAAATTGAATACCTAACATTTCTTTTTAATTGATTCCAAAATTAAAATGCAACTATTCTATCATTAAACTTTATAAATCATCCAGTCATTAGAATATATTTTTCCACATTGTTATAAATGTAACTCTTAAAGGATTGTTATGTTTTGGATCTGTCTCTTTAATTTATGGTAAAATAGAGGAATTAATAACGGGTTGCACATGACTCGCTCTCAGTCCTGATACACAAGCTTGGGTGGCATTGTTCTTAAATGTTAAAGAAGATTGTGAAGAGGGGATAAGGTTGTTTTAATCAGAAAAATGCATAAAGATTTATACCTGTAAACAATAAAAAAAATCTCTGCTAACTTTGGGTAAGCTGTTAGTCTACAATGGTGGAATTTTCCCCTCGCTAGTCCAGCAAGAGTAATGGCGGGTATAGAGACAAAATCGAGTAAGAATGAAAATAAACAGATTTTTAATGTCAAGAAACATTTTCCTCTCAAGTGTTCAACAACCACTTCAGAAACCTCAATCTTGAGTGGTGACTACCTTATTTCCAACATTTGCATCTCATCAGGCTCCAACTCACCCTATTTACCATCTCACGTACAATCCTCCTCTCCTCCATTGAGAAACAAGATGGCACAAATTCCTGACATGTCAAACAGCATGGATACCTGTCAGCTCCTGGCCATCTGAAACTGATTCTGCTCAACAACTTTCCTGGATGCTCCATGGCCACCATCCTCCTCGAACCTTCATCAGCGTAACTCCACATTGACAAGCCATCACTTCAGGCCTTCAACCTTTACTTTGGAGGTGATGAGCACCAATACCTTTCATGCTTCTGGCAGGTCCTTTTGGGCCCAGGGACAGCCATGCTGCTCGTACATCTATGCTGCTTGCTTTCACCCTATTAATTTGTTCTTTGACCATCTCCTTGGATAGTATTAGTCCTTCGAGAGACAGCACTTTATGTAGCTTTTCATGGCAGGCCAAAGCACAATGACAGAGAATGGACAAGTGATCTCTCCAAGGGTCATCTCGAACAGCAGCACCCTCCTTTGAAAAGTTGATGATAAAAGTGAACCTTCTTCTGCTGAAATGTGGGATCCTTACTGACCCGGCCTTTTCACTCACAAATTGGCTGTGAATGTGGAGTGATGTGTGCAGGCCAGGCCCTAGCACAATCTCTAGGTGTTTAGCCCCAGTGTTGTCTACCTTCAAACGTAATGCCTCAGTTGAAGTCCTCAACATTATAGTGCAATGATCCTGGATTTTGGAGGCTTCCTGGAGTTAAGGGGCTGACAAATTGTCAGAGGTGAGCAACATTTGGCATTATAATTTCTTTCATCTTTGGGATGGCTGAGGACGCTGGCCGTCTTTCGTGTGCTTAACCAGGTCTGACAGTGACAATTAGAGCACAGCAGACATTTTAACAATGTGATGTAAAACATAATAACAAAAGGGAACATATATTTTTAAAAAGTGACAGATTATTTACAATGAAGTTTCAGACAGGCCATCGATGTGCCCTCAGTTAGTGTATTTTCTTCCCCTGCCTGCCACTATGTTAGTGTCTTCCAGCTTATACAGCTGGGGATGTAGATAGCCTGCTCTGTGGTTGGAAGTCTTGGGTGCTTGACAATGTGGTGAGCACCTCACTGACGTGTCTCTGCATATGATTTAAGTAAGTATTCCCCCTGATCTCTGACACTCAGAGAGCTGCTGGAGACCAGACACCAACTCACTCCCAAGTAGAAGATTGACCCTGTGGTCTTGGTCAGTAATGATGCCATTAAAATGTGCACTTGATCGCAGGAACAAACATGTCAGGGGAGCCAGCAAGCTGGACTGAAGGATGGAGAAATCCGACACCATTATCAATGCCATGCTGATTCTACCCTGCCTATGTCTGACTCTCTTCAAGGAAAGGGTGATACCTGCCATGGACAGCCAGGTCTAGCACACCTTTGGACTCAGGGAACCCTTGCCTGCTGAGAGTTTCCTGCCAGATAGAGACACATGCTGCTATACACTCATGACGGAGCCAGTGCGGTATTGAGAAGATTGGTAAACTCCTCCGTCCTTCAATCCAGATAACTGAGTGCCTCTAACAAAGCTGACTTGTCTTCCTGCATCTGAATCTGCAAGTTGACCATGTCATTAATGGCTGAGAACAGGGGCTGAAACATACCTAGTCTCCATCCATCCTCTGAGTGCCAGAGATGTTGCTTCCTTGACCAATGCAGAGACATTTCAGAGATGTACTGGTATTGCCCTGCCTCTCTGAGAGGAAGCAGCACTTTGGAGTGAGGTCAAGTTGCCTTTTGCCTTGACATTGATGTTGAGCCCCTGTGCAGGTCTGTGTTCAGAACCACAGAGTGTGCTAGACCTGGCTATCCATGGCAGTTACCACCCTATCCTTGAAAACAATCAGGCATAGGCAAGGTAGAACCAGCATTGTGTTGATAATGGTGTTGGATTTCTCCATCTTTCAGTCCAGCTCGCCAGCTCCCCTGACAGGTTTGTTCCTGCGATCGAGTGCATATTTTGATGGCATCAGTACTGGCCAAGACCACAGGGTCAATCTTCTACCTGGGAGGTAGAAATTCAGTGCCCACCTATTTGCGGAGGTTTTGTGGATGGTCCTGGTTTCTGCATGAAAGAAATTAGGTTATCAAACATGGTTAAAACCTTGTGCAGATTAAAAAGCATATAGCAGTTGGTCAGTCATGAGAAAGCAACAAAGCACTAGGGGGCCTCCTGGATTGGTTGTTGTTGGTGTCTCTCCATCCCTATGTGAGAGGTCCTGCCCTCTCCAGAATGTTCTCCTCATAGAGAGTGAGAAGTCTGATGTCCACCTCACTCCCACTAGTCCAGCAACTCTCAGCTCGTTGAATAAAGGGAGAGACTGAATATAATGGGGAGTGCAGTTAGTGATTTTACATGAGCATGGATGTGCTGAGGTGTCCACGGTGAGTGAGTAAGGAAGTGCGGAGGGCATGGATTGGAGGGGAGGATGAGATGAGCCTTTGAGTGGACAAGATGTTTGCAATACTGAGAATTGTATTCCACAAGTCTTGCTGAGATGTATGTGCTGTGGCAGAGTTGAAGTGAGTGCTGGCCCAGAGTGGGAGGTAGCAGAGAGAAGGTGGTAATACTTATCTTCTCTGAGCACAGGAGATCATTGAGTTTCCTTCCAGCCTGCTGTGCATGCCTTCTGACTCAGAATACTGCACTAACCCGTGCTGTAATTTCTCTCTAAGCTGATTGGATCTGGCAGTGTGGCTTCCTGTCTTAGTCACTACAAGAAAGGACAGCCCTCCTCTCGACCAGCCCATCCAATAATACTCCCAGACCCTGTCGTGGAAATGGGGAGCGAGCTCACCTTTCCTTTCTGACATTTTCAAATTTTAGGGTCAAGCTCTGCAGTTTGTGGATTGAGTGAGGACTGCAGATGCTGGAGATCAGAACTGAAAATGTGTTGCTGGAAAAGCGCAGCAGGTCAGGCAGCATCCAAGGAGCAGGAGAATCGATGTTTTGGGTATGAGCATGCCCGAAACGTCGATTCTCTTGCTCCTTGGATGCTGCCTGACCTGCTGCGCTTTTCCAGCAACACATTTTCAGTTTGTGGATTGAAACAACTGAAATGACGCACAGCCAGTTTTTAAAAATAGCACTAAATGCCAAAAGGTCTCACCAATGCCTCTCTGGCCATGTGACTCCCTGAAAAATGTGTCCAATGGATGAATTCCATTCTTAATAACGTAAAAGGTTGATGATTGTCTGAGAAGATTCACATCAGGATGTGATGGACCAGGTTTCATGAAGCTCAGTTATCACCATGCCTTAACTGCAAATAGGAAAATTCAATCCCAAGTCTTAAAGGAAGGTATGAAACTTTTCTGCTGTTATACATGATTGCCAAGTTTCCAAACTAAACTAGTCCCATTTGCCTGCTTTTGGTCCATACCCTCTAACCTTTTTCTAATCATGTGCCTATCCAAATGTCTTTTAAATGTTGTAACTGTACCTGCACCTACCACTTTGCCTGGCAGTTGATTCCAAATATGAACCACTATCTGTATGAAGAAATTGGCTTTAGGTCCCTTTTTCATCTTTCTCCTTTCATCTTAAAATTATGCCCTCTAGTCTTGAACTCCCCTTCCCTAGGGGAAAAGACCTTTGCTTTTCACCTTATGCATGCACCTCAAGATTTTATAAACCTCTATAACGTCACCCCTCAACCTCCTACATTTCAGTCAAAAAGGTCCCAGCCTCTCCAGCCTCTCCTTATAACCTAAATTCTCCAGACCTGGTAAAACATCCGCGTAAATCTTTTCTGCATTCTCTCCAATTTAATAATAACCTTCCTGTAACAGGGTGACCAGAATTCTATACTGTACTCCAAAAGTGGCCTCACCACCATCTTGTACAACGACAACATGATGTCCCAACTCCTACATTCAATGAAGGCAAGCGTGCCAAACTCCTTTTTCACCACCCTGTCTACCTGTGATGTAGCTTTCAAGGAACTATGTGGCTGAACCCCTAGGTCTCTCTGCTCGACAACACTCCCCAGGAGTTTACCATTAACTGTGTAAGTCTGGCCCTTATTTGTCTTACAAAATACAACACTTCGCATTTATCCAAATTAAACTTCATCTGTCACTCCTCGCCCCATTGACCCAATTGATCAAGATCCCTTTGTAATCTGAGATTGTCCACTTTAACAACCAATTTTGGCATCATCCACAAACCTACAACCTAAATTCTCAACCAAAATGTTGATATAAATGACAAAAAAACTGTAGACCCAGCAACAATCTCTGTGGAACACAGCTGGTCACAGGCATCCAGTCTGAAAAGCAATCCTTCACCACCATGCTCTGTCTCCTACAATCAAGCTAATTTTGTACCTAATTGGCAAACTCTCTCTAAATTCCATGTGATCTAACTTTACTAACCAGTCTATTATGTGGAACCTTGTCAAAGGCCTTACTAAAGTCCATATAAACAATATCTAATGCTCTGCCCTCATCTTATCCTCTTGGTCATATCCTCAGAAAATTCAATAAAGTTTTGAGACACGATTTCCCATGCACAAAGCCATTCCTCCTATCACTAATCAGTCTTTGCATCTCCAAATGTTTGTAAATTCTGCCTCTCATAATCCCCTCCAACAACTTACCAACCACTGAAATCAGACTCTCAGGTAACTAATCAATATTTCTACCTGGATACAAGAACATAAGAACTAGGAGCAGGAATAGGTCGTCTGGTCCTTCGAGCATGTTCCACCATTCAATCAAATCATGACTGATCATTTTGTGAACTCAGATCCATTCTCATCATATCCTTTAATTCAATTACTGTTCCAAAAACATCTATAAGGAGAAAGTGAGGAATGCAGATGTTGGAGATCAGAGTCAAGAGTGTTGTGCTGGAAAAGCACAGCAGGTTAGGCAGCATCCGAGCAGCAGGAGAATCGACGTTTCGAGCATTAGCTCTTTATCGGGAATTAGGCTTGTGGGTCGGGGCTGAGAGATAAATGGGGGGGGGGGGAGGTTTGGGGGACAGTAGGCTGGGTGAAGGTGAGGGAGAAGATGATAGGTCAGAGGGAACAGTGATGGATGGAAGCTTGGGACTGGGATAATGTGGGGGAGGGGAAATGAGGAAGCTGTTGAAATGGTGTGGACCTGACGAGGGAGTCACAGAGGGAATGGTCTTTTCAGAACACTGATAGGGGTGGGGACGGAAATATCTTCTCTGGTGGTGGGGTCCATTTGGAGGTGGCGGAAGTGAAGGAGGATGATGTGTTGTGTGCGGAAGTTGTTGGGGTGGAAGGTGAGGACCAGGGGAGTTCTGTCCTTGTTTCATTGGGAGGGGTGGGGTTCAAGGGTGGTGGTACATGAAGTGGAGGAGATGTGCTGGAGGGCATTGTCAAACATGTGGGAAGGCAAGTTGTGATCGTGGAAGAAGGAGGCCATCTGGGACTTTCTGAGGTGGAATTGGTCATCCTGGGAACAGATCCGGCAGATTCGGAGGAATTGGGAACAAGGGATGGTGTTTTTACAGGAGGTAGGGTGGAAGGAGGTGTAGTCTAGGTAGTGTGGGAGTCGGTGGGCTTGTAGTATATGTCTGTGGTTAGTCGGTCACCAGAGTCAGTGATGGAGAGGTCCAGGAAAGGGAGGGAGGTTGCCAAGATGGTCCACATGAATTTGAGGTTGGCATAGAAGGTGTTGGTAAAGTTGATGAACTGTTCAACCTCCTCATGGGAGCAGGAAGTGGCGCTGATACAGTCATCGACGTAGCGGGGGAACCGGTGTAACTGCGGAAGATGCAACCACACAGGATAACTGTGGATTTCAACACCTTCCTCAATTCCCATCCCCCCCACATTATCCCAGTCCCAAGCCTCCTCGCTTTCCCAGCTACCTCCCCCCCAACCCCATCCCCCTCCCATTCGTCTCTCAGCCCCGACCCACAAGCCTCAGTCCTTATGAAGGGTTTATGCTCGAAACGTCGATTCTCCTGCTCCTCGGATGCTGCCTAACCTGCTGTGCTTTTCCAGCACCACACTCTCAACAAAGAAAAATCTCTTAGCTTCGAAAAGCTAAGAGTTTACTGAAATAGCATCAACTGCTTCACTGGGCAGGGAATTCCATAACTTTACAACTCTCTGGGTGAAGAAGTTCCTTCTCAATTCAGTCCTAAATCTGCTCCCTCTAAGCTTGAGGCTATGCCCTCTTCTCCTAGTTTCAAATGCCAGTGGAAATACCCTCTCTACTTCTGTCTTAGCAATGTCTTCATAATTTTATCTGCTTCTATAAGATGCCCACACATTCTTCTGAATTCCAATGAATATAATCCCAATCTACTCAGTCTCTCCTCATAAGGTAACCCCCTCAACTCTGGAATTGACCTAGTGAACCTCCTCTGCACTTCCTCTAGTGCCAGTACATCCTTTCTCAAGTAAGGAGACCAAATCTGCATGCAGTGCTCCAGGTGTGGCCTCACCAGCACTCTGTAGAGCTGCAACATAACCTCCCTACTTTTAAACTCGACCCCTTTAGCAATGAAGGACAACATTCCATTTGCCTTCCCAATTACCTGTTGTATCTGCAGACCAACCTTCTGTGATTCATGCACAAGGACATAGCAGCATAGCAGCATGTTGTAACATTTTGCTATTCAAGTAATAATCCTTTTTACTGTTACTCCTACCAAAATGGATGATTTCACATTTACTAACATTGTATTCCATCTACCAGACCTTTGCCCATTCACTCAAAGTATCTACGTTCCTCTGCAAAGTTTCACAGTCTTCTGTGACTTACATTGCCAAAGGATTGGTTTTATGAAGTGAGAATGTCACGGGAAACCTTCCTAGGATCAAATTGTTGGTTTCTCAGCATCTCCCTGCGGCCAATACAAGAATCTGAGAGGAGAGACAGAGAGCAGAGAGCCAAAGGCAACTAGTCCCTAATGTTCATCATGCTCCAACAAAGGAGCTCATTTTCAGACTGGAATGATCAAATCCATAGGATTTAAAAGAAACCAGAAGATATGTCTAGTTTGGCCTAAGAGAAGAATTTCCAGGCTAGCCTTCACTGGGAAAGTCATTGGAAGTTATTTGGCTGGGAAAGGTAAAAAAGGAAGCAAGTCCTCAGGAATTCAGAATAGTTTTGAATGGTCTTGGAGAACTCAGTGTCCATGTAAAGGACAAAGTGCAATCATGGGGGGAGATTTTCTGTTGTTCCAACAGTTAAACAGGGGATCTGTTTTGTATTTTAGCGTATAAGATCCCACTAAATAGTTTTTAGGCAATGTTGCCTTTAGTTTGTTTATTACAGTAAACCTTATAATTTTAAAACTAAAACTTGGAATTTTTATCAGTTCATCCTTCCAGCCACTGGAAACTTAAATATCTTTTTCAAAGTTATCAGTCTCTACAGGCATCATAACATTGGAGTTCCCCAAGTCATAAAGCAAATTAATTAAAAGGGTGGCATGCATGTAATAACTTTCTATTCATAATTTAGTCAATTGTAAAAAGCTGTTGCTTTGAACCACTTCTTTGTGAAAAACCTAACA
The DNA here is from genome assembly GCF_037043375.1 of Chiloscyllium plagiosum. Lineage (NCBI taxonomy): Eukaryota > Metazoa > Chordata > Chondrichthyes > Orectolobiformes > Hemiscylliidae > Chiloscyllium > Chiloscyllium plagiosum. Next base: position 43,882,600 of record NW_028270145.1, read on the forward strand.
GTGTGTTCCTGTTTGTAGCATAATTGAGTTCTTTTCTCCCATTGCTCTCATTGATTAGCACATTAAGTCTAAGCAGGAAGAAGTGTTAGTATAATGCCAAATAAAACAATGTGTATCTTTAAATGGGGTAATCTTTTCATTATTTAACTGACAATGATTTATCTTTATAAACATATGTATTATACCCTCAAAAATGAAAGAAATTCTGAATTATATTACACATTCATAATTATGCTCATTGATGTAACTCCAAATGGCAATTAGTTTGATCTGTTATTAACTGTCTCTCCATATTTGAAATCCTTTATTAATAAACTCAAAAAACTCATCTTGATAAGATACACCACAATCAAATTATCACAAATAGACTTCATTTTTATTTGTCAATTGCATTTGTTGAACTATATTTTAATTCAAAAACATCTGCAAATTGTTTTTCCATTTAAAACGTAATACAGCGCTGTTGAGGTTGATTACCCTCCTGAGTAATAAATTGCATATTAAGTCAAACACTGCATTAAACACTTTTCATTTAATTCCATTGATTCAGTATCTTTAAAATAAAACATAATAATATCCATATTTTACGTCAAAACTACAGTTTTATTATTAATGTTTAATCTATATTCTACCTTTGATATATACCTGTCAAATCATTAATTGTATATCTGTTCAATTAGCTTCAACAATGAAAATTCAAAAATACTTTAATAGCCTAAATCATGAAACATAGAAGCACCAAACTGGTATCCCAAAAATATCAAACAATCTACCCTGTAGATGCCTGCTGGAAAAGACACTTCTGTGCATTAGAATTCTGGGTTGGGAAATCACTGTAAACATGTTCTTAGAGCAAATCTCCTCAGAAGCGTAATAGTTAAATGATTAATGAATAAGTTATGTGACAGAAAAGCTTTAGATTTGTATCAAACAAGTTCATCTTAACCAGTAAAGCAGAATATTAAAAATTAGTCACAATGTCACGAAGAAAGGCAAACAAGAATGAAGTCAGCCAAAATATTGTTAATGCTGGAATTCTGAAATAAAACTGAAAATGCTGAAACAAGAGCAGATCAGACAGCAAAAGTCTGATTTCCTATGTCTTTAACCATTCACTGATATTATTGTGACAGGCTTCTATGGATGAACTGGATAGAATGGCCAATGATCCTCCCTTTCTGTTCTTGTGTCAGTAAATATGTAAGACCAGTTAGCCAGGAGAGAGTCAAACACAGACATGGTGGAAGTCATTTTGATCTTGGGAGATGGTGTGAAACAGGAAAAATTGAATCAATTCTTGTTTACATTTCAATTGATGCATTTGTTTTATTTCAGTTGGGCAGAACAGAGGCAGGATTTCCAAGCATCCAAATTTGGTTTGGAGCCAGAATTAAAACCTGTTGTTGAACCATGGTGCCAAACAGGTGGCCTGCTGCAGTTTGAAATGGTGAGGTAATTCCATGGGGCCTCCACCATATTGACAGAGTTTGAGCTCTTTCATAGCTAGAGGGGAAGCATTATTGCTTCTCCTACATATACTAAAATAAAAATATATCTTGGGTCTTTCTTTTTTGGGTAGGAAGAACTTCCAGCAGTCCCTTTACGGATCACATGTTAATGCTCAACAACTGGAACAATTTGTCTTCCCATTTTTATACCAGGACAGGATTCAAATATACATATTTAAGGACTCTAGTATCTGTTTCAAGCTAGCACTGACAATAATTAAACCAATGAACCAATATGACAATTGGACACTAATGGTCTGGATGGGAGAACAACAGAAGGCAACAAAAGAGTCAAGGCCTAATGTCCCTGTTGGTACAAAACAGGGCTTATTGAATTCAGGGGATGGGAGTGGTGTGGCCTTATAGGTTGAATACTAAAATAAATGTTGATGTACTGCTAGCAATGCTTTATTAATGAACAAAAAACATTTTTTTTAAAGTAGCACAATAGTTTAGATACAAGCACAATACCTAGCTTTTCATCAGAATAGTTTTCTTTCCATGATGTTATAACATTTTTATTGAAGAGGAAAAAGGCACTATCGTCTGCTTCCAAAGGAATGTCTTTTTTGACAACAATCCACAACTGTCTGCCTGTCTTTCTGTTGAACTAATCATTTTTCTTTCTCTTTCTCTACCATCCTATGCTTCAATCTAGATCAATTTGAATTTGTCAAAACAGGTAACAATCCATCTGCTTTCTCCTCTGATAATCTGCCTCTCTACTGTCACTGTTTTTTTGGGGCAGATTTAAATTCAGAATAAATCCTTAGAAGAAATCTCCTTTGGTGTGTTGATTTCCCACCTGACAAAGACAAGGAAAGCCATTCTAATTTTAACCAACTGGCCTTGTTCAAGTTTCAACCAGAATGGACATAAAGAAAGTGCAAAGTGACTACTAACAGCCAAGCTCAGGACACTCATGGTCTTGCTTTCACCTGATGTTTATAAAGCCATTAGCTCCCTACTTCTCCAGAGTTCTAATGATTGTTTAAAGTTGCACACCATTTTAACAGATGTGATAGTTATTCCACTGTGACACCACTGAATTATTCATTTTCTATTGCAACGGCCCCACATTTGACAGCAGGAATTCTATCATTTCTTCGTCGGGGATCTCTGGGATTGCAGCAAAATTGCAGGGATGGGACTAAGTCCAAAACAAGTACTAAGGCCAATGCAAGAAAAACAAGATCCCAGTTGTGCTATTGCAAAGTGCCAGTAAAACAGAATCAGAGTCAGCCTGCAGTGTGTAAGGAAAGATAAGACAGGAGAAAGTGAGGACTGCAGATGCTGGAGATCAGAGCTGAAAAATGTGTTGCTGGAAAAGCGCAGCAGGTCAGGCAGCATCCAAGGAGCAGGAGAATCGATGTTTCGGGTATAAGCCCTTCTTCAGGAAGAAGGGCTTATGCCCGAAACGTCGATTCTCCTGCTCCTTGGATGCTGCCTGACCTGCTGCGCTTTTCCAGCAACACATTTTTCAAGATAAGACAGGAGTAAGACATGAGCAGTGACTCACTTCGAGTGTTGTGAATAGGAATGTGCATAATGATTAGATTAAGTTCCCTACAATGTGGAAACAGGCCCTTCAAAGAATAACCCACCCAGACCCATTTCCTTCTGACTAATGCACCTAACACAATGGGCAATTTTAACATGACCAACTCACCTGACTTGCACATCTTTGGACTGTGGGAGGAAACCGGAGCACCTAGAGGAAACCCGCCCAGACACAGGGAGAATGTGCAAACTCCACACAGACAGTCGCCTGAGGCTGGAATCAAACCTAGGACCCTGGTGCTGTGGGACAGCAGTGCTAACCACTGAGCCACCATGAGGCTGTTCTAACTCTCACAATCAGTAACTTTCAATTGAGGCTTTTTGTTTATTTCAACTATTTCCTCAAATCTTTAAAGGTTTTGATTTAAGCCTGAACTTTTCATCCAAACCACTCACAGTCTCTATTTCAATAGAACTGGATCTGGCTTTTAGCCTGCCATTCTAATTTTGTACCCTTATAATGTTTTTTGCTGAAAAATTCAGCCAGTCCTCTGTCATTCAATGCAGCTGGTTTTGGTTTACTGGTTTTTCTGCTTCCTTGCATCAGTCGAAGCAATTTCTGATTTTTCAAATTCTGCCACTTGCAGAAAATGTCAGTTATCACCAGCTACCATTTCTCACCATGACTAAGCAGCTGACCCGAGACAGACAAAGACACAGCTGACATTCTTGACAATACAAACTTCAGTGACCTTGCTTTGGAATAGAAGCTGATGCAGCGCCAGAGTGGCTGAAAATGCCTTTGGAAAATATTGTGATTAGGTGTCCAGCATCCAGGTC